>NC_030825.1:60008822-60315665 GCF_001704415.2 Capra hircus | reverse complement strand
CCTCTGTCCATAGTTCTTCACGCGTTCTGTCTATCAGATCTAATCCCTTGAATCTATTTGTTACTTCCACCGTGTAATCATAAGAGATTTGATTTAGGTCATACCTGAAGGGTGTCTAGTGGTTTTCCCTACTTTCTTCAATTTCAGTCTGACTTTGGCAGTAAGGAGTTCATGATCTGAGTCACAGTCAGCTCCTGGTCTTGTTTTTTGCTGACTGTATAGAGCTTCCCCATCTTCAGCTGCAAGGAACATAATCAATCTGATTTCAGTATTGAGCATCTGGTGATGTCCTTGTGTAGAGTCGTCTTGTGTTGTCAGAAGAGGGTGTGTCAACTAAAAAAGATGTACAACTTGAGAGTTGTGAGTTAAGTTTTATTTGGGGAAAATGAGGACTGCAGCCAGGGAGGCAGCATCTCAGATAGCTCTGACAGGTGTCCAGAGATCTTTGACTATTAAGACCCAGTCCAGTAATAGCACATTGAGCGACGTATGTGCTCAATGTTCTTCAGAACTGGAAATGAGCCTTCCCATCAATGCGGGACCAAATGGTGATGAAATGCCCCCCAAAGTAGGGTCATATTTGCTAAACAGTCATATCAGTAGAATAGTCTGAGCACTCTGAAAGACTGCTCCAAGGCAGTAGTGGGGGAAGTTCAATATATAAGGTTTTGGTGAAGAGGAAGTTCAATACCATGAAGAACTCATTTCACAAAAGGTTTTTTGTTAGTCATGAGGATCTGATGTCACCATGAAGGGATTTAGTGCTTCTCTAGATAGGAGGAGATGCAAGGATTGAGACCATAAAGTCTGTTCCTAAAAACATCCAACTATCTACAGACCAGTCCTACCAGAGTCCCTGGAGCAGAGTGCCTCGCTCCACTCTGAAGTCCCTCCAGGGCTGTTGAAAGTCAGCAGCTTTAGCAGAATGGGGTTCAGTCACCGTGGAGGCAGAGGGTAAATGCCTTTGCCGTTCACTCGTTGGCAATGCCCTTGGTAAGTGCCAATTTGTAGTTGACACGGCCCTCTTGTGGCCATACATCTGATGATGTTTTGGGGGGCATTTCATGAACATTTTTTCTCTCGTTGCTGGGAAGGCTCCTTCCCAGTTCTGAAGAAGGCTTTGCTGACAGGTCACTCAATGTGCTATTACTGGACTAGGTCTCCATAGTCAAAGATCTCTGCAGACCTGTCTGCTAGTTATGGTCCAGGAAAGTATTCCTTCTTGTTGCATCTTCCCATATCTCAGTTCAATTCAGTCACTCAGTCGTGTCCAACTTTGCAACCCCATGGACTGCAGGACGCTAGGCCTCCCTGTCCATCCCCAACTCCCAGAGCTTACTCAAACTCATGTCTATCATGTCCGTGATCGATCCAACCGTCTCATCCTCTATTGTCCCCTTCTCCTCCCGCCTTCATTCTTTCCCAGCATCAGGGCCTTTTCCAATGAGTCAGTTCTTCACATCAGGTGGCCAAAGTATTGGAATTTCAGCTTCAGCATCAGTCCTTCCAATAAATATTCAGGACTGATTTCTTTTAGGATTGACTGGTTTGATCTCCTTGCAGCTCAAGGGACTCTCAAGAGTCTTGTCCAACATGACAGTTCAAAAGCATCAATTCTTCAGTGCTCAGCTTTCTTTAGAGTCCAACTCTCACATCCATACATGACTACTGGAAAAACCATAGCTTTGACTACATGGGCCTTTTTAAATAAAGTAACGTCTCTGCTTTCTAATATGCTGTATAAGTTGGTCACAGCTTTTATTCCAAGGAGCAGGTGTCTCTTAATTTCATGGCTGCAGTCACAATCTGCAGTGATTTTGGAGCCCTCCACCCTCAAAAAAAAAAAAAAAAGTTTCTCACTGTTTCCATTGTTTCCCCAACTGTTTACCATGAAGTGGTGGGCCCGGATGCCATGATCTTTGTTTTCTGAGTGTTGAGCTTTAAGCCAGCCATTTAATTCTCCTCTTTCACGTTCATCAACAGTCTCTTCAGTTCTTCTTCACTTTCTGCCATTAGGTGGTGTCATCTGCATATTTGAGGTTATTGATATTTCTCCCAGCAATCTTGAGTCCCGCTTGTGCTTCCTCCAGCCCTACATTTTGCATGATGTACTCTGCATATAAGTTAAATAAGCAGGGTGACAATACACAGCCTTGACGTACTCCTTTGGAGCCGGTCTGTTGTTCCATGTCCAGTTCTAACTGTTGCTTCTTGACCTGCATACAGATTTCTCAGGAGGCAGGTCAGGTGATCTGGCATTCCCATCTTTTTAAGAGTTTTCCTCAGTCTGTTGTGATCCACACAATCAAAGGCTTTGGCATAGTCAATAAAGCAGAAGTAGATGTCTTTCTGGAACGTTTGCTTTTTTGATGATCTAGCAGATGTTGGCATTTTGATCTCTGGTTCCTCTGCCTTTTCTAAATCCAGCTTGAACATCTGGAAGGGGAAGTTACTCCTATATCTAGAGTAACATTATTACAATCACTGATCACTTACCGAGCTATATATTTGATCAACTGCTTCAAGTCCAATCATTATTGAGCCCATCTTTGCATGAAATGTTCCCTTGGTATCTCTAATTTTCTTGAAGAGATCTCTAGTCTTTCCCATTCTATTGTTTTCCTCTATTTCTTTGCGCTGATCACTGAAGTAGGCTTTCTTATCTCTTCTTGCTATGCTTTGGAATTCTGCATTCAAATGGGTATATCTTTCCTTTTCTCCTTTGCTTTTCACTTCTCTTCTTTTCACAGCTATTTCTAAGGCCTCCTCAGACAGCCATTTTGCTTTTCTGCATTTCTTTTTCTTGGGGATGGTCTTGATTCCTGTCTCCTGGTACAATGTCATGAACCCCTGTCCATAGTTCATCAGACACTCTGTCTGTCAGATCTAGTCCCTTAAATTTATTTCTCACTTCTACCATATAGTCCTAAGGGATTTGATTTAGGTCATAACTGAATGGTCTAATGGTTTTCCCTACTTTTTTCAATTTCAGTCTGAATTTGTCAATAAGGAGTTCATGATCTGAGCCATAGTCCGCTCCCTGTCTTGTTTTTGCTGAGTGTATAGAGCTTCTCCATCGTTGGCTGCAAAGGATATAATCAATCTGATTTTGATGTTGACCATCTGGTGATGTCCATTTGTAGAGTCTTGTCTTGTGTTGTTGGAAGAGGGTGTTTGCTATGACCAGTGCTTTCTCTTGGCAGAACTCTGTTAGCCTTTGCCCTGCTTCATTCTGTACTCCAAGGCCAAATGTGCCTGTTACTCCAGGTATCTCTTGACTTCCTACTTTTGCATTCCAATCCCCTATGATGAAAAGGACATCTTTTTTTCGTATTAGTTATATGAAATCTGTAAGTCTTCATAGAACTGTTCAACTTCAGTTTCTTTGGCATTAGTGGCTGAGGATAGACTTGGGTTACTGTGATATTGAATGGTTTTCCTTGGAAATGAACGGAGATCCTTCTGTAGTTTTTGAGATTGCATCCAAGTACTGCATTTTGGACTTTTTTGTTGACTATGAGAGCTACTTCATTTCTTCTAAGGGATTCTTGCCCACAGTAGTAAATATAATGGTCATCTGAATTAAATTCACCCATTCTGGTCCATCTTAGGTCACTGACTCCTAGAAAGTTGATGTTCACTCTTGCCATCTCCTGTTTGACCACTTCCAATTTACCTTGATTCATGGATAAACATTCAAGGTTCCTGCACAATACTGTTCTTTACAGCTTCAGACTTTACTTTCACTTCCAGAGACATCCCTAACTGGGCGTTGTTTCTGCTTTGGCTCAGCCTCTTCACACATTTTGGAGCTATTTCTCTCCTTTCCTCCAGTAACACACTGGGTATCTACCATCCTGGGGAGTTCAACTTTCAGTGTCGTTATCTTTTTGCCTTTTCATAGTGTTGATGCTAGCGAAGTAATGCTCAATATTTTCCAAGCTAGGCTTCAACAGTACAACCAAGAACTTCCAGACATTCAAGCAGGATTTCGAAAAGGCAGAGGAATCAGAGATCCCATTTCTAACATCCACAAAGCAAGAGAATGTCAGAAAAACATCTACTTCTGTGTCACTGACTACACTACAGCCTTTTACTGTGTGGATCACAGAAAATTTTGGAAAATTCTTAACGAGATGGGAATACCAGACCATCTTACCTGCTTCCCGAGAAACCTGTATGCAGGTCAAGAAGCAACAGTTAGAACCAAACATGGAACAATGGACTGGTTCCAAATTGGGAATGGAGTACAAAGAAGTACGTCAAGGCTGTATATTGTCACTCTGCTTATTTAACTTAGCTTCAGAGTACATCATGCAAAATGCCAGGCTGGATGAAGCACTAGCTGGAATCAAGATTGCTGGGAGAAATATCAATAACCTCAGATATGCAGATGACAGCACCCTTATGGCAGAAAGTGAAGAGGAACTGAAGTGAAAGAGGAGAGTGAAAAAGCTGGCTTAAAATTCAACATTCAGAAAACTAAGATCACAGCATCCAGTCCCATTACTTCATGGCAAATAGATGGGGAAACAATGGAAACAGTGAGAGACTTTATTTTCTTAGGCTCCAAAATCACTGCAGAAGGTGACAGCAGCCATGAAATTAAAAGACACTTGCTCCTTGGAAGAAAAAGTACGACCAACCTAGACAGCATATTAAAAAGCAGAGACATTACTTGGCCCACAAAGGTCCGTCTACTCAAAGCAATGGTTTTTCCAGTAATCATGTATAGATGCGAGGGTTGGGCCATAAAGAAGGCTGAGTGTTGAAGAATTGATGCTTTTGAGTGATGGTGTTGGAGAAGACTCTTGAGAGTCCCTAGGATGGCAAGGAGATCAAACCAGTCAATCCTAAAGCAGATCAACCTGGAATATTCATTGGAAGGACTGAAGCTGAAGCTTCAATGTTTTGGCCACCCGATGCAAAGAAGTGACTCATTGGAAAAGACCCTGATGCTTGGAAAGATTGAAGGCAGGAGGAGAAGGGGGCAGAGGATGAGATGGTTGGATGACATCACTGACTCAATGGACATGAGTTTGAGCAAGCTCCAGGAGATGGTGAAGGACAGGGGAGCCTGGTGTGCTGCAGTCCGTGGGGTTGCAAAGAGTTGGACACAACTTGAGCTGCTGAACAACAACTCAAGAAGAGGAAGCAGAAGAGAGAGATAAGGACACTCTCCCCCTCCCCACTTCTCCTTTTATTATAAAACTGTAGCCCACTAATTACTCTGGGCAGCACCATCTCCCCCTCTGCTTGTAAGCCTCACAAATGTTCTATCTTTTCTTTCTTTTTTCAGTCAGCACAGGCTGCCATAGAAATATGGTATAGATGTCTAGAGACACAGAAAGGATCTTGTTGCTAACTCAGGAGACAGGGTAGATGGTATGTGAGAAGGAAGAAATTTTACTGTCTGAGTGCTGCTCACAGGATCTGAAAATCGACATTCTTCTTAATTTGAGGATTTTTCTCCTATGTTTTAAGTCTAACCCTGTTAAAACTCAAATCTATAAATTTAGGTTATTCTATCTGTTATTTACGTATTTTAAAAAAATAAATATTTATTATTTATTTGGCTGCAATGACTCTTAGCTGTGGCAAGTGGGATTTAGTTTCCCATCCAGGAATGGAACCTGGGCCCACTGCATTGGAAGTATGGAGTCTTAGTTACTGGACCACCAGGGAAGTCCTCAAATATCTCTTAGCTAGTACGTTTTGCATTGCAATGCCTGTTTTGTGACTAAGTTTTAAAGTGAAACTGTGAGATCTCTATTGGGATATATGTATTTCTCAGGTTAATTTGTAGATGAGCTCTATTTAACTGTCTTTAAAAAGTGCTTGCAAATTAAACATTTCTAAATATAACAGAAACTAAGTTAAATGGATTTTGGATTCGTATGACCCAAGAAACATTTAGTATTAAATTAGCGTCTGGCATTAAAGTTTGTAGTTTGCTTGTTATTTAATAGAGACATGTCATTTAGACATGTCACTATTAAGCACAATGTTTTTATGGTACCCAGGTTTACTCAAAGTCAGTAAGTATATTTGTTGTAAAGTTTGTCAGCAAGAAAATTAACTCATGGTCTTTCCTGGAGGCTCAGCAGTAAAGAATCCCCTTACCAATGCAGGAGACGTGGGTCCCTGATCTGGGAAGATCCCCCATGCTGTGGAGCAACTAAGCCCATGCCACCCAACTACCGAGCCTGTGCTCTAAAGCCTGGAAGCCACAACTACTGAAGCCCACGCCCCCTGGAGTCCGTGCTCTGCAAAAGAGAAGCTGCTGCAGTGAGAAGCCAGTGCACCTCAGCAAATAGTAGCCCCTGCTTGCTGCAAATAGAGAGTCCGAGCAGCAGTGCAGACACAGCACAGCCAAAATTAAATAAATATATATTTTTGAAATGTGTTTTTCACTTGCAGTGTACTTTGTACAACTTTTAGTGATCAAGACACTCACTTTCCTGGACCAATTTTACAAGCCTATGTTATCAATCAACCAGACTCATTTTACAAACAAATTTATCTTAACTTGGCTATGTTTGGGACAAATGAGGGTGATTTAAGAAGAAAGGAATTATGTTTTTATAGATATTAAATTTTAGTTTGGCTGAGATCAGTATCTACTGTCTAAAACTCACTTTTTAAATAGCACTTTTGTCATATTCTTGTAATGTTTAATTGAGTTGTTAGGAAGATATTCTAAGCTTGGGTTGGAAGCACGGCAGTGTAAGCTATCTTTGGATGCAGATCAGATATCCATAATCTATAACCAGGTGATTATATGTTCCAGAAAAAAAAAAAAAAAAACAAGACAGCATTTAAAGGACTGTGTCCAGCCTGGATAAATGCCTCTTATGAGGTATTCTCAACATCCTGCACAAGGACACTGAAGGTAATCAACTTCCAAGATTTACCCTCCTCCCCTGACCCTTTCCTTCCAATTTGCAGCCAGACCAGTTCCTGAAAGCTCTCTGTCAAGGCCACTGGACACACACTCTGCATTATTCCTTTCGGACAGTTTCTCAGCCATTCACACCTGGCTGAGAGACTACTCGGAAGGGATAACATCTAAAGCTGTAAGCACAAGTCCTGATTAAACTGCACAGTGAAGTGCGACACAGGAACGTAACATCTGGATAGCTAACTACTGCTCGAGGGATGGGAATGGCAAGGACTTTCTCAGCTGCTGCTCCAGCCAAGGCCACTAGCCCAGAGTCAAGGGCACCCAAGGGTGGGGAGACTGCCCACTATATTCAGGAGCTCCTTCTCTGTACCCCGAGTTACCCAAGGGCCAGATCTCAGCCCAGACAGCACCTGCAGTGTCTAAGTTATGGACCAACTGCCCCATGGCTCTGCTTTTGTGAGAAGCCCCTTTCTCCATGTCCATCTTTCTCTGCCTTTCTCCTTATCCATCTCTTTGTCAATAAGTCAACAGAAGACAAATTGATACATTTTTCTGAGAACCCTGAACTTTCCAGGATGGAGTTTACCCAGTTAATGAGATCTTTTGATCTCATCCAAAGGGAGATTTACAGATTTTACTCTCCCACAGGCAACTAGGGTCCATGCTGACCCAGGGGCTGCCCGAGCCCAACAGGGCCACATGGGGGGCAGGGGGCACTGCCGCTGTCCCTGAGGCAGGTCTATGGCTACATGATTGTTTAACAGAAGTTATGAAAACACTTGCAGTTAAACCTGTCAGTTATGAAAAAGTGCAGGTAGTACCACAGGGGTGAGATGAAAATCAGAAAGCATTTCAAGAGAGGTTGATAGAAGCTTTAAAAAATATAGCAGGGGCTTTCCTGGTGGCTCACTGGGAAAGAATCCACGTGCCAATGCAGGGCACATGGGCTCTATCTCTAATCCAGGAAGATCCCATGTGTCATGGAGCAATTAAGCCCGGGAGCTGAAACTACTGAAGCCCAGGCCCTAGAGCCTGTGCTCTGAAGCAAGAGAAGCCACTGCAGTGAGAAGCCCATGCTGAGAAAAGCCCACAAGCAACAAAGACAGAGCATAGACAAAATATATACACAGGGGTGTGGATCCCTTCTCCCTCGAGGGACAGGCCCTTTCGGCTATGCATTTCATAGCCCACATGCCACAGACATCAGGAGCGAGATTCAGAAAGCAACTGCTAGTCCTCAGACGCCTATGAGCGATTTGCTCCAAGTGGCTTATTCAGTTTTCGATAATAGGGACATGGTTGAAAAGGCTGAACTCTCCCAGAGAAATACACAAAGGGCTGATGATGATTGCAGCTTTGTCCACTCAGAGACCAGCAGAGGGGAGGTCAGCCTTTGCAGGCCAAGCTGGCCATGGTGGACCTCAAGGCCCACAGGTACCCAGACCAACCCAGGATGCCCTGTGTGGACAGAAGGGCACTGGAGGAGAGACTGTGGTGGACTCGCCCTTTTATAGACAGCCAGGGGACTGGAGGAGGGAATGCCCCAGACACCTGAGATCCATGGGGCCCCTCGGCCATGGATGGTTTCCCCACACTGAGGGGCCCCGAGGTCACAAGTGGCTCTGCCTGCAGCACTGTGTATATAACTAGTGCTGAAGTTTGGGGGGTCACTGAAGCGGGGGCCGAGATGGAATTCCTGGGACACCAGCGCAGTCCTTTCCGTCTTAACCCGAAGGGCTGGAAATTTTAACAGCCATAAAAAATACATAATGGGAACATCAGCACCAACACAGGGCCCGCATTCCAGGAACCCCCTTCGTGCTCCAACAATGGCCAGTGGTTTCTACATCGATTTCTGTGCCTGTCACCTCTCTTTTAACTCAAGGGACTTCCTAGTTAAATTACGCTCCACGCTGATTCTTGAGGGACAAGGAAGCCACCCTTATGACCAAATGATACTAACAAAACTAAAAAACAGATTAACACTATAACTGAGATAAAAGACTTAATAGACTCTGCAGTGTGAAACACTGAGGCTCTGGGTCTAGCTGCAAATAAACAGACTGAGGCCTTACGTGATGCTCTTCCAGATTTGGAACATGTTCTGAGCTACATAGCCCAGCTGGTAAAGAATCCACCTGCAATGCTGTTACAGAAAGGTATGCGTTGGAGGTCTGGGCGTGTTTTGTACCCCTCCCTCATCAGACAGACTCCTCAGGTTCTTGTGTGGGGCCTCGCCCCAGGAATGTGCACAGGCCGCAGATGATTCTGGTCTGGATCCTGCATTGAGCACCAGGGCTCTTAGCCTCCACTTCTGAGACTGAGATCAGACCCTGGGGGAGGGAAGGGCGCTCTGCTCTGAGTGGGGCTGGACCAGGGCCTGCTGTGTGACCTGAAGGGCATCGTGGGGTGAGCGTAGGTACCCCCTACTGCTATGTGCATGAGGCCTCACCAGGAGGGGAGTGTGATCCAAGGGAAAGTGTGGGAAAGTCCTGTGTTGGACTCTGTGTGGGAGTTGACCGTCCTGAGTCCCTCCTGAGACAGTGGCCACAGGGGACTGTCTGTTCCTCATGGTGAGGGCTTCCCTGTGTGTGTGGCTGGGGCTCAGGAAGGGGGTGTGTTGACCCTAAGCATTAAACAGCATGTTTTCCACTTTCATGATAGAACTCTGAAGACTCATGGGCGAAGAAGCCCAGAAGAGGAAAGAACAGGAATCTGGCATGGCTCTTTCTCTGGTAAGGTCATATTCTCAGTGGATTCTCAGTCTGTCCTTTCTGAATTCCCCTTCTCTGGGCAATCGCTAATCATGTCTGACACTGAAATATCCTGTCTGTCTCACCTGGGGCCTTCCCTCAGGGCCTGTTTTCTCCACTTAGATCCTGTCTCCCCATGACCTGGTGACCTGGCCTTGTGAGGAGGCTCCCCTGGGCGCTGTCCTGGGCAGGGCTTCTCACCCACGGGTTGGAGACGGGGTCTCGGTGCTGTTGGGTAGCAGGGGTTGCTTAGGGCCCATCTGGATGCGCTGTCTGCTCTCTGTTAACCAGGGTAAAGAAGCTGTAGGTGGACCTCAGGTATTAACATGTACAGTACACGGCAAAATCTGACAAAGAGGCCAATGAGGGGAAATCGTTCTGACTTTTTACAGTACATTTAGCACCTCCCTGAAAACTTAAGTATTTGGGGATGGAACGAAACATTCTGAAAGAGATGTCAGGGCTAGGGAGTGTTTCATTAGACCATCTAATTTAAACTGTAAAATCAGGTTTACTACTTTTTTTTCTTTTTTGACCACATGATTCAGCTTCCAGGGTCTTAGTTCGCTGAGTAGGGATCGAACCTGAAACCCTGCAGTGAAAGTGAGGAATGTTAACCACTGGACCATTAGGGAATTCTCCAACTTTACTAATTTTGATTCAGTATTTTCTTAATGGAATAAAATAATAAATTTTTGATGTTGTTAATAAGTACATACCTAAAATTAAGTATAAAAATCACATTATGATTTTTAAAATATATTCATTTCCTGTACTCTAACTTCATTGCTTGAGTGTTTTTTCCCTCGATCTGGCAAGTGGTGGCCACTCTCTGGTTGCAGTGCACAGCTTCTCATTGTGGTGGCTTCTCTTGTCTTGCAGCCCAGGCTCTAGAGCGAGCTGGCTTCAGTAGATTCACTTCCTGGGCTCTACAGCTCTGGATCAGAAATTGAGACTCATGGGCTCAGTTGCCGCTCAGCATGTGGGATCTCTGACCAGGCAACAATCCACATCTCTTGCATTGCCCAGTGGATTCTTTACCACTTACCCATAGGGAGGCCCACATATTTTTAATTACAGGTATTTTATAAAGTTTGGAAGAAATCTGTATGTTATTTTCTGCTTGTATTACTTTTTATTTATTTATTTTTTTGAACTAGAATAAGATAATGTTGAGGAGTTCCCTAGTAGTACAGTGGCTAAGAATGTGCCTGCCAATGTTGGGTGCACGGGTTCCATCCCAGGTCCCGGAAGATGCCTCAGAGCAACTAAGTCCATGGGCCACAATGACGGAGCCTGTGCCCTAGAGCCCGGGAGCCATTACTATGGAAGCCCGCACTCTCTAGAGCCTGTGCTCCAAAACAAGAGAAGCCACTGCAAGGAGAAGCCTGGGCATTGCAGCTGCAACTAGAGAAAGCCCACTCACAGCAAGGACCCAACATAAGCAAAATAAATGAGCATGAAAAAGAAATAGAATGTTAACAAAGTTACTGAATGAAGAAGTAAAATAAAGAAGAGAATAAGAACCCACTCAGTATTCTTGCCTGGAGAATTCCATGGATAGAGGAGCTGGAGGGCTGCCCTCAGCAGGGTTGCACAGAGTCTGGCATGAGTAAGCAGGTAAACAACAACTTCCACACACAGCAGATTGAGCTCTGATAAAGAAATCTAGGTGTCTAACTTTCCTCTTGCAGATTCTTCAGTGACTTCCAGTAGCTTTTGGAATAAAGTCCTAAATCCATAGATCTTGCATAAATTAGCCTCTGCCTGGCATCACCCCATGTACATTCCCTGTGTCCCAGTCACACTGGCTGACTTTCTGTTCAGTAAATATCTTCGTGCCTCAGAGCTGGCACTCAGGCTGTTCTCTCTGCTTGCAACACTCTTCTGTTTCCCACCTTGCCAATCCTAAGTTTCTTCCTCACAGAGACCTTGTCTGACTTCTCAATGTAGCTTTAGACTTTCTGTTTAATCTTGTCTTAGCACCAGGCCTGTGTTAGAGCACTTATTTCAGAAGTAATGTTAAAATTGTGGATGAAATTGGCTGGCTGGCTGCTAGATCGTAAGCTCCATCATGTTCACTGCTGTATTTCGAGCTTGAGGCACAAAGCTGATGCTGAATGAAATTTGATAGAACGAAAGAAAAAAAATAAAGACAACTCTTGTTTCAATCAATTGTGTGTTTACACACACATGCATGAATGCATGGATATGTAACTCCATGGTTTTATTACAAAAACATCATCTCATAAATAATGGTGTATGCTTTGTAGCAGTTTCAGTTGTATATTTAGTGTAGTTCATGGTGTTTTTTTTTTTTTCCACATCATCACATGAATGATGTAAATTGTAGTCAGAGTATTGACATTGTGTGGGTTGCGATGGTAGAGGGTGTGACCCTGTATCATGACCATTTATGCTGTTCTATTGAATTTCAACTTCTTGAACTTGTTTTAGGTATTCTCAGGGATGCACTTTCCTTCTCAGGTAGTTAACTGGTTGATTCTTTAGGTTCAGTTGTCACTCCCAACCACCTGAGCTCAGCTCCTGTTGCCTTATTTCTTAACTGTTTGATCTGAGCGATTTCTTAGAGTGAAAGATTTTCCTCCCCAGTAAGGTGGACGAGATCTTTCTCTAATGTTCTGTTTTGTTGATGACAAGTTCATCTGTGTGAAGTCTTTAGAGTAATGCTTAGTGTGTAGGATGTGCTGAAACACCTGTCATCATCATCACAATGTGTGTTCTTTTAAAGTCACTGTGGACTTTGTCATCTCTGAAGACACGAATCTTGCTAAACTCATCTAGATAATGACACTATGTCACTCAGTGTGATGAATGTAACAGTTCCACATAGACAACCCAGTGCTGGTTTGAATTTGTGTATTTTTCATGTATTTTCCACATACATGACAAATTCATGTTGATTGCAGGATGTCATAACCTTAGGAGAAAAGAGGAAATTTTAAATTAGATTAGAGACCAACAGTTTGGTTCAAGCAGCTTTTAATGGATTTATCAGGATATTACTTCAACTGAATTGAGCTTTACCCCTCTCACCTCTTCTCATTTTGTGTGAAACTAAGAGTCCTCCTCAGGGCCCATTAGAGGAATCTGTTTTCATTTCAGGCACAGTTGAGCTTCAAGGATGTGTTCCTAGATTTCACTCCTGAGGAGTGGGAATGCCTGGACCCTGCCCAGAGGACCTTGTACCAGGATGTGATGGTGGAGACCTTCAGCAACCTGCTGTCTGTGGGTGAGAATCTCTTCCCTCTGAAGTGGGGATCTGCCCTGGGGTACCTCTGCATGTTCCCTCTTTACCTTTTGAGATCCCCCTTTTTCTTGACTAAGCTCAAAAGCTTGCTGACTCATACATGTAAAGCTTCATGGTTGGTATCAGGAGTTTAAACTTGTCTTTCCTTCAGGTGACCTGCCCACTGTGTGATACACAAGGAGTTTCTCCACAGCTCAAGTGTTTATAAAGCTGATTTCAAATGTTGAAATATCCAGTTGCCTGTTTTCTAGCCCTGTGTCCTTGGTTCAGTAGTTCTTAGGTAGGAACTAGATACCTGCTGTTCCCTGTGCATTCAGAAGGAGGCAGATAGTAAATTCATTTGAGAAGTATTTTTCTGTTGGTTTGTAATGTCCTCACTCCTTGGCTGACAAAAGAGCTGGATTCTACACCTGCCAATGCAGGAGACACAGGTTGGATCCTTGGTCTGGGAGGATCCCACATGTCACAGAGCAGCTAAGCCTGTGTGCCTCAACTACGAGCCAGCACTCTAGAGACAGAAGCTGCAACTACTGAGCCCACATGGGACAACTACTGAAGCCAGGAGAAGCCACAGCAAGCGAGGCACACGAGCACTGCAACTGGAGCATAGCCCCTACTTGCTGAACTTGGAGAAAAGACCGAGCAGCAATGAACACTCAACTGAGCCAAAAGAAATGAATACACCAATGTATTAAAAATCACAGATACATTTATTTAAAAGAGAGAGAGAGAGGTTCTGTTTCTGATCTGAACGTTATCTCCATTCTTGTGGCACAAGGAAGAAGACCCCTGGATTGTGGAGAATGAGGTGCTAATAGCAAACATCCAGATGAGTGGGAAAGTATCCGCAGTGTGATCACAGGTCAACTGTCACAAGGACAGAGAGGAAACCACAACGTTCACAGGGTTTGGGAAACTCTCCAAGTGGGAGAGTTTTCTGAGAAAACAGATGTTTAATGTTTGTGAACTCTCACAGGAGATTTTTATTCTCTGTACTTAGGGTTCTGTTCTTCGACGTGTGAAATGTACAGCACCCTCGAGTGGTGCTGTAGCACCCACAGAGATGAAGGCAAGGTCATTTCTTTAGGCCTGTACCAGGTGTTTTTTGCTGTGTGGACTGTTGTCTATTTGAGATGAGTGAGGGCTACTCTCTAGTTGCAGGGAGCACGGTTTCTCATCGTGGTGGCTTCTGTTGTTGTGAAGCCTGGGCTCTAGGCACAAGGGCTTGAGTAGTTCTACCATACAAGCTCAGTATTTGTGGCTCATCAACTTATTCTCCGTGACATGTGAGATGTTCTCAGAAAAAGAATCGAACCCACGTCTCCCACATTACTAAGCAGATTCTTAACATGCTTAACATGGAGCCACCAGGGTGTTCAGTTCAGTTCAGTTCAGTTGCTCAGTCGTGTCCGACTCCTTGCAACCCCATGAATTGCAGCACACCAGGCCTCCCTGTCCATCACCAACTCCTGGAGTTTACTCAGACTCATGTCCATCAAGTCAGTGATGCCATCCAGCCATCTCATCCTCTGTCGTCCCCTACACCTCCTGCCCCTCATCCTTCCCAGCATCAGAGTCTTTTCCAATGAGTCAACTCTACGAATGAGGTGTCCAAAGTACTAGAGCTTCAGCTCCAGCTTCATTCCTTCCAAAGAAATCCCAGGGCTGATCTCCTTTAGAATGGACTGGTTGCATCTCCTTGCAGTCCAAGGGACTCTCCTGAGTCTTCTCCAACACCACAGTTGAAAAGCATCAATTCTTTGGCACTCAGCCTTCTTCACAGTCCAACTCTCACATCCATACATGACTACTGGAAAAACCATAGCCTTGACTAGACGGACCTTAGTTGGCAAAGTAACGTCTCTGCTTTTGAATATGCTATCTAGGTTGGTCATAACTTTTCTTCCAAGGAGTAAGCGTCTTTTAATTTCATGGCTGCAATCACCATCTGCAGTGATTTTGGAGCCCCCCAAAATAAAGTCTGACCCTGTTTCCACTGTTTCTCTATCTATTTCCCATGAAGTGATGGGACCGGATGCCATGATCTTCATTTTCTGAATGTTGAGCTTTCAGCCAACGTTCTCACTCTCCTCTTTCACTTTCATCAAGAGACTTTTTAATTCCTCTTCACTTTCTGCCATAAGCGTGGTGTCATCTGCATATCTGAGGCTATTGATATCATCTCCTGGCAATCTTGATTCCAGCTTGTGCTTCTTCCAGCCCAGCATTTCTCACGATGTACTCTGCATATAAGTTAAATAAGCAGGTGAAAATATAAAGCCTTGACGTACTCTTTTTCCTATTTGGAACCAGTCTGTTGTTTCATGTCCAGTTCTAACTGTTGTTTCCTGACCTCCATGCAGATTCCTCAAGAGGCAGGTCAGGTGGTCTGGTATTCCCATTTCTTGAAGAATTTTCCAGTTTATTATGATCCACACATTCAAAGGCTTTGGCATAATCAATAAAGCAGAAATAGATGTTTTTCTGGAATTCTCTTGCTTTTTTCATGATCCACTGGATGTTGTCAATTTGATCTCTGGTTCCTCTGCCTTTTCGAAAACCAGCTTGAACATCAGGAAGTTCACTGTTCACGTATTGCTGAAGCCTGGCTTGGAGAATTTTGAGCATTGCTTTACTAGCATGTGAGATGAGTGCAATTGTGCGGTAGTTTGAGCATCCTTTGGCATTGCCTTTCTTTGGAATTGGAATGAAAACTGACCTTTTGCAGTCCTGTGGCCACTGGTGAGTTTTCCAAATTTGCTGGCATATTGAGTGCAGCATTTTCACAGCATCGTCTTTCAGGATTTGAAACAGCTCAACTGGAATTCCATCACATCCACTAGCTTTGCTCGTAGTGAGGCTTTCTAAGGCCCACTTGACTTCACATTCCAGTATATCTGGCTCTAGATGACTGATCACAACATCGTGATTATCTGGGTCATGAAGATCTTTCTTGTACAGTTCTTCTGTGTATTCTTGCCCCCTCTTCTTAATATCTTCTGCTTCAGTTAGGTCCATACCATTTCTGTCCTTTATTGAGCCCATCTTTGCATGAAATGTTCCCTTGGTATCTCTAATGTTCTTGAAGAGATCTCTAGTCTTTCCCATTCTGTTGTTTTCCTCTATTTCTTTGCATTGATCACTGAAGAAGGCTTTCTTATCTCTTCTTGCTATTCTTTGGAACTCTGCATTCAGATGCTTATATCTTTCCTCTTCTCCTTTGCTTTTCACTTCTCTTCTTTTCACAGCTATTTGTAAGGCCTCCTCAGACAGCCATTTTGCTTTTTTGCATTTCTTTTTTCATGGGGATGGTCTTGATCCCTGTCTCCTGTACAATGTCACGAACCTCATTCCATAGTTCATGAGGCATTCTATCTATCGATCTAGGCCCTTAAATCTATTTCTCACTTCCACTGTATAATCATAAGGGATATGATTTAGGTCATACCTAAGTGGTCTAGCGGTTTCCCCTACTTTCTTCAATTTAAGTCTGAATTTGGCAATAAGGAGTTCATGATCTGAGCCACAGTCAGCTCCTGGTCTTGTTTTTGCTGACTGTATAGAGCTTGTCCATCTTTGGCTGCAAAGAATATAATCAATCTGCTTTTGGTGTTGACCATCTGGTGATGTCCATGTGTAAAGTCTTCTCTTGTGTTGGTGGAAGAGGGTGTTTGCTATGACCAGTACATTGTCTTGGCAAAACTCTATTAGTCTTTGCCCTGCTTCATTCTGCATTCCAAGGCCAAATTTGCCTGTTACTCCAGGTGTTTCTTGACTTCCTACTTTTGCATTCCTGTCCCCTATAATGAAGAGGACATCCTTTTTGGGTGTTAGTTCTAAAAGGTCTTATAGGTCTTCATAGAACCATTCTGCTTCAGCTTCTTCAGCATTACTGGTTGGGGCATAGACTTGGATTACCGTGATATTGAATGGTTTGCCTTGAGACGAACAGAGATCATTCTGTCGTTTTTGAGATTGCATCCAAGTACTGCATTTTGGACTCTTTTGTTGACCATGATGGCTACTCCATTTCTTCTGAGGGATTCCTGCTCGCTGTAGTAGATATAATGGTCATCTGAGTTAAATTTACCCATTCCAGTCCATTTTAGTTCGCTAATTCCTTGAATGTCGATGTTCACTCTTGCCATCTCTTGTTTGACCACTTCCAATTTGCCTTGATTCATGGACCTGACATTCCAGGTTCCTATGCAATATTGCTCTTTACAGCATTGGACCTTGCTTTTTCACCAGTCACATCCACAGCTGGGTATTGTTTTTGCTTTGGCTCCATCCCTTCATTCTTTCTAGAGTTATTTCTCCACTGATCTCCAGTAGCATATTGGGCACCTACTGACCTGGGGAGTTCCTCTTTCAGTATCCTATCATTTCGCCTTTTCATACTGTTCATGGGGATCTCAAGGCAAGAATATTGAAGTGGTTTGCCATTCCCTTCTCCAGTGGACCACATTCTGTCAGACCTCTCCACCATAACCCGCCCGTCTTGGGTTGCCCCACAGGCATGGCTTGGTTTCATTGAGTTAGACAAGGCTGTGGTCCTAGTGTGATTAGATTGACTAGTTTTCTGTGAGTGTGGTTTCAGTGTGTCTGCCCTCTGATGCCCTCTTGCAACACCTATCATCTTACTTGGGTTTCTCTTACCAGGTGTATATTGGGCACCTACTGATCTGGGGAGTTCCTCTTTCAGTGTCCTATCATTTTGCCTTTTCATACTCTTCATGGGGTTCTCAAGGCAAGAATACTGAAGTGGTTTGCCATTCCCTTTTCCAGTGGACCACATTCTGTCAGACCTCTCCACCATGACCCTCCCGGGAAATTAAATAAATAGTCTTGTTTAGGCTTCAAGACAAAGCAGTGCATTCCTCTGACCTTGCTTCTAACCTGCATGGAAACTGCCCTGAGTGTGAATGTCCTGACTGTCTCCTGTGAGTGCAAGTCTTGCAGCACCATAGATAAGATAGGGGACAAACCTTGAGATTGTTCAGCCTTTGCAGGGGCCCTTGCCAACCAACTCCAGGCTTAGCACCATCCAAGCTGGCTCCTGGATCCTCCTCTCTGCCTACCATGAGGTAAATAAAGGTAACTTAAATCTATCTAAAGAGAAGTTACAACTGAAAAAGGAACTATGCAATTTGTGAAGATGATTATCCATATTACAATGTCACATTATATTTTGGCTCATCAAATCTTCACTTTTTAAGTCGACTCTCTTTAGCCAGCCCACAGCTCCAACAGTGTCCCCCACTGCCTTTCTCTCTCCATTCTTTGTCCTGTTGTGGTCTTACAGCCCTCCCAACCCCTCTGTCTCCCTCTCCATCAGCTGGTCCCCTTCTAACTGCCCTAGTCACTTAGCGGGGAGAGGGAGCCTAGGTTCCCCCACTCTAGCAAGTTTGTTTACCCCTTTAGATTCTTCTGATCAAACACCCCCATCTCCTTGGAGGAACGTTCCAAGATTTTTATCAGTCCTTCTGGCCTTGTTATCACAGTCAATTTGAGCACTGTTTGATCTGTATTTTAGCCATAAATCTATGACTATAGAAAGGAAAGATATCTTGTTTGATACAGGATAGCCATATTGTTTAGACTCTGGAGAAAACTGGTTAAGATGAATTTTTTTTTTTTCTTTGAAAGTGCAAAACTGGTTCTTTTTACATGTGTAATTAAAAACAGCAAGCTTATTGAAAAGACCTGCCCCAAAAAAGCTGAAAGTTAACCTTTGCCAGGGCTTCCCAGATGGCTTTAGTGGTACAGAACCTGCCAGCCCCTGGGGGAGACACAGGAGACGTGGATTTGATCCCTGGGTAGGGAAGATGCCCTGGAGGAGTGAATGGCAACCCACTCCAGTATTCTTGCCTGGAGAGTCCCATCATGGACAGAGGAGCCTGGTGGGCTAGAGTCCACGGGGTTGCAGGGGGTTGGACAGGACTGAAGCGACCCTGCATAGCATGCAACCTATGCCATGTCCTTGAAGTACGTAACCCATTTTTCCAGGGATGTCAGTCTTGGGCAAATTTTAAACCACGGGGCGGGGGTGGGAAGAAAACGGTGAAAGAGACATTTTAAATCTCAAGCAGGAAAGTATGAGAGCTCTCACGTCTGTCGATCTGCATGTATGTTTGTCTCAGTGAGTGTCTTTGTTTTTGGATAATATTGCTGAGGTTAATTTGTAAATGAGCTCTAATTCAATTGTCTTTTTTTTTTTTTAAGTAAGCACTTACAAATCAAACAATTACAAGGGAAATTAACCTAAATGAATTTCAGGTTCATGTGAACTGGGAAATATTCAATATTAAATATCTAGTATTAATGTTTGTTTGCTAATCTAATTAAGACATGTATTCTTTCTTCAACATTGTCGAACACTTTTATTGTACCTAGGTTTAATGTTAAGTAAGTTTGTCAGTGCTTAAAGTAACTCGAGTGAAGAAACTTTTAAGGAAAGAATGCAAATGCGATTGGAGCTTTTAGATCAACTCTGTTAGGAATGATTATACTTTAGAAATGTTTGTCTAAAATAATCTCTCCAAATTTGAAAAACCTGAATTTCTAGGGTTGTGCTAAACTAAGTGATGAAAGTTCATTGAATATCTAGTTCATTTCCAAATAAAATAAGATTCTAAAACAAAGATTGCTGAAAACTCATTTCCTCTTACAGACAAACTAAAGAGATTTGGGGCTATTAATGAATATGTTTGGTGCCACCCTGAGATGTTCTCTATAAGAAAGCAAATATTCTTAGACACTATCAATGGTATTTATGTTCACCAGTCTACAAAATGCTAATATAACAGACAGCTCATGGTTGCTTAAGGAAAGTAAGACGTGTGTTTTTTGTAAGAAAGGTAAGAGAAATGTGGGCCAGTCACCTTGCTTTGTCCCCCCTGGTTAAATTGTCTCAGGACCCTCCCCTTGGGTAAACAAGCACACCCTGGATCATGAAGTAAAGGCTTCTCAGAGGAGCAAAACTCATTATGGCCTGGACTGATCCTCTGACTTTCAACTCCAAGGCGCCTTTCTGCACTTGTGTATTGTCTCCTTTATCAGACAGGGCTTTTTCCTTTCTTTGTCCTTGCCATGATTGTTCCCTTGAATTAAGAGACAGACTGCCTGTTCACCCTGTTTTTGTTGGCTGTAAATTCCTCAGCCAAGCCCACCTATCTCTTACCTCAGGGCATGCAAGAGGAGGGTAGCTGATTGTAGATGCCCAAGCTGCAGCCCTTCCAACTCCTCCAAAATCACTGCAGATGGTGACTGCCATGAAATTAAAAGACACTTACTCCTTGGAAGAAAAGTTATGACCAACCTAGATAGCATATTCAAAAGCAGAGAGATTACTTTGCCGACTAAGGTCCGTCTAGTCAAGGCTATGGCTTTTCCTGTGGTCATGTATGGATGTGAGAGTTGGACTGTGAAGAAGGCTGAGCGCCAAAGAATTGATGCTTTTGAACTGTGGTGTTGGAGAAGATTCTTGAGAGTCCCTTGGACTGCGAGGAAATCCAACCAGTGCATTCTGAAGATCAGCCCTGGGATTTCTTTGGAAGGAATGATGCTAAAGCTGAAAGTCCAGTACTTTGGCCACCTCATGTGAAGAGTTGACTTATTGGAAGACTCTGATGCTGGGAGGGATTGGGGGCAGGAGGAGAAGGGGACGACAGAGGATGAGATGGCTGGATGGCATCACTGACTCGATGAACGTGAGTCTAAGTGAACTCCGGGAGTTGGTGATGGACAGGGAGGCCTGGCGTGCTGTGATTGATGGGGTCGCAAAGAGTCGGACATGACCAAGCGACTGAACTGAACTGAACTAAAAGGAAAATGCAAAGTACTTCTGACCTACAGATGGCTGTTTCTAAATTAACAAAGTGATTTTTTTTTCTTTAAAAAGAGAGAGATTTCATGGAAATTGGACTCCAAGAAAAGAGGTCCCCAAAGGCAAGGTCTTTATATGTTCTGCAACAATCTGTCATTTGACTCCTGTTCAATTTTGTTGCTTGACTTTGGGTAGCATGTGATGAGCTATTTGAAAGGGATTTACTTCCCCTTGTCCCCTCCTGTGGTAATTAGTGCTGTTAGGTGGCATAGACTCTTGCGTGTTTTATAGAAAAATTAGAAGTTATTATTATTATTTTTTATTATATTTTTGCTGTGCCACATGGCAGTCTGGTTCTTAGTTCCCCATTCATGGATGGAATCTGTGCCCCCTACAGTGGAAGCACATCGTCCTAACTACTGGACCACAGGGAGTTTGCCTCAAAGGTTACTTTTGCTTAGAAGATATATTTACTTCTTGTCATGCTTATTGTCACATGTCTCATCTACATTACATCTTGTATGTTGTTTTATTTTACATTTCGTTCCCAAGAGAGTTGTCTCTGATTCTAGTTAACTAGGTTTTCCAATCACATTCCTTTATCTTCATAACAGTATGTTAAAAATTTATTTTTTCTTGGCTGCACTGAATCTTTGTTGCTTCAGGGGCTTTTCTCTGCTTGTAGTGAACAAGGGCTACCCTCTAATTACAGTACATGAACTTCTCGTTCTAGTGGATTCTCTTGTTGCAATGCGTGGTCTCTGTGTGTTTGTGCAGTAGTTGTGACTCCCCAGCTCCAGAGCACAGAATCATCACTTGTGGCCTACAGGCTTAGTTGTTCTCAGGCTTGTGGGGATTTCCCGGATCAGGGATCAAACCTGTGTGCCCTGCACTAGCAGGCGGATTCTTTACCTCTGAGCCACAAGGGAAGCCCCAAAGCTTGTTCCTTTACATGTATCTTGGAGCCAATGAACTGGGTGAGTTTAGGTTACTGTGTAGATAGGGAGTTGATGTATTGAATGATTATTGTGTAAGCAGAGAATGTTTCACTTATTTTTTGTTTTTAAAAAATGACAGTCTTTTTGTATTACACAATAGAACTTACATGAACCACTTATCAATGGTTCTTATTAATATTCATAAAATGCCTATATGTGTATGTACTGATATATTTCTAAGAGGTATTTAGAAAAGTGTTTTTTTCTTTAATTTTTAAAATTATTTTTGGGAATTCCCTGAGAGTCCAGTGGATAGGATTCAGTAGTTTCACTGTAGCGAGCATGGATTTAATCCATGGTCAGGGAACCAAGATCTCATAAGCGGCATGGTCCAGCTATCAGAATTCTTTATTTTCTCAATGCAGTATTTGTGGAACAGTTACTAACTGCCTTTTATTTTTCACATTATTCATTAAATGCTTCTTTTGCATTGTTTGCCATTCCAATGTATTGCCTGATTGATGCTTGTTTGCTCAGGTGCTCAGTCCTGTCTGACTCTTTGTGATCTCATGAACTGTAGCCCACCAAGCTTTCCTATCCATGGAATTTTTTTCAGGCAAGAATAGTGCACTGGGTTGTGATTTCCTGCTCCAGGGGATCTTTCCTACCCAAGGATTGTATCCCCCTGTGCCGTGTCTTCTGCATTGGCAGACAGTTTCTTTACCACTGAGTCACGTCTCTAGTCCTGTATATTCTTTACCTTTTAAATATGTATAAGTATGCATTAAATCTGTACAATATACCATTAGTTTCTCCTCAATTATGAGACAGCAGTGTGTTTAGTACAAAGTAGGATGAGCTTTGAGGTCATGGTGGGAAAATACGTTTCCTTTGCAAACTGACGTGAGTTTGCATAAAATGAATGTTTTCTGATTGTGTTTGAAACTACACTACCCTAAAGTGAATTTGAATTACATATGATCACTCTTTTTTAAAGAGTTCTATTCCTTTAGTGTTCTATAGTTTTAAGATCATCATTATGAAGATTCGCAATTCTGTTCAGGATGGATAGGACTTTTGGTACAATATCATGTGTTTGACAAGAAATGATTTCTTTATGAATTGTAACTAATAGAATACCTGTGGTTCTTTATGTCTTGTAGATATGTCTCATATGCATATGACCAAGAAATTACAGGCAAAAGCAAACAGTGGGAAAGGGGAAATGTTTCAAAGAGTGATGTTTGGAAGAGCTGAAAGCCTTGAAATCAAAGATTTTCGCCTCAGGAAAATATACATGACTTTGATTGTCTGTGGACAGATGATGAAAGAAATGACAAAGGAATGTCTACATCCCATAACAAAACCTCACTGATGGAAGAGATCATCATAGTAGAAGTGATGCAGGAAATAGACCTTTTGAAAGGCACGGATCCACCTTTCAGGATGAATTGCAGATGGTACAATCTGAAGGAATAATTTTTGAATGTAGTCAAGCTGTGACAAACGTCAGTGCCTCAGGTTTATTGTCTCAGAGAACTCGTAATGTCTGCAAAGGCTTTTCTCATAAACATGAGAATGCTGTTATGCACCCTTCAGAACTGTTACCAGACCATGAAACACAAAAGAAAAGACCTGACAAATGCAATGAGTGTGACATAACCTTTCTTCAGGACTCAGAATTCACTAGACATCAAAGAATCCATACAGGAGGAAAACCAGATAAATGTGATGTGTGCGTCAAGGCTTTTAATCAAACTACAAAACTTGCAGTGCATTGGAGAATTCATACTGCAGAGAAACCACATAAATGTGATGTATGTGGCAAGGCCTTTAATCAGACTTCAAAATGTGTACTTCATCGGAGAATTCATATTGGAGAGAAATCTTATAAATGTGATTTGCGTGGCAAGGCTTTCAGAGTAAGTTCAAACCTTGCTGTTCATCGGAGGGTTCATACTGGAGACAAATCATATGAATGTGATGTGTGTGGCAAGGCCTTTAGTCAAGCTACAGGCCTTGCAGTTCATCAGATAATTCATACTGGAGAGAAACCATATAAATGTGATGCATGTGGCAAGGCTTTCAGAGTAAGTTCAAACCTTGCTGTTCACTGGAGAGTTCATACTGGAGAGAAACCATATAAATGAGGTATATGTGGCAGGGCTTTCAGTGTGAATGCAAACCTTGCAGTTCATCAGAGAATTCATACTGGAGAGAACCTTACAAATATAAACATTTTGACAAACCATTTAGTCACAGTCATCCATAACTCATCATCAGGCAGTTCAGACAGGAGAGAAACCATATAAATATGATGTATATGGCCGGTGCTTCATTTGAAATGATGAACTTAGAAACCATCGGAGAATTCATACTAGAGAGAAACATTAGAGATGTGACAGTTGTGAGAAACATTTTAGTGCAAATGTTGTGAGTGTGACAAAGCCTTTAGTCAGTGTTCAGGCCTTATAATTCAGAGAATTCATACTGCATAGAAAAGATACAAGTGAAATGAATGTGGCCGTTTCTAGTGCATGTTCAGCATGAACTGCCCATTAGGCAGTTCCTACAGGAGAGAAACCACATAAATGTTGTTATGTGGCAAACCCTTCAGTCACAAGGAATGACAGTGCAGATCATCTGAGAATCCATAGGGCAGTGCAAACTTAGACATGTAGAGAATGTGGTAAAATATATCAACTTTTTGACCCTCAGAAAATTCAAACTGGAGGAAAACTACACAAACGTGTTAGATGTGGGAAAGCTTTGATTCTGTGTTCAGGCCTAACTCACCATCACTTAATTTTTTTTTTCAATATTCTAATGGTTTTTCCTGTTCATCAACATGAATAGGCCATACGCGTACATATGTCCCCTCCCTTCTGAACCCACCTTTCTCACCACCGTATTCCCCCAGATTGTCCCAGAGCACTTGCTCATACATCAAACTCCCACAGGCTCTTTTACATATGGTAATATATATGTTTCAGTGCTAATCTCTTAAATCCTGCCATCATATTCCTTTTGTTTTTTCAATAGTTTTTCCTTAGCGTTACTTTTTCTATCCACATGTTATGACCCAGATTTAATGTTTAATTTACATTTCTTTCCTGCCTTACACTAACAAATACATAAGTCAGTGGGTTATTTTGAGACTTTTGTATCATTAAAATGCATGTCAACAATGACAGGGAACATAGTATGTGCCCTGTAAATGTAAAGAAATACAGTTCCTTTAGCACTTGAGTTCAGTCAGATAATACACATAGAAATATTCATAAATAGTGCCAAGCTGATAATTTTGGTGAAAATAAATTCTAATGTCTTAAGACTTTATATTTTACAATGTGCTTTGTTGTCCACAACTGACCGATCTTTCAGAAACAGACAACAAAGAAATGAGAGAAAATATACTACAATTTTTCAACAAGAAATAAATTGCCTAATTACAGTGAAGTGATCCTATAGTAATTTGACATTCCATTACATTGAAGTACTGACTTCAGTTTAGTTCAGTTCAGTTGCTCAGTTGTGTCCAACTCTTTGCGACCCCATGAATCACAGCACGTCAGGCCTCCCTGTCCACCACAAACTCCCAGAGTTCACTCAGACTCACGTCCATCGAGTCAGTGATGCCATCCAGCCATCTCATCCTCTGTTGTCCCCTTCTCCTCCTGCCCCCAATCCCTCCCAGCATCACAGTCTTTTCCAATGAGTCAACTCTTCGAATGAGGTGGCCAAAGTACTGGACTTTCAGCTTTAGCATCATTCCTTCCAAAGAAATCCCAGGGTTGATATCCTTCAGAATAGAATGGTTGGATCTCCTTGCAGTCCAAGGGACTCTCAAGAATCTTCTCCAACACCACAGTTCAAAAGCATCAATTATTCAGCACTCAGCCTTCTTCAGAGTCCAACTCTCACATCCATACATGACCACAGGAAAAACCATAGCCTTGACTAGACGGACCTTAGTCGGCAAAGTAATGTCTCTGCTTCTGAATATGCTATCTAGGTTGGTCATAACTTTCCTTCCAAGGAGTAAGCTTCTTTTAATTTCATGGCTGCAATCACCATCTGCAGTGATTTTGGAGCCCCCCAAAATAAAGTCTGACAGTTCCACTGTTTCCCCATCTATTTCCCATGAAGTGATGGGACTGGATACCATGATCTTCATTTTCTGAATGTTGAGCTTTAAACCAACTTTTTCACTCCCCTCTTACTGACTTAAATATTATATATTATGATGTAAACATGTTTTTCTCATATAAGTATTTGAAGCTTCGTCATCATAAGCATGGAACAGAGACTTTGAAAAAGAAGAGTTCATTTCTCATTAAACTTTTTTTTCTCTCTTTAGTAATCTTTAAAATTCATTTTTGGCTATGCCAAGTCTTCAATGTGCTGGCTTCTTCCTCTTTTTGCAGCAATCGGGCTATGAATTCTCCAGAGAAACTTAGCCGGGGTATGGTTGGAGACTGGCATTTTGATGCTTCTTTTGGTCAGTCCAGAGGACTCAGTCTTTTTTTTTTTTTTTGGCTGTGCTGAGCCTCTTTTTGCTGCACGTGGGCTTTCTCTAGCTGTAGCAAGAAGAAGCGAGTTTCTACTTACTTGTGTGCAGGCTTCTCATTGCTGTGGGTACTGTTGTTGCAGAGCACAGGTTAGATCACAGGCTCAGTACTTGTGTTGCACGGGTTTAGTTGCTCTGAGGCACATGGTATCCTCCCAGACCAGGGATCAAACCCAGGTCCTATGCATTGGTGGGTAGATTACTTACCACTGGACCACCAGGGAAGTTCTACTCAGTGTCTTTTAACTGAGCGCTATGTATGTTAAAACACTGCCAAACAAAATGGGGGTCATCAGTCAATAACTGGGAGATCTGAAAACCAGGAGAGACTCCCCGAAACATCTCTGGACTTGCTGAAGAAGTGGATGGACCCAAGAGACCCTTCCTGAAATACCAAGGCCAGAATGTCCAAAGCACAGTATGCTGCCTGCTTTTCTCAATCCTGCTTTCCCCTCAGGGTGCACTTTCGCTGAGCCACTGCAGTGACTAATAAGCTTGATCCTTGAAGAAGTGGAATGTCAAGACATTTTTCTCCTTAGAAGTGTTAGTATGAAGTAGCCCTTTCAAGAGTTGTGTGTTTCACATTCTAGCTTTTCATCCCTACATAAAGCCAGTTCTTATTTACTTAAACTGCTTAAATTCTAATTGTAGGAATATTCCTGGGTCCAACCAGCACCCCACATCCAGTCCCACCCCACCAGCACCCCACATCAACCCCCACCCAACCCCAACCTGGCCACAAGACCAGGTTTCAGTTCCCAGGCCTCTAAATCACTTCAGCCTAGGCAGCAGGACTCCAAGTACAGTTCGGTTCAGTCGCTGAACCAAAGAACCATATCCGACTCTTTGTGACCCCATGGACTGAAGCACGCCAGGCCTCCCTGTCCATCACCTACTCCCAGAATTTACTCAAACTCATTGTGTCAGTGATGCCATCCAACCATCTCATCCTCTGTCGTCGGACATGCAGGACTCCAAATGTTATGCCAAAACCTTTCTTTCCATTGTGATTAACCCACAGAATTTTAAGGTTTTATTAAAAGTGTTGTTGCTGCTGTTGCTGCTGCTAAGTCGCTTTATTCGTGTCTGACTCTGCGCGACCCCATAGACAGCAGCCCACCAGGCTCCCCCGTCCCTGGGATTCTCCAGGCAAGAATACTGGAGTGGGTTGCCATTTCCTTCTCCAATGCATGAAAGTGAAAAGTGAAAGTGATGTCACTCAGTCGTGTCCGACTCTTCGCAACCCCATGGACTGCAGCCCACCAACTCCTCTGTCCATGGGATTTTCCAGGCGAGAGTACTGGCGTGGGGTGCCATTGCCTTCTCCGATTAATAGTGTTACAGTTACTTAAACCAATGAGCAATCAATGGTGCAATACGAGACGTGAGGAACCCTCAAGTATTACTTACCCCTGACAAGATGCCCCTCTAGGGGGCCCCGCTCGGGGGTCAGCCCGGCTCACAGTTCTGGACACACGTCCAGATACAGGCGTGTGTGCTAGGCTCCGCCCCTCGTTGTCCCTTCCCTCTGGAACCTAATGCTTGGGAGTCTCTGGTGTCTCCACTCGAAGGACCTGAGTTTACAGGAATTCCTGAAGCCGAGACTTGGTAGGTGCGGGCTCCCCGGGAATAGTGAGGTACTGTCTTTTGCTTTTCGGTCTTGTTAAGCTCCGCCCACAGGGTCCCTTCTACTCCATATCTGTGGTCGCGGGTCACTTTGGACCTTCCTAATCCCCCAGCCTTTCCTCCACAAGTAAATTCAGTTGTTACTTTGAGAGGCCAGTGGTCTAATTTCCTTTCAGTGTAAAATCCTGAGGTAACATATATCGTGCACGAAATATATAGTAATTTATAGGGGGAAAGTGATTATCATTGAGACATGGCACTTGATAATTTTGTAAATATACCAAAACACTTGTTCAGGAGCTAGCTTAGAATTTTATCTTTGCAACTGGTGGTGGAGCTGGAGTTCCTTTTCTACTGTTAGGGAGGCGTATTACTGTCCTTTTCTGGTTTATATGACCAGGGTAATAAATTGACTACAGACACTCTTCACTTTAGATTATTTTCAGTAATGCTGCTTACTGGTATGAGCTCTAGAATCAAAGAAAAATATTAAATGGTCTCTATGCTCAGACATTTCTGACTCTTTGAGACCCCATGGAGTGTAGCCCACCAGGCTCCTGTGTCCATGGGATTTCCCAGGCAAGAATCCTGGAGTGGGTTGCCATTTCCTAATCCTGGGGATCTTCTGACTCAGGGATAAAACCCCCATCTCTTGCGTCTCTATTGGCAGGAGGACTGGTACCACTGAGCCATCTGGGAAGCCTCTTTGGTCTGATACTAAAGTTTCATTTGAATTAAAGAAGTGAGTTTTGGTTGGTAGTTTTCCAGTCAATGAGACCGAGTGTGGATAATGCTGAATTATGGACTGCTGACAAGTGCAGTGGAAAGTGGTGTATAATAGTGGGAAAATATCTTATGAGATCGGAGAATCTGAAGACATTTGGGGGATAGTTTTAGATTTTGTGCATCAAGGTTGACTGTCAGTGCTACACTAAACCTAAGATGATTATGTGGGGCAGGTGGACAAGGAGCAATTAGCTTCAAGTAATTAAGCCTGGTTATTTGTGGGAATGTTGTTGGTGGAATATTGTCAGAGATTAAAAATTGGTTGAAAATGCTTCTAACGAACAGACCTTTGATAGAGTTGAGTAGGAGTGGGTTGTCTTCATTAATCAAAATTAATCAGAGAAGGGAGGTTTTCCTAGAATTGTGAAGCCAGTGACAGGAGTGCTGTACACAGCTGTGTGGGATGTAGAGTCAGGGTTATTAGTAGGCTCAGGTCTTGGTGTGCAACATGTGGGCTGATTGGATAATAAGATCTTAAGAATGGAAGCCTGTGAGGATTGGTAATCCTGTTAATGGGAGACTTCATAATGTCTGTAGTGGAGAAATGCATTGCTTTCAGTGGTTTATCTACTCAGAGTGGGGGATACTGATTTTACTGTGGTTAGAGTGGCCAGAAGCTTTGGAATCTAAGGGGCTATGAAGGAGCCCCCCCCTCCCCCTTCCTTAAAGAGCTGGAGTATCTTCCAATTAGGTCAGTCAGGGACAACAGGCAAATTGGGGCCTTTCTCTGTGACTTTTTCACTGAACTCAATCAAGCCAAATCTCAAGGACCTTTAAAACTTTGTGATATCCCCAGTTCCTGGCATGTTTTCCCAGGAGGGCCAGTTTCTTGGTCTCCATACTGAGTGCCCAGTGCCCTTGCATTTGTGGCTTGCGTGTTTCTGTCTGTTGCCCGGGCCCAGTGGTCTCTACTGTTTAGCCATGTTGCTCAACAGAGCACAGAAAAGTGGTGAAAAAATGTGGGAAAGTGGAGAGGAAGCTATCAGGGGTCTAGGAGAGTTGCGAGAGGAGGCAGGTTTCGGCCTCTGGATGAGCCCTATGAATGGTGTATGCATGTGTTGCAAGCATAGTGGTGTGACCCAGTTCAAGCTCGCTCTGCTGCCTGTGAGAGAGGCCAGTGCTTTGGAGAGACAACTTCTTGAGGCAAACAATGGGACTTCATTTTGAAAACCAGCTGACCAAGAAGATGGCTAACTAATATCTCACAATAGCCATCTTGTTGGTGTCTGGATGCCAGATTCTTTTATGAAACCAGAGAAAGAAGCAGTGAGGAAATAAAGTCAGAAGGGAGGATAGGGAGAGGCAGTGGGGAAGTAAGGTAAAAAGGGCCACCAATAAAGGGCTATCAGTCTTGCAGTACATCTCAGGGACAGCCAGCCTTCTGTGTTCCTCTCTTGTTTTCTGCAGTCATTCACAGGTTGTGAGATCAGAGCATCTCCCTGTGAGCTCAACAAAGGCACTTTAGTTTAACAGTCAGGCCAAGAGGTAGGGTCCTCTGAGGCCAGCCATTATGGAGGATTACAATAACCACAGCAGTGAGAAGCAAGGCAAAGAAACCGTTCCAACTTGGAATCAGAATTGGCTCTTCCCTGCAACAGTTGTGGGATCACGTTGTGTGGAATTGTTGACAAGGGTGGTCTCAGTTTTGACTGGAAGACCTGGATGTGGGCTCATGGCTAATTGTGGGTTGCCTGGAAGGGTGGGCATGCCACAGTGTCTTAGCTCAGTTTCCCTGGGATACAGATGCTGTGATTGAGGCTGTGTGTGTTGGTTGATTGGGAAGGTCATGATCACACCTGTGGAGGAAGGAAGGAAGTGGAATTGGGAAGAGGACTGTTACCCTGCAGTGTGTTAGAATCAAGGCCTGAGCTGAGCCCACAGGGAGGGATGGGTGCGTTAGTCCTGGAGGTGGGATCCAGAAGGTTCCCCACAGCATCAACTCCATGGAGTGAATTTTGTGATGTCTTTTGGAAGGGCAAGAATCATTATGCAACCTTAAAATAACTGTTGGTAAAATCCAGGAGATGATATTGTTGGTTACTTTTAGTATTTTCTGTTATTTTGAGTTGTAATGAAGAAGGTTTCTGATGGATTTGGGAGGGAAAAAAGACCTTGGAGTGTATCTTTGGAGGTTGTTGACGTCTCACTGGGACATGTGCATCAGCAGACACATCTTCTTTTTATTATTAGAGTTTGGAGATGACAGTTTTTGGGCTGGCTGAGGTCACTGTGACTGGTAAGAAGCTGTCTTGAATCCGGTTTGCTGCTCAGGCACCTTCATGTGTATTATTCCATCATAAATGCATGAGTTGTTAAACCTTGGAATCTTTCTGGGGATTGCATAGCACGATGGATGGATTATTACTGAATGTGTGGAGAGTGTGTTGAACCAGATGAAATTTCATAAGGGTCTTTCAACCTAGAAGGAAAATGGTGCTAAACTTTGATGGCAGAGGGATTTCGTTAGGGAGGGGCCATTAAATCTCAGGATGTAAGGAAAGATCAGGCTCCCCAGGTGGTGCTAGTGATAAAGAATCACCTGCCAATGCAGGAGACATAAGAGACGTGGGTTTGACCCCTGAGTCGGGAGGAGGGCATGGGCAACCTACTCCATGGGCAGAGGAGTCCGGTGGACTACAGTCCATAGGGTCGAAAAGAGTCAGACGTGACTGAAGCGACTTAGCTCACGGGCACAGGGAAGGATTATTCGTAGACTCTGAGGACCATCAGCTCCATAGCAATCTGGAGTACAGAGGCTTATTCTGGAGATGATGCAGCTGCTATTTCTTGCTGCCAGGGCAGTGGGGTTCTCTCCATGTCTTTCCAAATCACGTGCACGTGCCACATACCTGCACAATACAGGTAAACAGGAACTCTTGTGAATGGTTGGTGGGAATGTAAATAGTACATGGAAAACAGTATGGAGGTTCCTCAAATATTAAAAAGAGAACATGCATAGGATCTCAGAGTCTCGCTTCTGATTATATACCCAAAGGAAGCAGAATCAGTATATATTTTTAAACATTTATTTATTTGACTCCCATGGGCCTTAGTTGTGGAGCACAAGATCTTTTCTGCATCACACAGGCCCTTTCATCCTGGCAGGGGGGCTCTGGAGTATGCCTGCTCTTTCTTTGTGGTGCTTGGGCTTAGTTGCTCTGCTGCATGTCAGATCTTATATCCCCAACCAAGGATTGAACAAGGATTGAGTCCCCTTTGTTGCAAGGCAGGTTCTTAACCTGGAATTCCTGTGACCACCAGGAATGTCCTGTGAAAAATCAGTATTTTGAAGGAGTTACCTGCATTTGTATAATCACTTCTTTATTCACAACAATCATTTTTCTTCAAATAACACAGTTTTATCCGATTTCAGTTCTACATAACAGAACCTAGTAATGCCCCAAAGGTTCCCAAGGTTGAAAGAATCTATTAAGAGTTTCTTTTCATGGTGTAATCAAAGAATAGTTAATTTGGGGATTATATACTAATAATTTGCACTTGAGCTATTCTCTCCACACTCTGTCCATAGTGGAGCTTTTATAGACTCTGGACCCCTAAAACCTACTCCCTTGTTTAAGGATGTTCCTGTATGATATTTCCCAATGTCCTCTTTTGTTCCCAATAAAACCAATAGTATGCGCCTGATCTACATGGAAAGAATCATGGGATCTTACTTTTTATGCCTGCCTTTCGTCATTAATCACCGTGGCCCTTGCTCTTTCTGTTCCTTCAGGTCTAGGCCAGTGAGGTCTCCCCGTCTCCTTCCCATATTCTCTGTCACATTAACCAGGTTTCCTGCCTCTTTATTAATCACTTTCATCAGAAATGCCTTTGTCCTTTGACTGTTTGGGGTCTTTCCTTTTTTCCCTCCACTGAAGGTTGAACCGTGTTCCTCTTCCTCCCTGGGTGCTCACAGCATCTCACTCTGGGGGTGAGGACTGGGAATGTGGGTTGGCCTGAAGAATTCTTAGGGGAGACAGAGGGGACAGGGTAGGTGATGATGGTTCCTGTATCTGTTCTGAACATTTCAACTCTAATTGATCCTTACCCTATGTGGGCACTTAATCACTGAAAAGCAAAAAGATATGGGGAGTCCTAATGAGCCCGATAGATCTAGTGTCTTGAGGTGTCCCCATGTTTTAGTCTGCTGTGTCACTGCTCACTGCAGCCCCCAGGTCTTCTAAGCTCTGTCCACCCAGGGACTGGTTGCCATCTTAGACAGCAGCTCTGCCTTCCAGCAGTTTATCCGCTCAGATCCGGGGATGCTGAGTTTACTGTGGTTAGAGTGGCCAGAAGGTTTGGAATCCAAGGGGATATGAAGGAGTCCCCCCCTCCTTAAAGATTGGGGATATCTTCCAGTTAGCTCTCACTGGGGAGAACAGGGGTCAGTGAGACTGGGGTCTCTCTATCTTTGTTAATTCTTCACTGAGCTCAATCCAACCAAATCTCAAGAGCCTGTAAAATTTTCTGATGTCCCAAGTTGCTGGCAGGTTTTCCCAGGAGGGCCAGCTCCTTGGTCTCTGTACTGAGTGCCGAGTGTCCTTGGATTTGCAGCTTGTGTGCAACTCTGTTGCGATGCTCATGCCCTTGGTCTCTGCTCTTTATCCCTCTTGTTCAACCATGCATGAAGAAGTAGAAAAGTGGGGGAAAGTGAAGGGGAGCTTGTCAGAGTCTCCAGAAGGGCTGTGGCAGCAAGAGTAGGCCTCTAGATGAACCCAGTGAATGGGGGTGTGTGTGTGTATGTGTGTGTGTGTAAGAGAAAGAGAGAGACATTCATACTTGTGGGATCACATGGTGTGTGGAACTGTTGACAAAGGTGGTCTCAGTTCTACCTGGAGGACCTGGATGTGGGCTCATGGCCAATTGTGGGCTGCGTGGAATGGTGGGCATGCCATAGTGTCTTAGCTCAGTTTCCCTGGGACACAGATGCTGTGACTGAGGTTTGCATGACTGGGTTTCATTGGGAAACACATGATTACACCTGTGGAGGACGGAAGGAAGTGGAATTGGGTTGAGGACTGTTACCCTGCAGTGTGTTAGAATCAAGGCCTGAGCTGAGCCCACAGGAAGGTCTGGGTGCAGGAGGATGGGCACAAGGTTGCAGAGAAGGGGTTTGGGATCCAGGAGGTGCCCCATAGCACCCCCTCCACACAGTAGATTCTGTGGGGGTCTTTAGGGAGGGCTAGAATCAGGCCCACAGAATAACTGTCATTAAAATTCCAGAGATCACTTTGCGGCTTACCTATAATTTTTCTGTTAGTTTGAGTTGCTAGTGAAGATTTCAGATGGAAGGTAAAAAAAGAGAAGTTGGCGTGTTCCTTGGAAGATGGTGAAGTTGCACTGGGGCGTGTGCATCAGCCTACACATTGATCTTGTATTATATTTTGGTGATGACAGTTTGGGGCTGCTGGGGTCACTGTGACTGATAAGGTGTCTTGAGTCTGGTTGGTGTTTGGCCGTCTTCGTGTATATTATTCCATCATTAACACAGGAGTTGTTAAGGCTTGGAACCTTCTGGGGGTTGCATAGCATGATGGGTGGATTATTACTAGGTCTCTGGGGAGTGTGTTGGCCCAGATGCAGGTCTGGAAGTTTCTTTCAGCCTCAGAGGGTAATGATTGGGCCTCAGCTTTGATGGCAGAAGTTTCTCATGATGCAGTGAAGGCTTGTTCTTAGAATCCGAGGATTATCAGCTCCACAGCAACCTGTAGTACAGAGGCTTATTCTGGAGATGACGCAGCTGCTACTTGTTGCTGCCGGTGCAGTGGATTCCTCTACTGTTCTCTCATCATCTTTACAGATCTCGTGTGTCTGCCATGTACATGCACAGTACAGTTAATGGTTGTAAACGGTGGAAGGCAATGTAAATGGTACATGGAAAACAGTACAGAGTTACCCAAAGATTAAAAATAGAACATGCATAGGATCGTGCAATCTCACTTCTAATTATATAGGTAAGAAAAGAAAAATTTTAAAAACTGTTTGTGTATTTGGCTTCACCTGCGTCCTTCAGGATCTTTGGTTTCAGTGCACTGAAATTCTAGTGTGCTCAGGCTTAGTCGCTCCGCTGCCTGTGGGATCTTAGTTCCCCCACCAGCGATTGAACCCACATCCCCCACAGAGCTAGGGAGGTTCGTCACCACTGAACCACCAGGGAAGTCCTGTGCAAAAATCAGTATTTTTGCAGGAGTAACCAGCACTCCTGTAACCCATACTGTATGATTCACAACAGTCATGTGTTGTAGAAACAACCTGAATGTCTGTTCTCAGCCGAGTGGATGATGAAACCGTGATGTGTATATGAGACAGGCTGGGTCCTGGGACCTTTCCCTGCAATTCTTGCACCTGGACGAACGTCTTCTCAGGCAACAGACCACAAAGAAAGTGTAACTGAACAAAGAATCTATACCCACATTCATGAGCGGGCAGCAATTCTGAACAATAAGTAAAAGGACCACAAACCAAGCTCAATTTCTGAGGCTCCAGAAGCAAAATCAGATCACTTCCCGTGACCCCTGCTCACAGCACCACCGGGGGGCCCGAGGCGGGGCAGATCACCTCAGCTTCCTTCCCACCTTAACCAAAGGGATCAGCTCACCCCCTTTTTTTGGGAGGAGCAGGGGCACCCACTTCTTTTTCTGTCTCTCCTTACTGCAGCAAGAGTCTCAGTAAAGCCTCTCTTGAAATTCCCCTCTGGTCTCATAACTATTTCTATTGATTAAAGAGCCCCAGGATCCAGGTTGAAAACATGTAAGTGTAAGTGTTAGTCACTCAGTCATGTCACACTCTTTGTGACCCCAGGGACTGTACACTGCCAGGCTCCTCTGTCCATGAAATTCTCTAGGCAAGAGTACTGGAGTGGGTTGCCATTCCCTTCTCCAGGGGATCTTTCCAACCAAGGGATCAAATCTGGGTCTTCTGCATTGCTGGCAGATTCTTTACCTTCTGAGCTCCCAGGGAAGTCCTCATTGGTAACCCAGGAAAATATACAAACATATTTGTAACGGCATATTCAGTTCAGTTTAGTTGCTCAGCCATGTCTGTCTCTTTGCCAGCTCATGGACTGTAGCACCCAGGCTTCCCTGTCCATCACCAACTCCCTGAACTTACTCAAACTCATGTCCATCGCATTGGTGATGCCATCCAACCATCTCACCCTCTGTCATCCCCTTCTCCCACCTTCAGTCTTTCTGAGCGTCTGGGTTTTTGCCAGTGACTCAGTTCTTTGCATCAGGTGGCCAAAGTATTGGAGTTTCAGCTTCATCATCAATACTTCCAATGAATAGTCAGGATTCATTTCATTTAGGATTGACTGATTGGATTTCTTTGCTGTCCAAGGGACTCTCAAGAGTCTTCTCCAGCACCACAGTTCAAAAGCATCAATTCTTTGGCACTCAGCTTTCTTTATACTCCAACTCTCACATCCATACATGACTACTGGTAAAACCATAGCTTTGACTAGACAGACCTTTGTTGGTAAAGTAATGTCTCTGCTTTTTAATATGCTGTCTAGGTTGGTCATGGACATAGCTTTTCTTCCAAGGAGCAAGTGTCTTTTAATTTCATTTGTGCAGTCATCATAAGCAGTGATGTTGGAGCCCCCCAAAATAAAGTCTGACACTGTTTCCACTAGTTCCCCAGCTATTTGCCATGAAGTGATAGGACGGGATGCCGTGATCTTAGTTTTCTGAATGTTGAGTTTTAAGCCAACTTTTTCACTCTTTCACTTTCATCAAGAGGCTTCTTAGTTCTTCTTCACTTTTTTCCATACAAGTGGTGTCATATGCATATCTGAGGTTATTGATATTTCTTCCGGCAACCTTGATTCCAGCTTGCATCCAGCCCAGCATTTCGCATGATGTGCTCTGCGTGTTAAGAGCACACTTTTTAACTTTTCTGTAAGTTAAGTAAGCAGGGTAATAGTGTGCAACCTTGATGAACTCCTTTCCCAATTTGGAACCAGTCTGTTATTCCATGTCTAGTTCTAACTGTTGCCTCTTGACCTGCATGCAGATTTCTCAGGAGGCAGGTCAGGTGGTCTGGTATTCCCATCTCTTTAAATTTTTCCACAGTTTGTTGTGATCCACACAGTCAAAGGGTTTGTCATATCAATAAAGCAGAAGTAGATGTTTTGTGGAACTCTCTTGCTTTTTTGAGGATCCATTGGATGTTGGTAATTTGATCTCTGGTTCCTCTGCCTTTTCTAAATCCAACTTGAACATCTGGAAGTTCACAGTTCACATACTGTTGAAGCCTGGCTTGGAGAACTTTTAGCATTACTTTGCTAGCATATGAGCTGAGTGCAATTGTGTGGTAGTTTGAACATTCTGTGGCATTGCCTTTCTTTGAGGTTGGAATGAAAACTGAATTTCTCCAGGCCTGTGGCCATTACTGAGTTTTCCAGATTGGCTGTCATATTGAGTGCAACACTTCCACAGCATCATCTTTCAGGATTTGAAATAGCTCAGCTGGAATTCCGTCACCTCCACTAGCTTTGTTCGTAGTGGTGCTTCCTAAGGCCCACTTGACTTTGCATTCCAGGCTGTCTCTCTCTGGGTGAGTAATCACACCATCGTGGTAATCTGGGTCATGAAGATCTTTTTTGTACAGTTCTTCTGTGTATTCTTGCCACATCTTAATATCATTTGCTTCTGCTAAGTCCATACCATTTCTGTCCTTTATTGTGCCCATCTTTGCATGAAATGTTCCCTGAGAATCTCTAATTTTCTTCAGGAGGTCTCTAGTCTTTCCCATTCTATTGTTTTCCTCTATTTCTTTGCCCTGATCACTGAGGAAGGGTTTCTTAGCCTTTCCCATGTAGATGGAGATTTTTGTCACTTGGGACAGCTTGGATGAATGTAGAGAATTTTATGCTAATTGAATTAGGACAGACGGGGTAAGACTGATATTGTATGTGCTTGCTTATATGGAGAATGTAAAAAAGTGAAATTCACTAGTACCAGACAGTGGGATGGTAGTTATCTGGGGCTGGGAGGTGGGGAGGTTGGGGAGATGTTGGTCGAAGTGTGGTACAGACTTTGAGTTGTAAAATGAGTGCATCCTGTGGAGGTGTGTGCAGCACGCTGACCGTAGTTAATCCTATTCTGTTACTGCATGCTGGGAATTTGTCAGGAGAGTTTGTCGTCAGTGTTTTCACCACACACAGACAGACCATGGGCATTTGGAGGTGGTGGATGTGTTGGTTCGTGGATTGTGATAAATATTTCAAAGGGTACAGGTGTCACATGATCACATGATGTATGGTATATGTACACATAACCCTTCTCGTTGGTCTCAGTAAAACTGGAAAAGAAGAAAGTGGGAGGTGGCCTGGCCTTAATCATTCACTAGTGATCAACCCAGGCCTCACATGAGATCATGAGGCATTTTGCCCGGGCATGTTTTGTACCCCTCCCCCAAAAGACACACTCCTCAAGATTTCATGTGGGGCCTCGCCTCAGGAATGTGCACAGGCCGCAGATGATTCCGATCTGGATCCTGCGTTGAGCACCAGGGCTCTTAGTCTCCACTTCTGAGACTGAGATCAAGACCTGGGGGAGGGGAGAGTATTCTGCTCTGAGTGGGGCTGGACCAGGGCCTGCTCTGTGACCTGAAGGGCATCGTGGGGTGAGCGGAGGTGCCCCCTGCTTCTGTGTACATAAGGCCTCCCAGGAGGGAAGTGTGATCCATGGGAAAGTATGGGAATGTCCCGAGTCAGTCTCTCTGTGGGAGTTGACCGTCCTGCGTCCCTCCTGAGACAGTGGGCACAGAGGACTGTCCGTTCCTCATGGTGAGGGCCTCCCTGTGTGTGTGGTTGGGGCTCAGGAAGGGAATGTGTTGACCCTAAGCATTAAACAGCATGTTTTCCACTTTCATGAGAGAACTGTGAAGACTCATGGATGAAGAAGTGCAGAAGAGGAAAGAACAGGAGTCAGGCATGGCTCTTTCTCCGGTAAGGTCATATTCTCAGTGGATTCTCACACTGCCTTCCTGAAATGCCCTTCTCTGGACTCACTAATCATGTCTGACTCTGAAGTATCCTGTCTGACTCCTGTACATGCACACTCACCCGGGGCCTTCCCTCAGGGCCTGTCCTCTCCACTTAGATCCCGTCTCCCCATGACCTAGTGACCTGGCCTTGTGAGGAGGTTCCCCTGGGCACCGTCCTGGGCAGGGCTTCTCACCCATGGGTTGGAGACGGGGTCTTGGTGCTGCTTAAGGCCCATGTGGATGTGCTGTCTGCTCTCTGTCAATCAGGGCAAAGAAGCTGTAGGTGGACCTCAGGTATTAATATGTACAGTACATGGTAAAATCTTCCAAAAAGGCCAATGAGGGGAAATCAGTTCTGAATTTTTATAGGACATTTAAAACTAAATGAACACCTCCTTGAAAACTTAAGTGTTTGGGAATGGAATGGAACGTTCAGAAAGAGATGTCAGGGATATGGAGTGTTTCTTTACACCATATAATTTACACTGTGAAATCAGACTTACTACTTTTTTTTTCTTTCTTTTTTGAGCACATGTTTCAGCTTCCAGAGTCTTAGTTTGCTGAGTAGAAATCGAACCTGAAACCCTGCAGTGGAAGTGAGAGATCTTTATCACTGGGCCATGAGGGAATTTTCCAGCTTTACTAATCTTGATTCAGTATTTTCTTAGTGGAATAAAATAATAAGATTTGGAGTTTGTTAATAAGTACATACCTAAAATTAATGATAAAAAATCACATTATGATTTTAAAAATATATTTATTTCCTGTACTCTGCCTTCATTGCTTTAGTGTCTTTTCCCTAGTTCTGGAGAGCGGTGAGCAGTCTGATTGCGGTTTGCATGCTTCTCATTGTGGTGGCTTCTCTTGTCTTGCAGCCCAGGCTCTAGAGCACGCTGGATTCAGTAGTTTCACCTGCTGGGCTCTACAGCTCTGGCTCAGGAATTGAGATTCACGGGCTCAGGTGCCCCTCAGCATGTGGGATCTTACTGGACCAGGCAACAACCTATGTTTCTAACATTGGTCAGTGGACTCTTTACCACTGAGCCACTGGGGACACCATCATATTATTTTTAAATACAGGTATTTTATACAAATTGGTATTAAAGTATTTTCTGTATTATTTTCTGCTTGCACTACTTTTTATGTTTTTAATAGTATAAGATAATGTTGAGGACTTCCCTGGTGATACAGTGGATAGCAATGTGTCTGCCAATGTAGGGGACACGGGTTCCATCCCAATTCCTGGAAGATGCCGCAGAGCAACTAAGCCCATGCCCAACAACTGCTGTGGCTGTGTTCTGGAGCCCAGAATCCTTAACTTCTGAAGCCCACATTCTTGAGCTTGTCTTCCGAAACAAGAGAAGCCACTGCAATGAGAAGTCTGGGCGCTGCAGACACAAATCCATGCAGTGCAGCCACAAGTAGAGAGCTGGATCACAGCAACGAAGGCCCAGCATAAACAAACCAAATAAGCTGTGAAAAGGAAATAGAATGTTAACAAACTTACTGAATCAAACTTACATTTGATTCACTTTTAATGTCCCAAAGATGCCAAAATATAGGAGAAGGGAATGGCCGTCCACTCCAGTTTTCTTGCCTGGAGAATCCCATGGACAGAGGAGCCTGGCAGGCTACAGTCCATGGAGTCGCATAGAGTCTCACATGATTGAGCCAACTGAACATCAACCTCCTCATATAGCAGACTGATTGCTGAAAAACAAACCTAAACCTCTAACTTTCCTCCTGCAGATTCTTAAGTGATGTCCAGTTGCTTTTGAAATAATGTCTTCAATTTATACGCCTTGCAGAAATCAGCCTCTACCTGTCATTATCCCGTCCTCGTTCCCACGTTGCAGTCACACTGGCTGGGTTTCTGTTCAGTAAATATCTTTCTGATAAAAAGCTCTTCTCTCTGCTTACAAAACTCTTCCATTTTCCACCTTGCCAATCCTAAGTGTTTCTTCCTCACAGAGACCTTGTCTGACTTCTTGATGTAGGTCAAGACTTTCTGTTGAATCTTCTCTTAGCACCAAGCCTGTTTCAGAGCACATATAAAAATAGTGATGTTAAAATTATGGATGTAATTGGCCAGCTGGCTGCTGGATGGTAAGCTCTGTCATGTTCACTGCTGTACTCCCAGTTAGGGACACAGAGTTGATACTCACTAAGTTTTGATTGAACGAAAGAAAAAACCTGTATGGCCATATGTCCTGTATGGACAACTCTTGTTTCAATCAATTGTGTGTTTCCTTGTGCATGCACAAGTGCATGGATATGTCACTCCATGATTTTAGTACAAAACCATCTCATAAATGCGGTTTATGCTTAGAGCAGTTGCAGTTGTATCTTAAGTGTGTATTCCATGGCCTTTAATATTTTCTACCACACCACATGAATAATGTAAATAGTAGTCAGACTATTGACATTGTGTGGGTTGGGGGGTAGAGTGGGTGACCCTGTACAGTGACTATTTATGCTGTTCCATTGCACTTCAGCTCCCTTGAACTTGTTTCGGGTATTCTCAGGGAACTCTCTGGGGATGGTCTTTTATACTGTTACTTAACTCTTTGATTCCTTAGGTTCAGTTGTCTCTCCCAACCTCCTGAGCTCAGGTGCTGTTGCCTCATTTCTTAACTGTTTGATGGGAGCTATTTATTAGAGTGACAGAGCTTTCTCCCCAGTAAGATGGACACAGATCTTTCTCTACTGTTGCTGTTTTGTTGATGACAAGTTCATATGGGTAAAGTCTTTAGAGTAATGCTTAGTGTGTATGAAGTGTTGAGACACCTCTCATCAGTGTGATGATGCCATCCTCATCACAGTCTGTGTTCTTTTAAAGCCACTGTGGACTTTGTCCTCTCTGAAGACAGCAGTCCTGCTGTAACTCATCTAGATAGTGAATGTCACTCAGTGTGTAGAACATAACACTTCTGCATCAATGACCCACTGTTGATTGGAATTTGTATATTTTTCATGTCTTGTCCATACCCATGATGACTTCATGTTGATTGGAGGATATCATCATCTTATGAAAAAACAGGAAATTAGAGAGCAACAATTTGCTCCATATAGATTCGCATGTATGTATCAGAATATTACTTGAGCTGAATCGACCTTACCTGTCTCATTTCTCCTTTTCTGCGAAAATAAGAACCCTCCTCAGGGCCCATTGGTGAAATGTGTTTTCATTTCAGGCACAGTTGACCTTCAAAGATGTGTTCATAGATTTCACTCCCAAGGAGTGGGACTGTCTGGACAGTGCCCAGAGACCCCCAGGAATCTGCTGTCTGTGGGTGAGGATCACTTCCCTCTGAAGTAGGGATCTACTTTGGGGTATCTCTGCATTTTCGCTTGCCGTCTATTGGGAGCCCTGTTTTTCTTGACTGAGCTGAAAACCTTGTTCACTCCGACATGTAAGGCTTTGTGTTTGGCATCGGGAGTTCAAACCTGTCTTTCCTTCTGATGACCTGCCCACTGTGTGATACACAAGGAGTTTTTTCAGAGCTTGAGTGTTTATAAAGCTGATATCAAACTTTGAAACATCCAGTTGCCTGTTTTATACCCCTGTGTTCTTGGTTCAGTAACTCTTGTAAAGGAACTAGATACCTGATGCATACTATACTGTTCCCTGTGCATTCAGAAGGAGGCAATTAGTAATTTGTGAAATATTTTTCTGTCCATCATAATGTCCTCATTTCTTGACAAAAGAGCTGGGATTTTCCACCTGCCAGTGCAGGAGACACAGGTTCGATCCCTGGTCTGGAAGATCCCACATCACAGAGCAGCTAAGCCCGTGGGCCAGAACTACTAAAGCAGCATTCTAGAGCCTGGAAGCTGCAATTTCTGAGCCCACATTGGACAACTACTGAAACCCGTGCACCCAGAAAGAGCCAAAGCAAATGAGAAGCCCAAACACTGCAACTGGAGAGTAACCCCTACTTGCCCAACTTGGGGAAAAGTCCAAGCATCAAGGATCACTCACTCCAGCCAAAGTAAATGAATAAACAAAATTATTAAAGATAGCAAATGCATTTATTTTTAAACAAGAAAGTTTGGATTCTGGAAGAAGCCAAGTATGACATTTCTTCTGAACAGGAATTTCTGCTTCTGACCTAAATCATAGCTCTATTTTTGTAGCACAAGAAAGATCACTGGATTGTGGAGAATTAGGTGATATTTAGCAGAAAATCAGATGAATGGGAAAGGATTAACAATGTGATTTCAGGTCAGCTGTCACAAGGACAGAGAGGAAGCCACACCATTCACTGTGTTTGGGAAACTCTTGAAGTGCAAGAGTTCTGTGAGAAAACAGATATTTTGTGTTTGTGAACTCTCACAGGAGATTTTTCTTCTCTTCAACTTCCTGCTCTGTTCTTTGACCTGTGAAATGTACATCACCCTCCAGTGGTGCTTTAGTGCCCACAGAGACAAAGGCAAGCCTTTTTGGTTGTTTTTTTCTTTTTCTTTTCTTTTTTTTTTTTTTTGGCTGTACTAGGTGTCTATTTCCTGTGTGGCCATTTCTCTATTTGAGACAAGTGGGGGCTACTCTCTGCTTGTAGGGTGCATGGCTTCTCGTTGCAGTGGCTTCTTTGGTTGTGGAGCACCAGCTCTAGGCACACGTGCTTCAGTAGTTTTGCTACACAGGCTCAGTATCTGTCCTTCAGCTTAGTTGCTCCCTGGCATGTGAGATCTTCCCAGAACAAGGATCGGACCCATGTCTCCCACACTGGCAAGCTAACTTTTTACCATGCGGCCACCAGTGTGTTAGGGAAATTAAAGAAATAGTCCTGTTTAGGCTTCAAGACAAAGCAGTGCATTCCTCTGTGCTTGCCTCCAACCTGCCTGGACACACCCTGACTGTGAGTACCCTGACTGCCTGCTGTGAGTGCAAGGCTTGCAGCACCATAGATAAGTTAGGACACAAATCTTGAGATTGTTCACCTTTGAGATTGTTCAAAGAGGCTCTGACCAACCCAGCCCCAGGCTTAGGAACATCCAAGTTTCATAAGACAAAACAAATAGCATGAAGATGAAACCAGAGCTGCTGTTTGCTCACAGAGGGATGATATCAGTTTGTATCCTGGGATGATAAGCAGGAACCCCGAACTGCTGTATGAAAGCCTCACCCATGAAGTGGACAGGCTACAGGGGACCTTTACCCAATTCGGACTCCAGATGTGCTGTGTCCTGGGACTTCCCAGGGCTGTTCCAGTCGGGATGTTGGTCAGAAGCCAACTTGGTGATGTATCCTCTGCTGTTTCTATTTCCTTGTCTTTTCAGTTCACTTCAGTCAGTCAATCATGTCTGACTCTGCCACCCCATGAACCACAGCATGCCAGGCCTCCATGTCCACCACCAACTTCCAAAGTTTTGAACCCAAACTCATGTCCATTGAACCAGTGATTCCATCCAACCATCTCATCCTCTGTCCTCGCCTTCTCCTCCTGCCCTCAATCTTCCCCAGCATCAGGGTCTTTTCAAATGAGTCAGCTCCTTGCATCAGGTGGCCAAAGTACTGGAGCTTCAGCTTCAACATCAGTCCTTCCAATGAGCACCCAGGGCTGATCTCTTTTAAGATGGACTGATTCAGTTCAGTTCAGTAGTTCAGTTTTGTCCGACTCTTTGCAACAGCATGCATCGCAGCACGCCAGGCCACCCTGTCCATCACCGACTCCCGGAGTTCACTCACACTCATGTCCATCGAGTTGGTGATGCCATCCAGCCATCTCATCCTCTGTCGTCCCCTACTCCTCCTGCCCCCCATCCTTCCCAGCTACAGAGTCTTTTCCAGTGAGACAACTCTTCACATGAGGTGGCCAAAGTATTGAAGTTTCAGCTTTAGCATCAGTCCTTCCAAATAACACCCATGACTGATCTCCTTTAGAATGGACTGGTTGGATCTCCTTGCAGTCCAAGGGACTCTCAAGAGTCTTCTCCAACACCACAGTTCAAAAGCATCAATTCTTCAGCGCTCAGCTTTCTTCACAGTCCAACTCTCACATCCTTACATGACCACTGGAAAAACCATAGCCTTCACTGGACAGACCTTTATTGGCTAAGTAATGTCTCTGCTTTTGAATATGCTATCTAGGTTGGTCATAACTTTCCTTCCCAGGAGTAAGCGTCCTTTAATTTCATGGCTGCAATCACCATCTGCAGTGATTTTGAAGCCCAGAAAAATAAAGACTGACACTATTTCCACTGTTTCCCCATCTATTTCCCATGAAGTGATGGGACCAGATGCCATGATCTTAGTTTTCTGAATGTTGAGCTTTAAGCCAAGTTTTTCACTCTCCCCTTTCACTTACATCAAGGGGCTTTTTACTTCCTCTTCACTTTCTGCCATAAGGGTGGTGTCATCTGCATATCTGAAGTTATTAATATTTCTTCCAGCACTCTTGATTCCAGCTTGTGTTTCTTCCAGCCCAGTGTTTCTCATGATGTACTCTGCATATCAGCTGAATAAGCAGGGTGACAATATACAGCCTTAACGTATTCCTTTTCCTATTTGGAAGCAGTCTGTTCTTCAATGTCTAGTTCTAACTGTTGCTTCCTGACCTGCATACAGGTTTCTCAAGATGTAAGTCAGGTGGTCTTGTATTCCCATCTCTTTCAGAATTTTCCACAGTTTATTGTGATCTACACAATCAAAGGCTTTGGGATAGTCAATAAAGCAGAAATAGATGTTTTTCTGGAACTCTCTTGCTTTTTCCATGATCCAGCGGATGTTGGCAGTTTGATCTTTGGTTCCTTTGCCTTTTCTAAAACCACCTGGAACATCTGGGAGTTCACAGTCACATATTGCTGAAGCCTGGCTTGGAGAATTTTGAGCATCACTTTACTAACGTGTGAAGTGAATGCAATTGTGCGGTAGTTTGAGCAATCTGGCATTTCCTTTCTTTGGGACTGGAACGAAAACTGACCTTTTCCAGTCCTGTGGCCACAGCTGAGTTTTCCAAATTTGCTGGCATATTGAGTGCAGCACTTTCACAGCATCATCTTCCAGGAGTTGAAATAGCTCAACTGGAATTCCATCACCTCCACCTGCTTTGTTCGTAGTGATGCTTTCTAAGGCCCACTTGACGTCACATTCCAGGATATCTGCATAGTGCAGCTTGCAGAATCTTAGTTCCCTGAATATAGATTGAACCTGAAACTCCGGAAATGGAAGTGCGAGGTCTTAACCACGGGACTGCCAGGGAAGTCCCCAAATTTACTAACCTTGTTTCATTGTTTTATTGTGGAATTAGCAAATAAACTGGTTTTGGTTAATAACTACATACCTAAAATTAACTGCGGATAAAATCTTTTTTTTTTTAGAAAAATTTTTTATTTAGCTGTTCTGGGTCTTTGTTGCTGCTTGGTCTTTTCTCTAGTTGCCAACAGTGGGGGCTGTTCTCTAGTTGTGGCGCATGCGATTCCTGTTGTGGTGTCTTGTTGCAGAGCATGGGCTGTATGATGCTTGGGCTTCAGTAGTTTCAGCACGTGGGCCTAGTAGTTTGGGCTCTTGGGCATTACAGCACAGGCTCAGCAGTTGCATCACTTCGTCTTAGTTGCCCCGAGGCATGTGGCCTTATCCTGGAGCAGAACCCATGTCTTCTGCATTTGCGGGTGGATTCTTTACCATTGCGCCAAGAGAGATGCCCTCATATTATTTGTGAAGACAGGTATTTTATAGAGATTGGACTCAACGTATTCTATATATGTTTTTTTATACGACTACTACTTTTTCTTTTTTTAAAACTAATATAGTATTAGAGTTGAGACGTCCCTGTTGGTATAGTGGCTAAGAATGTGTCTGCCAATGCAGGGGATATGGGTTGGATCTCCCTGGTCGGAGAGGATTCCGTATGCTGGGGAGTAACTAAGCCCATCCACCACAACTACTGAGCCCATGCTCGAGAGCCTGCGAGCCAAAACTGCAGACCCCATGTGTTGCAACTACAGGAGCCTTGTGCCTGCAGTTCACCTACAACCTGTTCTCTGTAACAAAAAATGCCATTGCAGTGAGAAGCCTACTCACCACAACTACAGAGTATCTCCCCCTCAGTGCAACTAGAAAAAGCCACACAAAGTAACAAAGACCAGCACTACCTAAATAAATAAACAAGCTTTTTTAAAAAAGGTAATATTGACACACTTAAGTACAGTTGATTCATTTTCATGGCTCCAGAGATGCTGAAATACATATGACTAAAAAGTGATCATGGGAAAATGATTTAAAAATGTGTCAAGAGGCAACTGTTCATTTCAGTCAATTGTGTATTTACATGTGCATACATGTGTGCATGGATATGCAACTCCATGGTTTTATTACAAAACATCATCTCATAAATAAGCTTTGTATTTTTGAACAGTTGAAATTATATCTTAAATATATGTGTAGCCGTAATTTTTTTCTATCCTAGCACAGGAATGATTTAAATAGTAATAAGATTACTGATATTGTGTGGGGGGGAAGGGGTTGAGGAGTGACCCTATACAATGACCTTTCATGGCCTTCCATTGCTCTTCAAATTCCTTGATGTTATTTGAGGTTTCTCAGGGAACTCTTACTGATGGACTTTAATGCTCTGTTACCTAACTGTTTGATTCCTTAGGTTCAAAGGAATTTGACTTGACTTGACTCCCTCCTCTTTTAGTATAAAAAGGGACTGAGTTCTAACTCAGATAAGATGGTTTTGGGGGTACAGTCCACCATATTTTCGGTTTGCTGACTTTCTGAATAAAGTCATTATTCCTGCCCCAGCAACTTGTCTCTCAATTATTGGCCTGTTGTGTGGAGAGCAGTAGAAGTTTAGAATGTGTACTAAAGGAACAATGTGGTTTTCATCAATTTTTAAAGATGTATTACTCTTTTTGGCTACATGATGCAAAGAGCAGATGCAATGGAAAAGACCCTGATGCTGGGAAAGATTGTGGGCTAGAGAAGAGGGCGACAGAGGATGAGATGGTTGGATGGCATTACCCACTCAATGAACACAAGTTTGAGAAAACGCTGGGAAATAGTGAAGGACAGGGAAGCCTGGTGTGCTGCAGTTCATGGAGTTGGAAAGAGTCAGATTCGACTTAGAAACTGATCAGCGAAAATTGCTCTTTTTAAAGCAATGGTTAGTAAACTTTTTCAATTTCAAAATTAAAAAAAAAAAAAGGTACTGACAGAAGTTCCCATCACATACCTTAGTCCTCCACTCTCAGACTGTAGGTTTTGACCTTGTGTCTCTGGAACTGAGCCATGTGGAGGTTGGCCTTCCAGCTGAATGAAGAACAAAGAGGAAAAGTTGTGATACAGGATGTCACTGTAAAATGGCACGTTTTCCCCAGGCATAGTTTTGTATTTCTTAATTTAGTTTGCAGTACAGAGAGAAATCCAGAAAAATTTCTTGTTTTCTTAAGATGGTTAAATTATTCTAATGGCAGGAAATGTCCTGCATCCAACCACTGCCCTACAGGAACTCTTTGGAGACCCAGGTTCTCAACCTCTGAATCGCAGGAGCAGGACAGGCAAGAACCTGCTGATAAAACCATTTATTTATTTATTGCACTTGAAAATATGTGGGTTATTTTCAAATACCTTTTGGTATTGATTTCTCACATAGTTTCACAGTAATAAGAGAGCAGGCCCTGTATGATTTCAATACTCTTTATTTAGGCCATGAAACTTTTGCACCTTGTTTTATGCGAAGTTCCAGTGTCTCCTGGTTAATAGTCTATGGGAACTTGAATAAAATTTGTATCCTGCTCTTGTGTGAAAATTGTATAAGTCTTAATTATGTTGAATTGGTTCACAATTCTTTTCAGGTCTAGTATATCCTACTTTCCTGTCCATTCTATTAATTTTTGAGAGTTTAATATTGAAATTCCAACTAAATATCTTAATTTGTCCACTGAAAAAATTGTAATATATAGTGGAACTGTCTGTAACTACTTTCAAAGCCTCATGTAAATGTGTTGTCATACTTTTGTAATTTCAAAAAATTTTAAAAAGGAAAGTAAAATCTTTATTGAAACTTTCTACTTGTTAGGAGGACATATCCTAGTTTGCAACATACTGGTCTCCAAAGTTATAAGCTTTTGCCTTAAAAGTGTAACGGGATGACACAGTGACCTGGGAAGGCCGGCCGCCCCTGCCTGCATGGCCGGGTAGAGCTCGCCCCCCCCCCCCCCCCCCCCCCCCCCGCAGCAGTGCCTCTGGTCTGCGGAACCCACCAGCTTCCTCCTCTCTACTGTCCCAGTGCATGTTTTCCTCGCATCCTGAGGGGGGAGCTCAAAGTGACCCAGTTCAGTTCAGTTCAGTTCAGTTCAGTCGCTCAGTCATGTCCGACTCTTTGTGACCCCATGAATCGCAGCACGCCAGGCCTCCCTGTACATCACCAACTCCTGGAGTTCACTCAGACTCACGTCCATCCAGTCAGTGATGCCATCCAGCCATCTCATCCTCTGGCGTCCCCTTCTCCTCCTGCCCCCAATCCCTCCCAGCATCAGAGTCTTTTCCAATGAGTCAACTCTTCACGTGAGTTGGCCAAAGTACTGGAGTTTCAACTTTAGCATCATTCCTTCCAAAGAAATCCTAGGGCTGATCTCCTTCAGAATGGACTGGTTGGATCTCCTTGCAGTCCAAGGGACTCTCAAGAGTCTTCTCCAACACCACAGTTCAAAAGCATGAATTCTTCGGCCCTCAGCTTTCTTCACAGTCCAACTCTCACATCCATACATGACTACTGGAAAAACCATAGCCTTGACTAGACACACCTTAGTCGGCAAAGTAATGTCTCTGCTTTTGAGTATGCTACCTAGGTAGGTCATTATTTTTCTTCCAAGGAGTAAGCATCCTTTAATTTCATGGCGGCAATCACCATCTGCAATGAGTTTGGAGCCCCCCAAAATAAAGTCTGACACTGTTTCCACTGTTTCTCCATCTATTTGCCATGAAGTGATTGGACCAGATGCCATGATCTTCATTTTCTGAATGTTGAGCTTTAAGCCAACATTATCACTCTCCTCTTTCACTTTCATCAAGAGGCTTTTCAGTTCCTCTTCACTTTCTGCCATAAGGGTGGTGTCATCTGCATATCTGAGGTTATTGATATTTCTCCCAGCAATCTTGATTCCAGCTTGTGTTTCTTCCAGTCCAGAGTTTCTCATGATGTACTCTGCATAGAAGTTAAATAAGCAGGGTGACAATATACAGCCTTGCCGTACTCCTTTACCTATTTGGAAAAATTCTGTTGTTCCATGTCCAGTTCTAACTGTTACTTTCTGACCTGCATACAGATTTCTCAAAAGGGAGGTCAGGTGGTCTGGTATTGCCATCTCTCTCACAATTTTCCACAGTTTATTTTGATCCACACAGTCAAAGGCTTTGGCATAGTCAATAAAGCAGAAATAGATGTTTTTCTGGAACTCTCTTGCTTTTTCCATGATCCAGTGCATGTTGGCAATTTGATCTCTGGTTCCTCTGCCTTTTCTAAAACCAGCTTGAACATGAGGAAGTTCACGGTTCACATATTGCTGAAGCCTGGCTTGGAGAATTTTGAGCATTACTTTACTAGCATGTGAGATGAGTGAAATTGTGCTGTAGTTTGAGCATTCTTTGGCATTGCCTTTCTTTGGGATTGGAATGAAAACTGACCTTTTCCAGTCCTGTGGCCACTGCTGAGGTTTCCAAATTTGCTGGCATATTGAGTGCAGCACTTTGACAGCATCATCTTTCAGGATTTGAAATAGCTCAAGTGGACCCACATCCTCAAAATTTCCAGGAGGCTGTGGGGGAATGCATAAAATTCAAATTAAATTGGAAGAATTTAAGGAGAAGAGAACTGTCTAGCAGCCAACAGGCACTAAAAGAAGAAATCAAAGGTAGGCACGGATTGCAGATTTTTAAGTCTGTCCCCAAACACTGACCATACCCTGGCTGCTTAGATGTTGTTGCTAAAACACTGGATGAATCTTACTAACAGGGGCTTCCCTTGTGGCTCAGCTGGTAAGGAATCTGCCTGCAATGCGGGAGACCTGGGTTAGATCCCTGGCTTGGGAAGATCCCATGCAGAAGGTAAAGACTACCCACTCCAGTGTTCTGGCCTGGAGAATTCCATGGACTGTATAGACCATGGGGTCGCAGAGTCGGATACGACTGAGCGACTTTCACTACTACCACCGTTCTTTCCTCAACATATGACAAAAAGTTTATTTTGTTCATCGACATTTTTATACTGTAATTATAGAAGAATATACTATCTCTTTAGATGTTAAAGGCAATAAAGTAAAAAAAAAAAAAAAACAGACTGTAATTTATGGGGCATCACAGGACTGTTAAACACCTCCAGGCCCCTTGCCGCGCTTAGCTCTCCTGGGGCAGACAAGGACGCTCCTCGCCCCGCCCCTCGCCTGCAGCGATCCGCCCAGCCCCCTACCCGGAAGCTCAGCCTAGGAATCCGCGCGTGCGCAGTTTCCTGCGGAAGCAGAAGGCCGCGAGAGAAGGGCGCCGCGCGGTCATTGACTTTTTTTCTCCGAGTGTAAACGCGTGCTGCGCGCTTAGCCGTCCAACCCGCCCTCGCCACGCCCATCTTCAGGGTCCCGGTGGCTTTGCAGAAGTAATATCCCAATACCGCGCCGTCCGCCCCAAATAAACCCAGAGGCCGTGGTTGCCGGTCGAGTGTTCGAAATCGCTCTGAGGCTTGTCCTTGCCGTTTGCTTTTCAGCCTTAGGCCCCAGAGACACCGCCTTTCGGGATATTTTCCTGCTTAAAACTTAACCGTTAGTACCTACGCCTGTGCCTTGTAAAGTCCCCGGGCGCGAGGGGGATTCGGGCACGTCCACCTCCACCGCCTCACCCTGTCGGCCTCTGGAGGTCGCCTCGACAGCCGCGCCCCCGAAGAAGCCGCGTCCTCTCCCCGGTCCTGGGATTCTGGAGAGCCCGCCCCGCCCGAAACCTCCCTGGCTCCCAGCCTCTCTGCCCTCGTCTTCTTAGGCCGGTCGTTCTGCCCCGCAGGCCTCCCTTCCTGGTCAGTCCCTTTTCCTCACCCCTGGGCTGGACGTGTGACACCCAGTGTTTCTCCGTCACGAGTCCCTCTTGTTGGAAAAGGTGCTCTTTTGATAGGCGGGCGTTTCATTTACTCATCATTTCTGTAGATACATGGGCGAGGGGGATCAGAAGAAGCAGTGACTGAGAGTGAAAGGCAAACTCAGAAGTGGAAAACAATGAGAGAACCCACGGGGTCGCCCAGGATGGCTGAGGCAGTTGTAAAAGGATGGTGAAATGAAATAGAGTTAGCCCTTAAAGTAGCGGGTGGGTGAAAGAATAATGGACAAAGGCGTGGGATCTCCAGGAGTTGGAGACAAGGAGGCAGGGGCCCCGCGTCTGCGGTAGGAGGGCTGACAAGGGTGATCCTAGGAGAGAAACAGGGATAGGTGTTGACTGGAAGAGAATAGAAGGAAGTAAGCCTAGACACCTGGAGTGCCCCAGAGTGGGAGTGTAACAGGGAGAGAAGGGATGTGACTAGAAGGCAGAGAGGGAGCAGAGTTGGAGAAAGAAAGAGACAGATGTATAGATGTTTAGGACAATTAGAAGGGTGGGGGTGGAGAGAAGAGCAGCAAGAGGAGAAACAAGTTGCCGAGGCGGGCAGGAGAGGTGTGAGGGAAGAAATAGGAGGGCAGAAACAGCATCCCACCTGAGGCAGTGGACGCCAAAGGACTGCTCCACATAGTGAGGTCTTCCTGTTGTTTTGTGGTTGTGGCAAACGAAGGGGGGATGTTGATTCTAATCGTTAAGCAGCCTTTTCCACTTGCCAGATCAACTTCTAAAAACTTACATTGTCTGAGGAAGATACTGGGAAGAGGAGGAAAAAAGGCAGGAAAGGAGGAATGGCTCTTTCTCAGGTAAAATCATATTCTCAGTTGATTCTCAGTCTGTCCTTCCTGAAATCCCTTCTTTGGACTTACTAATCATCTCTGACTCTGAAGTATCCTTCCTGACACTGGTACATGCACACTCAGCAGGGAACTTCCCTCAGGGCCTGTCGTCTCCACTTAGATCCCATCTCCCCATGACCCAGCGGCCTGGACCTTGTGTGGAGGGCACCATCCTGGGCAGGGCTTCACACCCACGGGTTTGAGAAGGGGTCTCAGTGCTGTTGGGCAGCAGGGATTGCCTCGGGTCCTTCTGGATGTGCAGTCTGCTCTCTATCAATCAGGATTAAGAAGCTGTGGGTGGAAGTCAGGTATTAACATGCACAGTATCTGGTAAAATCTGGAAGTAGACCTAAAAAGGGAAATTTGTTCTAAGGTAATTGAAGCTAAGTGAGTGAGTCACTGACTTCAAAATCTTGATTGGAAATGGGATGCAAAGTTCAGAATCAGGTATCAGTGATAGAGAGTGTGCTATTCCATCATCTGTTTGAAACTGTGACATGAATCTGAATCTCTGAGAGCTGGAAATTCACCGTCATTGCCTTCATTGTTCAGATTTTGTCTTTTCACTGTGTTCATTTTGTGGTTTGAAACAGAGATGTTTTTACTTTTGATGCAGGTGAGGTTTCCTCTTCATTGTTTAACCCATAGATTCACCATTTGTTATGGCAGCTGTCTTTTTTCCACTGGGTTTTCTTAGCATCCTTGTCATTAGATTTTAAATCTATGCAAATGGTTATTTCTGAACATTCTCTTCTGTTCCCTTGGTGTATAAATCCGTGTTTATGCCAGTACTACACCATCTGGATGATATTGTGATATGGCTTGAAATTTTAGAAAGGGTCGCCTTCATCTTTCATCTTTGTACTTATTGAAGAGTATTTTTGCAGTTTGTAGTCCCCTTGAGATTCTTTATGACTTCTGGCAAGTTTTTTCTATTTCTGCGTACATCTATTGTATGTTTCATTATGAATTCATTAAATCTGTGGAACACTTTGAGTAACTTGGAAATATAGAGTACTGAGATTTCCAGTCCATGACTACTAGATTTATTTGTTTATTTTGGATTTCTTCTAGAAATGGTTAAGTAGTTTTCAGTGTATATGTTTCACCTCCTTGGTGAATTATTCCCAAATATTTCATCCATTTTTAATACAACAGTAAGTAAAATTTTTATGTGATTTTCTTTTCACATTGTTCATTGTGTATAGAAATGCAGCTGATTTGCACGTTGACTGTTGTATTTTGCAAGTTTGCTAAGATTGCTATTTGATGGGGCAGGAGGTTTTTTGTGTCTGTATGGAATCTACAGTTTATACACAAAAGACTTTATCCTCTAGGGAAGACGGTAACTTTCTAATTTTTCACTTTGGAAAGCTTTGATTTCTTTTTCTTGTGTAATTGCTCTGGTTAGGGGTTTCAGTCCTTTGTTGAACAGTGATGCAGTGTGCACATCCTTGCCTTCTTCCCGATCCCAGAAGAAAAGTTTTCAGTCTTTCACCATTGAGAACAGTGTTCAGTTCACTTCAGTTCAGTCCCTCAGACATGCCCGACTCTTTGCGACCCCATGAATTGCAGCATGCCAGGCCTCCCTGTCCATCAGCAACTCCCAGAGTTCACTCAGACTTACATCCGTCGAGTCAGTGGTACCATCCAGCCATCTCATCCTCTGTCGTCCCCTTCTCCTCCTGCCCCCTATCCCTCCCAGCATCAGAGTCTTTTCCCATGAGTCAACTCTTCACATGAGGTGGCCAAAGTATTGCAGTTTCAGCTTTAGCATCGTTCCTTCCAAAGAACACCCAGGACTGATCTCCTTCAGAATGGACTGGTTGGATCTCCATACAGTCCAAGGGACTCTCAAGAGTCTTCTCCAACACCACAGTTCAAAAGCATCAATTCTTTGGCGCTCAGCCTTCTTCACAGTCCAACTCTCACATCCATACATGACCACAGGAAAAACCATAGCCTTGACTAGACGGACCTTTGTTGGCAAAGTAATGTCTCTGCTTAGAGTTTAAGTGGAGTTGTTTTGTTGTGTAATCATTCAGCTCTGGGCTTAAAGAAAAAAGTTTGTCCTTTTCTCCTCCTTGATAATTCCAGACTGCTTTCTATCCTCGAGAGCCCCAGACCCCTTTCTCCTCCTTGGGTATCCCAGACTTCTCAACCTACCTAGGAATTGATTCTCTCAGCTCTTTGGCCAAGGAGAAGTTTGTTTAATAAAGTCCCAGAGGAAGCTTAACCTTTCCCCAAGTCCTCAGCCTGTTCTTCAACATGTATCTTGTGTTCTTTCACCCGCCAGTGGTGCTGCAGCTCCATCAGACATAAAGGCAAGGTTTGTATCCACAACACTCGCCATCTCCCTGCTGTGGGCTGGTTGTTCTTGAGTGTGAGGAGCATGAGGTGGGCTGCCTTGCCCCCTCTTCTCTCTTTGTGGGCTTGGATCTATTGGCTACTCAATTCTTAGTCCATATAGATCAGAGCTGATGCCCCAAGCGTCTAACCCCTGATCCGGTGCTGCTTTCATCACAGTTGTCATATTTGGGAGATAGAATCGGCAAATGGGAAAGTACTGGCTGCTCTTTAATTTTATCTGGCACCTCAGAACCTGTAATGAACTGTCTCAGTCCCTGTCTGCCTCTTGAGATCGCTCAGCCATTTCTGCTGTTCTCCTTTTGCTGCCATACATGTCAGGGTGTGTGGAATAGGCTGGTGGATTGGATCTTCTGTGCCTCTTACTTAGGAAAGCTGTAAGGACAGCAGTCCAACAAAGGGAATATGTGTGAATCTTTTAGGCTCTTAGCTTGGCATCTCTGGGTGGACCAAATAGTCCCATCTCAAGGTCTTAGGCTATGAGACCCCCACATCTCATAGTTTTCCCCTCTTGTACTGGTCTATCTAGTCTGGGAGTATAGACTCTTTCTGACTTCGCTTTCTCCTTAGTTTGTATAATTTTTCCTTTTAAATTGATTTGGAAGTATGTGGCTCTAGGGTCTGAAGTCACGTCCAGGTTCTTTGCTGTGGTAATCTGCCTGTGTTTACAGGGCAGCTCCTCCTGGACTCTCTGTGGTGTGGGTTTACTGGGTAAGAGAAAATTTTTAAAGGAGAATCCTTTCCCTTATTAGTTGTAATATTTTCCTGCTGCATACAGAATTACCACTTGAAGCTACTTAGTATAGTGGTCAGCGTCTTCTGTGAGATGAGAAAGTATCTGAAGACTTTGACCTGTACATCTTTTTCTGGCTTTGAGTGATGTCACAGATGCCTGTGTAAAGGGCACTGTGATAGTGTTTTTCACGTGTACTATCACCATGCCCTTTGAACCTCACCAAGAGGTGTAGGAACTTCTCCTGACAAGGGTACTGTCCAGGTTCACACGCTCATATTCGTGAGGCTGTTGACTAAACTGTTGCTGATGCTGCATGCTTGTCACCTGGGTGCTATTGATCATTCTGCCTCCACACTTAATTTTGTAGCAACTTAATGACAGAGCTTATGTAATGGAGTGATAACTTCAGTGATGAACCATTATTTTTTTTTTCAAGGCCTAGCTACTTTCCTTTTTTAATATTTGTATGCATTATAAATGATTGTCTTTTATATTTGCCATTAAGTTTCTATTTTATGTTACTCTTTGTATTTTATTTGCAATATGTGAGATGGTTGGTTAAGAGAGCTCCTCCACCCCAATGGTGGAATTGGTGATCAGTACTTTTTAGAGTTCTTTATGTATTCTATGTTAAACTATTATTGAATATATGCTTGGCAATTTTTTGGTCTTATAGTGTACATTGTTTTTTCACTGCTGAGGATGGATTACTGCACAATATTTGATAACTAGGATGTGTGCAATTTACCTTTTTATTTTGTTGGTGTGAGCTTTTGGTGTTGTATCTGATAGATCATTGGTGAATCCACTGTCGAGAATCATTTTTAGGTTATCTGTACGAAACTATGGATGCTAGACAAACTTATTGTGATAATCGTTTCACAGTATACGTATCAGTTAATTTTTTCTCTGTAGCTTAAACTTACACAATGATATTTGTCATTGTAAGAGTTGCTTATAAAACCCCTTTATGTCACTGTTTAAAGAGTTGGGTTTAGAAAGGGGAAATAATTAAAACACGTTGGATTAAAGAAACAATAACGCAGTTTATAATTATTTAAAGTGTCTTGCTCTTAAAAGGCTGTGGTTAGTGACCCAAATGATCACATCCCTTAAGTCCTCCATGTCAGACACCCAGGTACTGTCCCTAAGTTTGCTGTTTTGTAGGGTGTGAAGAGGGAATAGCCCGTTTCTACCCAGGCAGAGTTTTGTATTTGCAATATAGACTCATTCTTGTTTCTTAAAACTGCCCAAGTTCCCAGATCCCTGAATTGCTTCAGCCTCACTAGCCGGATCTGAGCACAACATGCTGTGAAAAACAGTTTTTATTGAGAGTAAACCCTTTTAGACTTAAGAGGAAGTATCTTGGCTTCCGACATAACTTGAAGCTTTTACCTGAGCAGTGTTACAGACCTTAACTTAATGCTGTCAAGGTAACAGGCCCCGCCCCCTCCGCGCCCCGCCCCTCCCACGAACAGTGCGCACAGCGGGTGCTCGCCCCGCCCCTGATCGGAAGCCGCGGCTCTAAAACCAAGAGCCCTTTCCCACGGAGCCGGAAGTTGGAGAGCGCGGAGCCGAGGTCCGCGAGCGGCCCCTAAGCTTCCTTCTAGAGTAAGTTTGCAGAGCTCGCCACCCCTCCATCCCCCACCTCCGCGCCCGCTCACTCGTCCTCATGGTGTGAGAATTGCCAGCGACCTGAAAACCCTGGCACCCGGTGCTTGGCCCCGAATAAACGCTGCCACTGCGGTTGCGGCCCAGTTATCTTTTCGTTTGGGTTTTAAGTATTGCTGAGACGGTTTCGGCCCTCGGTGCGCGTAGACACCGCCTCTGACGACATTTTCCTGCTTAAAACCCTTTTTGACCTCTGGCCTCGCCAAGTAAAGCCCTCTCTCGCTAGTTGGAGTCGCGCCCGCCCCGTCGCCTTCTCGACTGCTGGAAGCAGAGCCCTGATGGGCCGCACACTCTCTCCTCAGTCCGGTGATTCCGGAGAGGCCGCCCCGCTCCTGAGCCCCTTCCCTCCCAGCCCCTCCGTCCTCGCGTCTCCTGAGGCCGGTCCTTCTGCCCCGCAGCAGCCCCCTTTCCTGTCAGCCCGTCCCCTCACCCCTCATAGGGTAGGTGACCTGGGCCAGCCATGTGTGTCCCTTGCCCAATTCAACTCGGTCGGAAAAGGTGATCTTCCGGTCTGGGGGTGTCTCGTTCTGTCGCCCACTCAGTAAATTCAGGAGGCAGGAGGATCAGGACAAGCAGAGTCAGAAGGACTGAGAGAAATAACTGAAACCGAGGAGAAAAGCATCAGGGAGAACCAATGGGAAAAATGAGAATGGCTCAGGGATTTGCAAAGGGATAGTCAAGTCAAAGAGGTTAAGCCTTGAAAATAGCCAAGTGAGTAAAATAGAGAAGTATTAGTAAATTAGAAAGCCAGATCTCCAGGGACTGGAAAACAGCATAGGGAGAACTGCCCTGTCTCAGTGATGGGAGCGGGGAGGCGAAGGGCGATGAGGGACGTCAGAGGTGGAGAGTCCCTAACTGGGTTTTGGCCAGGTTTGAGTCCAGGCCTCTTGGGTTAGGGTCCTGAATTGTGTTTTCACCCGGTTGGAGTCCCGCCACAAAGGTTCAAGTCTCAATCTGAGGTGGCCGGTTTTATGGTGTTGGCAGAGAAGGGTAGGAGCAGAGGAAGAAAGGGCTGGAAGGAAGCATAGCCACATGGCCTGCCAGAGAGCGGGGAGGAAGGGAGAGTCACAGCGAGAGGAGGGGAGTAATCTGGAGCGCAGAGAGGGAGCCGAAATGGGGGAAGAAAGAGGCAGACATAGGTATGGATTTTTGAAAGACTCAGGAAGGTTGGAGAGAGAGAGCGTTTCGAGAGGGAACGAATTGCAGCCTCTTCGGACAGGACACGTGTCAGGGAGGAAATAGGACAGGAACAGTGGGAGAGCAGAGGGGGAGAAAAAGAGACACTGAGACCCAGATGAAATAGGGAGCTAGGTGAACAGAGGGTTAAGCTCGATCCGGGTGTGGCCAGTTTTTGGATACAGATGATTTTTTTAGTTATACAGAGGAGAATGAGAATTTCAAAACTCCTGTCTATGAGGCTTGTGTCTTTTTTTATTAGTTGTGGCAGAAGATGACTTTCATTTGCAAACCCTGTTGAGCCTGGGGCAGTGGCTTTATTCACTGAGTTGTGAGTGACCCCCTTCCCTGGTCCTATCATAAGATAGAGATCAGGGAAGAAGAGACCTGGAACAAGAAATGACCGTCTCTAGATTGTCACGCGTAGTAGCATTTTTTTTTTTTTTTGATGAATTTTTTTGGCTGTGCTGTGCCATGGGCTCAGGAGTTGTGGCTCCCAGGTTCTAAAGCACAGGCTCAGTAGTGCACAGGCTTAGTTGCTTGTACTTGTGGGATCTTCCTGAACCAGGGATAGAACCCATGTCCCCTGCATTGTCAGGCAGATTCTTATCCACTGTATCATTATTGGGTAGCATTTTTAAAGGAACACTTTTTTTTTTTTTTTTAACGGATTCACATTTTCTCCTTTCTTTATGTATGGTGCTTTTTGTAGCTTGGAATAGGTCTTAATTCATTCAGTTCTATACTCATTTTTAACTTCAGAAATAAGCTTTTTTAGTTTCCAGTATTCTACTCTTATCATCCTTTTCTAAATATGATTATTCTCCACATTTTTTTAAACTTTTACACCAGGTTTTTAGATTAAAAATCATTCAGTTTTTTTTCCAAATTTTTTTCAGATTCATTCCTTGCCTGAGTGATTTCTTCCCTTCATCTCATACATTTGAGAAGATAATCTTTGGTAAGTAGTAAATCATCTTAGACTATTTTGTGCCATACTTAGCAAAAATGTCACCTCGTTTATCAGTTCTAATGAGGTAGATGAACCTAGAGTCTATTATACAGAGTGAAATAAGTCAGAAAGAGAAAGACAAATACTGTATATTAATGCATATATATGGAATTTCGAAAGATGGTACCAGTGATCCTACATGCAGGGCAACAAAGGGAGACAGAGATGTAAAGAACAGACTTTTGGACTCAGTGGGAGAAGGTGAGGGTGGGATGATTTGAGAGAATAGCACGGAAACATGTAAATTACCATATGTAAAATGGAATGATTAGTGCAAGTTCGGTGCACGAAGCAGGGCACCCAAAGCCAGTGCTCTGGAACAACCCAGAGAGATCTGGTGAGAAGGGAGGTGGAAGGGGGTTCAGAATGGGGGTGCTGCTGCTCCTGCTAAGTCGTGTCAGTCGTGTCTGACACTGTGTGACCCCATAGACGGCAGCCCAACAGGCTCCTCTGTCCCTGGGATTCTCCAGGCAAGAATACTGGCATGGGTTGCCATTTCCTTCTCCAATGCATGAAAGTGAAAAGGGAAAGCGAAGTCACTCAGTCGTGTCTGGCTCTTAGCGACCCCATGGACTGCAGCCTACCAGGTTCCACCATCCATGGGATTTTCCAGGCAGGAGTACTGGAGTGGGGTGCCATTATAGTCAACTGCTACTGCTAAGTCACTTCATTCGTGTCCGACTCTGCACGACCCCATAGACAGCAGCCCACCAGGTTCCCCCATTCCTGGGATTCTCCAAGCAAGAACACTGGAGTGGGTTGCCATTTCCTTCTCCAATGCATGAAAGTGAAAAGTGAAAGTGAAGTCACTCAGTCGTGTCTGACCCTCAGAGACCCATGGACTGCAGGCTTCTCCGTCCATGGGATTTTCCAGGCAAGAGTACTGGAGTGGGGTGCCATTGCCTTCAGTCTGTTAATGAAGGAAAGGAATGTTTTAAAACTCAGAATGGCACCAGGCCCCTCATCCATAAGATGCATTTTGGGATAATCTTGGCACCAGATGATTCATCCCAGGGCATAAAATGATTAACTGGAATCTTGTAGAAGGGCAGATTACCATGCAAATAGTTTTGTTTACATAGATTAGGAGACAGTATCTTGAGTATAACATACTGGTTTGTGAAGTAGGTTCTGAGCCATTAGGCAGAACAGACTTGAAGACAGAGTCTGGGGTAAATGCATAGTCCATTCACATAGCTTAAGACAAACATTTCCATAAGAAAAATGCCTTGGTCAACTCAAGGTTTGAGAATAGTTAACTTCAGGTAAAACCAAGTGTCATTATGGCAACAAGGTATGTTAAAAGAAACCTCCTTTTAAATTTGTATAGAGAATGACAAAAGTATCGCTAGTTTGTTTCCTCCTGCCGCTTAAGAGAGAGAAAAATGTCTGACACTTACAGCCTATTTCCTCCATTTGGAGACCCCTGGCCTTCCTGTCTGTTACCCTCTCAGTCCCCCCTTTTCTTTTAGAAGAATTATGTTGCCTAGGGAAAAGGGGCATTGTTCTCGTTCCATAACTGCTTCTGAGCTGAAAATGGGCATTGTCCCTAAATTGGTGAGGCAGCGTGTTCTCCTAACCCTCATACCGAAGATGTCTGATCCAGGGCCCCCAAATAGTAGTTGGAAGAAGCTGCAGCAGTAGCAGGAGTTTGAGCAACTATTGCAGGAAGGGGGACCACTTACAGGGTCCGAAACTGAGCTCTGGTATAACACTCAGAAATGCATTGCCTGAGGAGACATATGTGCTGACAAAGCAAGAGATTTTATTGGGAAGGGCACTTGGGTGGAGAGCAATAGGGTAAGGGAACCCAGGAGAACTGCTCTGCTGGGCAGCCCACAGTCTCGGATTTTATGGTGATGATATTAGTTTCCGGGTGGTCTTTGGCCAATCATTCTAATTCAGAGTCTTTCCTGGTGGCACACGCATCACTCAGCCAAGATGGATGCTAGCGAGAGGGATTCTGGGAAGTGGACAGACACTCCATGTCTCCTTTCAACCTTTTTGGAACTCTTCAGGTTGGTGGTGGCTCATTAGTTCCCTATTCCTTATCAGGATCTCCTGTCATAAAACAACTCATGCAAATGGTTACTATGGTGCCTGGCCAGGGAGGGGGGTTTCAATCAGTGTGCTTCCCCTAACACAGCCATTTGTAACTTAAAAGTTTTCATGCAACTAGAAACAAATCCAGTTACACAGTTACAGATGCAGGGAGCAAACAGCAAAAACAAAACAATCAGAATTATTGTAAGTAAGATAGTTTTCCACCATGGGGCACTAGTTAACATCTCCCAAAATGAGGCAATTGAGGCTTCAGGAATATCCATAGCCCCAATCATCTTGTTCATGTGTTTAGTAAAGTGAATAACATTAGGGCTCATATCAGGTATATATGTACAGCATTGGGTATGAATAATGGCACAAGTTCCTCCTTGCGCAGCTGTCAGAATATCTAAAGGCAATCTGTTTTGTAAAACCACCTTTCTGATTTGTGCTTGTTCAGCATTAAGAGCTGAAATAGCTTTTTGAGAATCTTGTAATGCCTGTTGAGTAAAATTAGTCAATGCATCCACTCGTAGCATATCATCTGTAGTTCCCAAAGAGGAAACAAAGACTGCAGCCAAATAATGATACCAGTGAAATACAGACCTTACCCACCGAGTTTTAAGGTGGGGTAAATTAGCAGGCTTTTCTGGAAGCTCTGAAAATATAAAGCCATGAGTAAAGGCTAGACCCAGGGTGCATCTCCCTATCCAACCAAGGGGAAGCCATGCCCATAAGTAAGAGCCATATATCCAATAGGTCCCGTTTGGAGAAAGCCAGCTGACTGAGATATCCAGTCCCAATTAATGCCTGGCCAGACAAAGGGAGGACCAGAACTGGGGTTGGAAAACATGGGAATGATTACGTTGCATACATCCTGAAGCAAAAATCCCAAATGTTTCCTATCATTGTAATTAAGTTGTTGGCTGACTTTTGGGGATGGCTCTGTTTGTTCCCAGCATAGAAGGGCAGTAGATACTAGACGTCCTTTTTCAGGAGTTAGCCATATAACCTCATCCCATATTTGATAAACGTCTGGTAAAAAACCATTAGATCCAGACCTATTTGCCTTATGTGTAGCGAAATAGTCATTAAACCGAGACAATGTATAATCAAAATTAAAAGTCACATTATGTCCATAGTTAAAGTACAAAGTGTTGCACCAGTCCAATTTAGGGTTGGTAGATGCCATCGGATGTAGAAGAGACATCACATATGATTGCTGTCGAAGGTATTTGCAGACTTGGAGAAAGTCTTTTTCTTGAAGTGGAGATGTCCGCCGCAGGAAGCCTTTCATGATGAAGAGGGGAGTGCTCCACAGACCCAGCAGTTAGAGCAATTGTGGAATGCAGCGGGGTGAGCCCAGGAGAGGAAGTCATTGTCTTGAGGATCAAACGGCACACTCAGGATTTTTGGAGCCAGCAGAAGTAGGCTCACATAGATTATCAGGCCCATCTGAAAGGTACAAAGTCAGAGCATAGAAAGTAAAGACATAAAATGAAGTCACTTAGTTCTGGTCAGGGTGCCACCTCTTAACTCAAGTGTGATGTACCCACGAATCAATTCCTGGCACTTTGACAGCTATGGAAGAAGAAAGAATAACCTGGTAAGGGCCTTCCCAGAGGGGCTCGGGGGATGGGCCCCCAGATCTCAGTGTTTTTATGAGGACCTCGATTCCTGGCTCAAATAGAGGCTTGCTTGACTCAGAGGCTGGGTTAGGAGTCATCTCTCGGAGTTCTGTTAATGCCTGTTGAAAAGCTGAGAGCTGAGTTACATAACTAGTTAATTCCAAGGCTTCAGGGTCTATAACTATGTCTGTGCATAAGAAAGGCCTTCCATAAATACGTTCAAAGCTGGACAGTCCTTCCCTTTTGGGGGCAGTTAAAGGCCTCATTCAAGCTATGGGTAGGACTTTAATCCCGTTGTCCTGTGTCTCTTTAGTTAATTTGCGCAGATGTCTTTTGATAATGTCATTAGATTTTTCAACCTTTCCTGAAGATTGGGGTCTCCAGGAACAGTGTAAGTCATACTCTATTTCTAGAGCTTTAGATAACCCCTGAGTTACAGCAGCTTTAAATGTGGAGCCATTGTCACTCTGAAGGCTCCATGGCAGCCCAAACCTGGGGGTAGTTTCATGGATTGAAATCTTTATAAACTCCTTAGCTTGCTTACTATGACAGGGAACACCTCAATCCATCCAGTAAAAGTATCTACCCAAACTTGTAAGCAAGAATGTCAGTTAGCTTTTGGCATATGGCTAAAATCAATTTCCCAGCCCTCTCCAGGATACTTTCCACTTCGTTGTAATCCAGATATTGCTAGCTTCTCAGTCTTTGGGTTATTTTTCTGACAAACCTCATACCTTTTGATAATGTTCTTTGAAGTTTTCATTACATTTTTACCTTCAAACAAACGAGAAGCAATCTGGTAAGTACTCTGCACTCAAATGAAAACTCTGGTGTAAACCCTTAAGAATTTTCCATTGAGCATTTTCAGGAATTATTAATCGTCTATCCTGGGACTATAACCATCTTTTATTTGTAATCTTAGTTCCTCTTTTCTCATATCTTTCTAATTCTTGCTTAGTATATTATGGTTTTTCCTGTTACTCAGGACCTGTCTAGATCAAAGGTGTCTGCAGTGAAGGGGTTTCATAAAGTGCCAGCTTTTCTGGCCTGAGAGTCAGCCAGCTGATTACCTCCAGCTGCTTTACTCCCATCCCTGCTGTGCCCTTTGCAATGCATAACAGCTACACAATATATACAGTTAAAAGTCTCTCAATCTCTCTGAAATGCTTCATAGGTTCTCCTGTTGCTGTTTTAAACTGTCTTTCTTTCCATATTGCAGCATGAGCATGTAAAGTCAAATAAGCATACTTAGAATCCTTGTAGATATTTCCTTGCTGCCCTTTGCTTAACTATAGAGCTCAGGTCAGAGCCACAAGCTCTGCTAACTGAGCACTGGTTCCCTGGGGGAGAGATTTTGTTTCTGAAACCTGCTCAGCAGTCACCATGGTGTAACCTGCTTTATGCTTTCCATCCCGAACAAAAGAACTGCCATCTGTAAATATTCCATGTCAGGATTGTCTAATAGGGTATCCATTAGATCCTCCCAGGCTGCATAGTTTAAAGTTAGGAACTGGGAACAATCGTGATCAGGTGTTTCATTTTCCTTCTCAGGAAGGAAAGTGGCAGGATTTAAATGTCCACACACTTTAAGCTTAGGTACTGGTGCTTCTAACAACAATGATTTTAAGAAGCCTACTTACTGTCTGTCATCCAAATATTAACCTTAGAATTTAAGATTCCATTCACATCATGAGAATTCAGGACAGTAAGATTTCTTCGATTAATTATTTTTAAAGCTTCAGGTGGTAATAAAGCCGCTGCCCCAATTACTCTTAGGCAGTGGGGCCACCCACGTGAAATTACATCTAATGTTCTGCTTAGATGAGCAATAGGTTGCTGGTGAGGCCCTCGGGGTTGTGTCAAAATTCCCAAGGCCACACCTTTTCTTTCAGTGACAAACAAATTAAATCCTGACCCTGTGGGCAAGCTCAAAGCAGGAGCTTGCAGGAGGGCAGTCTGAAGAACCTTAAAAGCCTTTTGAGTCCTGGAGACCAAAGCAGTTTGTCTGTTTGGGCCTGCTGAGTTTCAGCTATAAGTTTATATAAAGGCCGGGCAAGTTCCCCATAACCCGGAATCCAAATATAACAGTAGCCTGTGATTCCCAGAAATCTTCTCAGTTCTCTTAAAGTCATAGGTAGGGGATGATTTGGTATGGGTTTAATTTTCTCAGGGCCTATGGCCCTAGTCCCTTCTGATATGATTAGGCCCAGATATCTAACAGATTGTTGACAAAGCTGAGCCTTTTCTCTTGATGCCTTATAACCGCAGCCTGCCAGAAAGTTAAAGAAATCTTCTGAGGTTCCTGAACAAGCTTCCTCTGTCTCAGCACAGAGCCAAATATCATCTACATATTGTAACACCACCGCTTCGGAGCTATTAAAGTTTTGTAGATCCCGTGACAAACTTTGTCCAAATAAGTGAGGACTTTAACGAAATCCCAGGGGCAAAACTGTCCAGGTTAACTGAGAAGCTGGCTGCATAGGGTCTTCAAAGGCAAATAGAAATTGACTTTCCTCTGCCAAAGGCACAGAATAGAAAGCATTTTTCAAATCAATTACTGAGAAATATTTGGGTCATTCAGGAATTTCAGACAATAGAGTATAAGGATTAGGCACCATGAGGTGTAAAGGAACTACAGCCTCATTTATTATTTGTAAATCTTGAACTAGTCTCCATTTACCATTTGATTTCTTTATACCCAAAATAGAGTTGCATGGACTATTATAGGGAACTAATAGTCCCTGCTCCTTCAAATTTTCGATGATGTGTTTTAACCCTTAGCCTCAGGTTTCAATGGATACTGCTTCTTATGTGGAAATAAGTGGGTCTTTGAGCTTGACAACTACAGGAATAGCATTTTGTGCTCGACCCACAGATTTTCCATCAGCCCATACTCTAGGATTTACAGTTTGTTCAACTAAAGGGAGAGAAAGGGAGGGCTCCATATTTATGAAAACAGAGGCATGGACCTTGTTCTGTAGATTCCTCCCCAAAAGGGGTGAGGGAGACTCTGGCACAATCAGAAACTCGTGTGAAAATAGCCCAGAATCTCAGTTACAACATAAAGAATAACTGAAATAATACCTTTTGGCTCGTCCAGACAGTCCCATTACAGAAGCGGATCCAGAAGGAAGTGGGCCAGGGGCTTCAGTAAGCATGGAGTAAGTTGCCCAGTATCTAGAAGGAAATCGATGGCTTGGCCCCCCACAGTTATTAATACCTGGGCTTCCTCAGGTATAATTAAGACAGGAGCTTGTGTGGCGACCCCCGGGCACCTTCAGTCCTGATTGTCTTGAGAATCTGACCCCAGGTGTCATTATGACAATCCAGTATTTTAAGAGAAACCTCCTTTTAGATTTGTATAGAGAAGGAAAAAAATATCGCTAGTTTGTTTCCTCTTGCTGCTTAAGAGAGATAAAAATGTCTGACACTTGCAGCCTACTTCCTCCCTTGGAGACCCCTGGCCTTCCTGCCTGTTACCCTCTCAACATCATGTAATAAAATAGACATATTTTCGACTGTGGTTTTACCAAAGACATGAATTGTGTGTATGTGTTTATGTGTGCGCACACAAATGGATATTTCTGGTCTCAGCTGTTTACCAGAGAATGACAGAGGTATGACATTAGATCTTGTGAAATTAAAGGCATTTCTTTGAGAAATGGGAAAATAAAAGAACATTTAACATGATAAAACCTACAAAATGCTTCATTCTTTCCTTTCCAAAAAGAAAAAAAGAAAAAATCACCTAGTTTAACTGGTTAGTCTAATGGTCTGCTTTCTCCATTTTCTATGATCAGTGAAAAAAAGTGAGTTGTGCAGTGATATGAAGATGTTTCCCTCAGGTCCCTTTGTGTCTTTTCTGTGCAAATGCAACAGAGCCTGTCTCTTAATAATGAAAAAGGTTGCTCAGATCCTATTTCCAAGCTGACCCCTTACAATGTTTTTTGTACCAGTGGATATATATTTGCAATTCTGTATTTTTTAAATATTTTACTGCAATCATATAATAAAGAATTACCTGCTTGGTATCAGTTTGACCCAATCTTGAAAGAAAGGTTTCTTTTGCTCAGATACATGACAGATGTTCCTGGTCATAAATGGGATGGGCAATAAGGACAAACTTGGCCCCCTTGCCCTTCAGCCTCCCATTTCATTATTCAGTTATACCCGGTTCTCTTCACTCAGCTCAGACCTTCTCATAAACAGCTTATCTCTGGGCCTGAGGGAGCCCGCTTGTAACATGCAGATGAGAGACTAGAGTGGAATCTCTGAGCGTGAGCAACACTGGCCCCTGAAACGATTAGCCAAATTGGCTATGTGTCTGTGTGTGGCAGTTCTGGTTTGGAGGGAGTTTCTGGTGGTAATGAGAATTGTAAATAGATCCCAGTCCTCCCTGAGTGAAAAAGGAAAAGGAAAACTGTAGGATGGAGGCAGGATCACAGGCTCAGAATTAGATGACTTCTATGAATAAGGCTAAATCTGAAGGGAGATTTTTTTTTTTTTTTAAATGTCCTGACGTTCAGACTTCCACTGCCTTTCATTTGTTCTTGGGTCAAAAGCTTGACTCCTTGCTATTTGTCCACAACCCTCTGTCAAGCTTAGGGCCCTGTCAGTGCCTCCAGCCTCATCCTGGGAGTTGAACCTTTGCTCATGGTTCAGCCTGTCCTGGTCTCATTTACTTTTTCTCTGTTTAAAAATACGAAAACCATTTCTGTCTGACATTGTAGTTCCTTTTCTTACCATCAGGCCACCATGACTCAGGCCGTTTGTCACCCTTCAAGTCTAGGCTCAGAGAGGTCTCCCCGTCCCCTCCTAACAGTCTCTCTCATGTTACCCAGGTTTATTGCCTGTGTATCAGTTGCCATCTGCAGAAATTAATGCCCTTGTTCATGGGTTATTTTGAGTCCTTCCTGGTTCCTCTCTTTTCAGGGCTCATAGTGTTCCTCTTCTTCCCAGCATGGCTGCAGTACCTGTTACTAGAAATGTCTGTAGATGACAGAACTATGGGTTGGGCTGAATAATCCTCCGGGAAGACCAAGAGAACAGGGCAGGTGATGAAGATGTTTCCCATGTTCTGGACATTTCAGCTGTAATTGATCTTTACCCCATGTGACTACTTAATTACTCAAAAGATGAGCCAAGAAATATAGGAAGTCCTGAAAAGCCCTACAGAACTGGTGTCCTCAAGCAGTGGGCTAAGATGTCCCCATGTTTCATCTGCTGGGTTTCATCCTCTGCAGCCCCCAGATCTAAGCTCTGTCCAACCAGGACCAGTCACCATCGTGGACAGCAGCTTTGCCATCTAGGAGTTCATGTCCTTAGATCAGCGTTGTGGTTTCACTGCGCTGAGATGACCAGGAATCCAAAACCTAATGGGGCAGGAAGAAGACCCTGCCCCCTGCGCCCCCCAAGAGCTAGAATATCTTCGAAGTAGGTGTTGGTGGAGAAAACAGGAGATAGTGAAACCTGGAGACCCTTGCTTTGAGACTTCCTCATCTCAAATGCCTTTGTACGTGGACTCCATAATGTCCCCAGGTGGTGACAGACTTTCGCAGGAGGGCCAGTCTCTTGATTTTCATACTGCATGTGCAGTGTCCTTTGGGTAGTAGCTCGTGGGCACTCCTCTTGTGATCCCCTTTGCCAGGAAACCCCTGTGCGCTTTAGTCTTGCTTAGTCCAGTCATCAGGGAGGAGAGGTAGACGAATGGGGAAAGCAGAGGGAGCCTGGTGGGGTCTGCAGGAGGGTTGTGGCAGTACTTGGGAGCATCAAGGTGAGTCCAGTGAATGGAGCGTGTGACCATCCCAGGTGTAGTTGCAGGGACAAGGGGTGAGTGGATCTATTGGAAGAGAATGTCTCCATTCAGGCTGGAGCACCTGGAAGGGGGTTTGTTGGAGATCCCGCATGGAGTGGTTTGAGGTTCTACTGCCTGAGCTCGTGTTCCCTGGGAGAGCCGTGCTGAGGCTGACATGTGCCTGCACAGGTTTGATTTGACAACTCGTGACCACACGTGAGCAGCAATGAAGAACGTGGAATTCAGCCAAGAGAAGTCTTTTCCACTGTTAGAACGGTGGCCTGGGCTGAGCCTGCAGGCAGCTGTGGGTGCAGGAGGATGGGAGCCTTGGGCTTGAGGGGCTGGTTCTAGCAGGTGCCCCCAGCATCCACTCCACTCCCTGGCTTTTGTTTGCTCTTTTAGCAGGCAGGCACTGTAGAGTAACAGGGAAAATCTCAAGTCATTTTTTACATCAACTTTGGTATCATTGTGTACTTGGGGTTGCCGGTGCAGAAAGGTTCATGTGCATTTGGGAAGATACCAAGAGAATCTGGAGTGTTTCCTTGGAAGATGCTGAGTTCTCAGTGGGCCATGTGCATCATTGGAATTATCCCTCTTTTTCATAGTCTTTGGAGATTTCGATGTTTGTCCTGGATCACTCACTGTAAATGAAAATATGGTGTCTTGTGTCTGTGGATCCTTGGGTGTCCTCTTTTGTATTTTGCCTCATGCATGAGCTATCAGGGCTTGGAATGCTTTGTGTTTGTATAAGAGGGTTAGAGTCTCATTATGGGCTCTGTGGAGACTCTGTTGGATACCATGAAAGTTTGTAAGTTTGTTTGAGTCCCACTGGGAAAACAGGAGTACTAAGGTTAAGATCACAGAATGCTTGTTATAAGGTGGTCCTACTCGGTAGGGATCTCTGGGTCCAACCTGAGAAGAGTCATAAAGTCCTGTGACATAGGGGAGGATGGCTTCAAAAAATCAGAGGGCAGCGATGCCACAGTGATCTGCAGCCTGGAGGCTTGTCCTCTAGAAGATGCAGCTGCAACTGTCTTGCTGCCAGGCTGGCTTCTGTGTTATCCACTCCTGTCCCTCCAAAAATAAGCACACATACAGCACAGTACAGAAAACATGGAATCTTAACTGCACTGCTGGTGGTAATGTAAATGGTTCTGCTATGCTTGGAAAATAAAATGGACGTTCCTTAACAAATTAACATAGAAGAGGCCTACAGTGTGTCAAATCCATTTCTGACAGATATCCAAAGGAAAAGCAATCAGTTTTTCAGGGATATGTCCACAGTCCCGTGAGTGTGACTGGATTTGCAGTAGCCAAGGCATAGACACAGTCCAGATGTCTCTTGACAAAAGAATAGGTTACAAGAGTGTGGTATAGAAATATTTTTTATATACTGTATATTCATGAACTATGTTTTCTCTGTATATAAATATAAAAATCAAGAATCCTGCATTTATGCCAGAATGAATGAACCTAGAGAACATTATACCAAGTTAAATAAGCCTGACAAACGAGGACAGACACTATGTGGAAACTAGAATTGTCAAACTCATAGAGCCATCGAGTAATAAGGCTTTTACCAGGAGCTGGGTGGAGGGGGAAATGGGACACTGGTAGTCGAAGAGTAGAGATTTTCCGTTGTAAAATAAGTAAGTTCTGGGGATCTGAGGTACTGCATGCTGCTGGTAGTGTTTCTGTATCCTTGAAATTTGCCCAGAGAGAAATAATACAGTGTAGTCATAGGTGGAAGTGTAACTTCCTCAACTATAATAATTATTCAGTGTATGAGTCTATCACATGATCACTTTGTTCAGTACATTTATACCATTTTTGTTAGTTGCACCTTAGTAAGGCTGGGAAAGAAAAAGAGACTTGAGGAGGGGGTGCTTTTCGCCTCTGAATGGTGCTCAGTCCAGGCTTCATGTTTCATTGATGACGTATTTTGCATACACATGTGCCGGAGTCCAGCTCCAGCAGCCAAGGAATTAGCCTGAAGAGATGAGCGGTGTCGGTGGAGAATGATGCAGCCTCTGACTCAAGGTACGGGTCTGCATGTTTATTGCAAGCTTCAGATTCTCTTTTATACTTTAACAAAACCATTAGGTCAGAGGTTTGGAATTTTCAATTTTCCCCTCACCCAGATTTATTGTCTCTATAAAACATTGTTGCCCTTCAAACAGAGTTTCTGCTTCAGTGATTCTCTCAGAATCCTGGTTACTTTAACTTGTGATTACACTGTAACTCATGCTTATGTCTGGGCTGTATAACACATTCCTCAGTTTATTTCTTATCTTTCTAAATCCTGTTTGCCCCTAGCATCTTAAGTTCACTATCTCCTAAGAAGGCTTTAGCTATTAATATCTCTGAAATTCTCTAATCTGTGTAAGCTATTGTAAAACATGCTAGCACTACCACATTGCTTAAATTTTTAGCTTCTAACTATTCTTAATTATTCCAAAACCCTACATTCAGCAAACTTTCCTTTGCCATAAACATTTCCCTCACAAATAGGTCTCAGATGACAATCCTACCCATGGCCTCAAGCTGTGGCCTACTTGCTCATCCTGGAATACTCTTTATAAAGATCCTTGAACAAAGGTCAGTGGTTAACTTTATGGCTTATTCTCTGGGCACAACTACAGAAGGCTTTGTGCCTTCTCATGCTCCTCTCAAGGACAATAAGCACCTTAACCTTCTTTTCAGTAACGCAACCGAGGAAAGGGAAAAACAATTAGAATCACAAGACCTAACTCCTTCATCCCAGGTCCATGCCTGCGGGAGAAGAAGAGGGAGTTAGGGCCGTGCCTCCATTTTGTCAGTAATGTCTAATGGAGCTCCCAACACACATGTTTTTGTACCCTCTGACCAGAGATTCCCCTTCAGGTAGTTTGTGTTGATCCACAGCTCGAGACTGTTTAAGATGCCCCAGTTGATTCCAGTCTGGATCCCTCACTGAGCATCAGGACTCTTGAGTCCTCCCAGTCCTGAGGGCTGAGATCTGGGCCTGAGAAGGGGATGCTCCGTTCTGAGTGGGGATGGATTAGGGCTTGCTGTGTGACCTGAAGGAGATTGCCTTGGTCAGTGGAGGTGCCTCCTGCTGCTGTGTACATGAGGCCTCAGCAGGAGGGGAGTGTGATCCAAGGGAAAGTGTGGGAAAGTCCCATGTTGGTCTCTCTGCAGAAGTTAACTGTCCGCCTCCTGAGACATTGGCCACAGGGGCCTATCTGTTCCTCATGGTGAGGGCTTCCCTGTGTGTGTGTGGTTGGGGCTCAGGAAGGGGATGTGTTGACTCTAAGCATTAAACAGCATGTTTTCAATTTTCATGATAGACCTCTGAAGACTCGTGTTGCCTGAGGGAAGCCCTGAAGTTAAAGAAGAGGAAAGAAAATGGAGTGAGGCATGGCTCTTACTCAGGTAAGGTCATATTTCATCTGTCCTTCCTGAAATGCCCTTCTCTAGACTCACTAATCATGTCTGACTCCGGAGTGTCCTGTGTGACTCCTGTACATGCACAGTCATCCGGGCCTTCCCTCAGGCCCTGTCGTCTCCACTTAGATCCCGGTCTCCCCATGACTCGGTGACCTGGCCCTTGTGAGGAGGCTCCCCTGGGCACCGTCCTGGGCAGGGCTTCTCACCCACGGGTTAGAGAATGGGGTCTCAGTGCTGTTGGGCAGCAGGGATTGCTTAGGGCCTATCTGGATGCACTGTCTGCTCTCTCAACCAGGGTAAGGAAACTGCACGTGAAAGTCAAGTGTTTGTATGCACAATAGCTGGTTAAATCTGGGAATCAGATCAATTGGAGCCTGTCCTTTGCCTTTTGTGTATCTTGACATCCTTGTGAATATACCTTACATATACACAAAGAATTATTTCTGAGTCCTGTGTCTGTTCAGTTGGTTATTGTCTGTTTTTATACCAGTACCACATCACCTTGATTACCTTGTAATAAGTGTTGAAATAGAAAGACCTCCATCTTCCTTCTTCAAGAGTTTTGCTGTTTGCTCTTTGAATAAGTTCTATGACTTTCACCGATGTTTTTTTCTGCTTCTACAAAGATTGTCATGGTAATTTTGATAATGAGTTAATTGGTTGATTGACCCTTTGTGTAGTTATTAAAGAATCTGTTTTGATATAGCATGTTTCTTTTGTAATCTTATGATTTTTACTGATGAAACTTCGTCATGTGGAAAGAAGATACGTTACTTCTTTTTAATTTTGGACTTTGATTTCTTTTTCTCATCTACTTGCTCTAAGGGTTTCAGTGCTTTGTTGAACTGCAGTGCAGAGTGTGCATCCTTGCCTTCTTCTTGACCTCAGAGGAAAAGCTTTCTTTCATTCTTTCCCAATTGCTGTGCTCTTTTCATAATGGCATTTATTATGTTGATAATGGTATAATTTATTGTTTGTAGTTTGTTGAGTGTTCCATCTTGAAAGATTGTCAAATTGTTGTTGAATGGTTTTTTTTCTGCATCGAGTTGATCCTGTTTTTTTTCCCCCCTTTAATCTGTTAATGTGGTGTGTTATGTTAGTTCATTTTTGTATGTTGACTTCTCCTTGCCTTATATGAATAAAATCCATTTGGTCATGGTGTCAGTTCTTTTTATTTATTTATTTAAATTATTTTAATTGAGGGATAATTGCTTTACAGAAGTTGTTATTTTCTGCCATACACCAGCATGAATCAGCCATAGGTTTACATATGGCCCCTCCCTCCCATCTTCCTCCCTATCCCACCCCTGTACGTTGTTAGAGAGCCCCTGTTTGAGTCCCTGAGTCAGTCAGCAAATTCGCACTGGCTCTCTACTTTATATATGGTAATGTAAGTTTCCATGTTACTCTCTCCATACATCTTACCCTCTCCTTCCTCCCCTCCCACCTCCATCTGTTCTCTGCGTCTGTTTCTCCAGTTCTTTTAAATGTGTGTTGAAGTTGGTTTGCAAGTATTTTAATTTTGCATCAGTATTCATCAGGGTTTCTAGTTTTTCTAGTTTTCCTTTCTTGTGTCTTTGGGAAATCAGCAAACTATTAGAACCATGCTTGCTCCACAGAATTAGCACGATTAGTGGTAATTCTTCTGTAAATGTTTGGTAGTATTTGGTCCTGTATTTTTCTTAGAGGTTTCTAACTACTTTTTAAATCTCTCTAGTTATAATGGGCTTCCCTGGTGACTCAAATCATAAAGAATCTGCCTACAGTGCAGGAGACCCAGGTTCTATCCCTGGGTCGGAAGATTCCCTGGAGAAAGGAATGGCTCTCTAGTCCAGTATTCTTATCTGGAGAAATTCCACGGACAGAGGAGCCTTGTGGGCTACAGTCCATGAGGTGACAAAGAATCAGACACGACTGAGTGGCTAACACTTTCACTTTCAACACTTACCAATTTTTTTAATTTCTTAATAAGTAAAATAGTTTGTATGTTTCTGAGAATTTGCCAGTATCTCCTGTATTCTGTCATTTATAGGCATTATCCGTCATACTACTTCCTTGTCTTTTTGACCTCAGTTGTAATCACTCCTGTTTCATATCTGTTTTTAGTTATTTGAATCTTTTTTTTTCTTGTCCTTAGTCAAGGTGGGGGTTTTCCTATACAGTTTTTTCAAAACATCAACTTTTGGTTTGTTGATTTTTATATTTTTCTACTTTCTATTGTATCTCTGGTTTAATCTTTCTTATTTACATGTTTCCTTCTGCTAAACTTGAGTTTAGTTTGTTTTCTGTTTTCTGCTTCCTAGAGGTCTAAAAATAGATTTCAGATTTAAGATCTTTTCTTTTTTTTACTGTAAGCATTTAACAGTTCAGACTTTCCTTCTAGTACAGTGTTCTCTCTGTGTTATAAATTTTGTAATGTTGTCTTTTCGTTTTTATCCATGTATTTAAAAATTTCCTTGTGATTTTTTTCCTGGACCCATTTGTGTTGTAAGAGTGAGTTGTTTAATGTTCACATTTGAGGAATTTTCTTTTTTTTCTTGTTTATTTTGTTGTTGTTAGGGAAGATACTTTTATGGTATCAATCTCTTAAAATGGTTAATTTTGGCCTAACATGTGGTGTCTCATAGAGAATGTTTTCTGTGTCCTTGAGATACATGTGTTTTCTGCTTTTCTTGGGCCGTGTGATCTGTACATGCCTGTTCAATGTTTGCTTCATTTTTCTGAGATATCTTATGTTAGATGTATATATATTTTCACTTGTTACAGCGTTTTGGTAAATTGACCATTTTATCGTTATACAATATTTATCTCATTGCACTTTCGTTTTTCTTCAGTTTGTTTTGTCTGATATAGCAGTCTCCCCTGCTCTCTTTAGGATGGGCTGTCTTTTTCCATCCTTTCACTTTTCACCTTTCCATGTCTTTAGGTTTGTGAGTACTACCTGTTTCAAGTCTCTGACAAACTCTGTGTCTCTTGCCCTGGTTTTTTCCTCCTGTTAGTTCTTCTAGTGGCCCCTGAAAGACAGGCACCCTGGACAGCTCCTTTCATGCCACTATAATTTCAGAAGGAATGTATTGAATATTTCCTTCCTATCATGATGTTTCTTCAGATAGTCTTGCTTAATAACTATATTTTTTCCATATTATTTTTGCCATGATTTTTAATTCTCCAAGAAGTTTTTTTACTTTGCTATTCTGATAAGTTTTTTTTGTCATAATCTAATGACTCTTCTAATTTCAAATCACTGTTTTATTAATGGAAAAAAAAAGCAAAGAAAGTCTTTGGCTTCTGTTAATGCCTTGCTATGTAAATCTAAATGGATAAAAATTTATATCTTTGTATATGGTAATTTTATTATGAATTAAGTTCAAGTATTCTTTTTTTTTTTTTTAATGTTTTTACCAGTTTTCTTTTGGTAACCTAGTGTAGAATCCTGTTGACAAACTCAGCTGAGTGCAAAGGATACATTTTTATTGTCTGAAAGATGCTGAAACACATGTGAATAAAAGGATGATATAAAATTGTCCAAAAAATCTGTCAAAAGATGAATCCTCTCAGGTCAATTAGTTTTTATAGATAAGCATGCATGTATGTGCAAGTCTGTGGTTTAGGTAGAAGACGTCATGATTTAAAAACTACATATCACCTTTTTTTTTCAGTTGAAATTATGTTATCAGTATAATCTGCAGCGTTGAAATTTTCTAAAAATCCTGTTAGTGTTTTAAGTAGTAAATTACTAACAGTTGTGTTTCTGTATTCACGTCTATAAGACCTTTCATGCCATTCCACATTGTTCACCTTGGACTTTTTTTTTTCATATTTATACAATATTTATTTGTTTTCCTTCTGTCAAACCCTGAGCTCAGCACTTTCCCCAGAGTGCCTGGGGATTTACAGGAAAGGGAACATACAGGGCAGACACAGGAGAAAGAACTATGGGAGGTGGAAACAGCTGCTTCACATCGTGAAGAAGATGAGCTAGACCACCAACAGGCAAAAGAGCCCCATGGCCTTTGAGAGGGCCAAGCCCATGGCGTAGAAAAGCTACTGTTTCAGAGAAGGGTTCCTGGCATAACAGTGATGAAGCTCCCAAACACAGTCCCAATTCCAGGCCCGGAGCCAGCCACCCCTGCTGTGGCAGCTCCAGCTCCAGGGAACTTGGCTGCTGTGTCAAAGTCCTTTGAAATGGCACTGGTTTGGAAGCTGTGGCTAAGAATAAGTGAGATGGTCCAGGGACCTGGGGCTGCCAAGCTGCTGTGGCTCTCATTGGTCAGTGTCTCCAGTCCTTCACCACCACTGCAGACAGTGATCACTCAACAGGGGGGAGGTTCTCCCAATCAGGGAGGGGGTAGAGACTAATTTGGCACAGGTGTCCATTTTCAAGGGATGAAGGCCTGAGGCCCGAGAGCTGCTCCCCCTGCAGAGAAGACAGAGGGGCAGGGAAGAGGCTCACCTTCGACTTCTTTCAAGTTTTCTTTAGGAACCCTCTGTCAAAGGACTTGTAATGTTCTCTGTATTACTTCGCTGTTAGATACTTAAGCTTCAGTTGCTGAGCCCAAGCTTCTGAGTTCGGGTGCTTCATGTAACATTTCTTACCTTCTTGATCTGAGTCAAGTTTCTCAGAGTGTCTGTGACACAGGTTTTCTTCTCTAAGGTGGGAACAGATGGTTCTTTAATGAGCTATTATATTGATGACAGGTTCTTGCCTGTAAAGTACTTATTTAATGTTTAGAGTAATACTACAGTAATTTAGAGCAATAGGAAGCCTTCAGACACTTTTGGTCCTTGCTGCTGTTATCTACATCATACTTGAAAATTTTGACCTTTCCATTAAAAGTGCCGTGGACTTTGTCATCTCTGAAGACACCACTCGTGCTGTACCTCATCTGGATAATCAGTTGCACTCACTGGGTAGAGCTTTATTTTTATATATTTTATAAAGCTCAACAGTGTTGAGCTTTATTTTTATATATTTCATGGATTTTGAACAGTGATGAAAAATCCGTATTAATTGGAGGATCTCATAAGGTCTTAGCAAAAAGCATAAGAAATTAAAATTAGAGATGCATAATTTCTCCAGATACCCCTGCATGGATCTGTTAGTTCAACCAAGTCAATCCGTACCCCTTACTACCTTTTCTCTTTTGCATGAAAATGAGAACTTTTCATGGCCGTTTTGGTGACATGTGGTTTCATTTCAGGAACGACTGACCTCTGCGGATGTGGCCATCAACTTCACTCAGGAGGAGTGGGAATTCCTGGCCCCTGCTCAGAGGGCCTTGTACAGGGACGTGATGCTGGAGACCTACAGGAACCTGCTGTCTGTGGGTGAGGATGACTTCCTTCCAGAGCTGCCCTTGGGTATCTGCATTTTCCCTGTGTGCCCCTTGGGAGGCCCTGATGTCTTCCATCTGAGAGTTCTGGTAACTGGGGCATGACACAACTTCACAAGGTTAAACTGACCGTCTTCAGATGCTGCGTCTGTTTCATGTAATATCTGAGGTTGTCCCAGAGCTTAATTATCTACAAAGCTCACTGGCAAATGTTAACAAAACAATACCAAAAAACCCGATTTCCTATTTTCTACCTTTTGACTTTTGGCTCAGGGTTTAAAAAAATCCACAGCACTTTAGATTTCTTTCTTCTGATAACACTGAATATCTGTCTGTTTTTGCTTGCTTGTTTACTTTTTTTTGGCTGCACCATTCTGCTTGTGGGATCTTAGTTCCCTGACTAAGGAATCAAACCTGCACCCCCTGCATTGGAAATGCAGAGTCTTAACCACTGGATCACCAGGGGAGTCCCAGAATTTCTGTTTCTGATCTGAATATTATCTCCACATTGGAGCATGAGAAAAAGCTCTGGACAGTGGGGAGTGATGTAAAAGTAGCCAAAAATACAACATATAAAGAAAAACGAGTATCTCAAAAGGGCTGTTTTTTTTCTGTTTAGGAGTGGGACAAGTTGGTGGATTGGATCCTCTGTGGTTGTTACTTAGGAAGATGTAAGAGTGTGTAGAGAGATCGTCGTTTTGATCCTAGATCCTACGAGGGGAGCATATGTGACTCTCGCAGCCTCTTAGCTTGCCATCTGTAGGCTGAGCGCATGGTCCCATCTCAAGATGCTGTAATGTCTGACCTTCATGTTGTGTTAGTTTTACTCTTGTGCTGCTCTGCCCCGTCTGGGAATGTCAGCTGTTCCTGATGTTCCTTTCTCCTTACTTTGTATCATTTTACCTCTTCAATTTCTTTGAAATATATTTCTGAGGGTCTGAAATTTTATCTGGTTTCCTTGCTGTGATAATCCACCTATGTTTAATTGGCAGCCTCTGGTGAGTCTCTGTGGAGTGGATTTAGTAGGTAACAGAAAACTGTGATGGAGACACTATTTCTAATGTTATTTTCTTGCTCTGTACAAAGTCACCACTTGAAGCTATCCAGTAGAGTGGTCAGTATGTTCTAGGATTATGGGAGAGAAAGTATCACGAGAGCCTGATATATCTTTCCAGGTTATTTTCTGGCTTTGGAGACTCTGTCAAGGGCACCATGACAGTGTTGTTCATGTGTATCAAGGACCATATATTTTAGCCTCTGTAAATGATATGGGAATTTATCCCAGGACAACTTTGTCCAAGTTCACATTCTCATATCTATGAGGCTATTGGCTGCACTGTTGTTCTGTGCATTGTAAATATTTTTAAATTTTATCATTGAGTTCAAATTTCTGTGTTACTCTCTGTATTTCTGTTTTGTATTTGCAACACGTTGGATGGTTGATTGGGGAATGGTTCCTATGGTGGAACTGGTGATCAGTCCGTCTTAAAATTCTTTGTATATTCTTTGTACTCATTTACTATCAGATGTATGATTTCCACATATTTTCTCTTTTACTGTTGATTGTCTTTTCAAACTCTCTGTACTTTAATGCAGAGTGGTTTATAATTTTGATATAGTTCAATTTATTAATATCTGGTTTTATTTTGTGGCCTGTGCTTTTGGTGTTATATCTTTTGGTGTTGTATATATTATGGGTCCAATTTCCAGAAACATTTCCTGCACGTTTGCTTCTAGGAGTTTTATACACTTGGGACTTCGATTTAGGTCTTTGAATCATTTTGAGTTCGTTTTTGTCTGTAGTGTAAGATAATGTCCCAAGTAAATTCTTTTGCTGGTGGGTATTCAGTTTTGTCAACATGTCTTGTTTCATAGACTGCTTCCCCCATTTAGTAGTTTTTACACCCTTGTGAAACATCTTTGGAACATCTCTACAAGAGGTGTTTTTGTTTTAACCATTCTTTTTAGGTATGCGGCTGCTGCTGCTGCTAAGTCCTGTCAGTCGTGTCTGACTCTGTGCGACCCCACAGATGGCAGCCCACCAGGCTCTTCTGTCCCTGGGATTCTCCAGGCAAAAACACTGGCATGGGTTGCCATTTCCTTCTCCAGTGCATGCATGCCAAGTCGCTTCAGCTGTGTCTCACTTTGTGTGACCACGTAGATGGCAGCCGACCAGGCTCCTCTGTCCGTGGGATCCTCCAGGCAAGAATGCTGGAGTGGGTTGCCATTTCCTTCTCCACTTTTTAAGCATAGTTAATTTACAATTTTGTGTTTCAAGTATACAGCAGTTTGCAAGATACCAAATATAGTTCCCTGAGCTGTATCATAGGTACTTATTGTTTATCTATTTTGTATATACATTAGTTTGTAAATATTCAGACTCCTAGTTTATCTCTCCCTTTCCTGCCCCCATCACCATCCTGTACTATCCCCTTTGGTAACCATAAGTTTGTTTTTTATTCTGGTGAGTTTATTTTGTGAATAAGTTCATTTGTATCATTTATTTCAGTTCAACATATAATATCCTATGATATTTGTCTTTCTCTGTCTGATTTCACTTAGAATACTCCCTAAGTCTGTCTATATTGCTGCAAAAGGCATTACTTCATTGTGTTTTATGCTGTGGAGGTGGCAGCCCACTCCAGTGTTCTTGCCTGGAGAATTACATGGACAGGGGAGTCTGGCAGGCTGCAGTGTTCTTGCCTGGAGAATTACATGGACAGGGGAGTCTGGCAGGCTGCAGGTAATGGGGTCTTAAAGAGTTGGACACAGCTGAGCTACTTTCACTTCACAATATTCCCCTGTATATATGTACCACATATTCTTTATCCCTTTGTCTGTCAGTGAACATTTAGGTTGCTGCCGTGTTTTGCCTGGTATAAATAGTGCTGTTAAAACTTTGAGGTCCATGTATCATTTTGAATTCGTTTTCATCCTTTCTGGATATATGCCCAGGATTGGAATTGCTGCTTCATGTGATAGCTCTATTTTTAGTTCTTTATGGAACCTCCATGCTATTCTCCAAAGTGGCAGTACCATTTATGTTCCTTCCAACAGTGTAGGAGGGTTCTCTTTTCTCCACACCCTCTCAAGCATTTATTGTTTGTAGACTTTTTGATGGTGGTCATTCTGACCAGTGTGAGGTGATACATTTTTGTGGTTTTGATTTGCATTTCTCTCATAAGTAGAGATGTCAAACATCTTTTCAGGTGACTGTTGGCCATCTGTTTGTCTGCTTTGGAGAAGTATCTGTTTTGATCTTCTGCCTAGTTTTTGATTGGGTTGTTTGTTTTGATATTAAGCGTATGAACTGTTTGTATATTTTGAAAATAAATCCCTTATAGGTAGCATCATTTGCGTATATAGTCTCCTAGTGCAAAAGTTGAATTTTTGTTCTTTTTTTGGTTTCCTTTGCTTTGCAAAAAGGTTTTAAATTTAATTAGGTCTCATTTGTTTGATTTTGCTTTTATTACCATGACTCTAAGAGATAGATTCAAAAAAATTTCGCTGACATTTATGTCAGTATTTTGCATTTGTTTTCCACTATGAATTTTATAGTATCTGGTCTTGCATTTAGATGTTTAACACATTTTGAGTTTATTTTTGTATGTGGTGTTAGAGAATGTTGGAATTTCATTCTTTTTCATGTAACTATCCATTTATCCCAGCATCACTTATTAAAGAGACTTTTTCATTCTATATTCTTTCCTCCTTTGTTATAGAATAATTGACTCTAAGTAAATTGGTTTATTTCTGGGTTTTCTGTCCTGTTCTACTGATCTGTGTTTCTGTTTTGTGCCATCATCATGTAACTTCCCTGCTGGCTCAGACGGTAAAGCCATCTGCCTACAATGCAGGAGACCCAGGTTCAGTCCCTGAGTCAGGAAGATCTGCTGGAGAAGGAAATGGCAACCCACTTCAGTATTCTTGCCTGGAAAATCCCATGGACAGAGGAACCTGGTAGTCTACAGTCGATGGGGTCACAAAGAGTTGGACACGACTGAGCGACTTCACTTTCACTTTGTTGACTGTCAGTTGGTAGTATAGTCTGAACTCAGGGAACATGATTTCTCCAGCTCTGTTCTTCTTTCTCAAGATCATTTTAGATATCAGAGTCTTTTGTATTTCGGTACAAATTAAAGTTTTTCTTTGTTTTATGAAATATGTCATTGTTAATTTGATAAAGGTTGCTTTGATAGTATGGTCATTGTGACAGTGTTACTTCTTTCAATCCAAGAATATGGTATATGTTTGTGCCATCTGTTTGTGTCATCTTTGGTATCAGTCATCAGCATCTTCTAGTTTCATGAGTACAGTTCTTTTGACTTTTTAGGTAGGTTTATTCCTTAGAATTGTATTGTTTTCTCTGAGATGGTGAATGGGATTGTTCATTAATTTCACTTTCTGATATATCATTATTATTGTATAGAAATGCAGCAGTTCTCTATATATTTTGTATCCAGCAAGTTTACTCTGTTCATTGATGAGGTCTAGTAGTCATCTGGTGGCATCTTCGGAATTTTCTGTGTGTAGCATCATAGTGACAGTTTTACTTCTTCTTTATTTTTTTACTTTGAATACCTTCTATTTCTTTTTCTTTTCTGATAGTTGTGGCTAGGACTTCCAAAAATATGTTCAATAAAAGTGGCAGTAGTGAACATTCTTGTCTTATTCATGTTGTTAAGGGGAGTGCTTTCAGTTTTTCCCTGTTGAGTATGATGTTAGCTGTGTGTTTGACATATACAGTCTTAACTATGTTGAGGTAGGGACCATCTGTGCTGACTTTCTGAAGGGTTTTTATCATAAATGGCACTTGAATTTTGTCAGAACTTTTTCTACATCTATTGATGATCATACGGCTTTTAGTCTTCAACTGTTACTGTGGTGTATCATAGTGATTAACTTGTAGATATTGAGAAATCTTGCATCCCTGAAATAAATCCCACTTGATCATGGTATGATCCTTGAATGTCCTTTAATGTGTTAGTAACTGTTTGAATCTGCTCTTTTGAACTCAGGGAAGGTCTAGGAGATAAAGCCTTTTTCTACAAAAAAGAGTTGGATGCCTCAGAAAGGCTTTTGTAACTGGGAAGGTCTTCCAGAGTCAGTGTCAGTCCCTCCTTTCGTTTGATACTCCTCGATCTTGAGATGACCATGTCTGGAAGAAGAAACGAAGTAAATGTCCAATAGAGTGGTTAATCATACTTGGCAGAGGAACCCAGGTTTAGATAGCCTTTTCCTGGATTTTTCTTCTGATTTCTGCTAATAAGATTCTTACACAATATCCTGGAATATTGTGTATGCTTTTCTTGAATATAAGCGTTCCATTGTAAGTTACAAAATCAGAGTTGGATACATTACATTGTAAATAGTATAATAGGTATTATCCTGCTTTCTGCATATATCACAGTCACTTTTAAAATCTCTCTTGTTTCTGTCCCATACCCATAGTATAATGCCCATAAAGTTGCTGAACCAGTTCTTTTCTCTTAAGGTCAGTATATTAGTTTATGCTCTCAGTTATTTCCACAAAGACATGCAGTCAGACGCTGATATCTGACATAAACCTGTGTACCCTATGTTCCACGCAGGCCCTTTCTTAGTCCTGACCAGTCCTCACATAGTACCTTGATATGGATGGAAACATTGTTCTTACCTATCACATCCCTCCACCTTCTACATACTCTCACTGTAAAGATAATCTCTGATCATTTATTGAACACATATCTCAGGACATGACCTAAATCACTCTGTGCGAGATGGGATGGTTGAATAATAGTTAAACAGACTACTTCTGTCTTGTATCTTCCTTGATATTTTCTTTCTAAGTTCCTTGTGTTTATTTTTTAATATTTTCTAGTCTATTCATTCAGTTGCTGGTCATGTTTACAAATAGGTTTTCTCAGTTGTCCCAGTAGGTTCAGATTCATATCCTGGTTCTCTTACCACTTTGTGGGCCAGTTGGGTGTGTCTCCTGCTCTGATTAGAGAAAAACATGTTAATTTACCTCAAGCCTTTTAAAGCAAATTACTGCTGTCAGTAGTACATGTTTTATAGTAAATACTCAAAATTTATTTGTTTTAAAAAGGTAATATCTATATTCTGTCATGTTCTTTATCTACATTATATCTTTTTTAAAATATAAATTTATTTGTTTTCATTGGAGGTTAATTACTTTACAATATTGTATTGGTTTTGCCATACATCAACATGAGTCCACCACAGGTATACACGTGTTCCCCATCATGAACCCCGCTCCCTCCTCCCTCCCCGTACCATACCTCTGGGTCATCCCAGTGCACCAGCCCCAAGTATCCACTGTCATGCATTGAACCTGGACTGGCAATTCGTTTCATATATGATATTATACATGTTTCAATGCCATTCTCCCAAATCATCCTACCCTCTCCCTCTCCCGCAGAGTCCAAAAGCCTGTTCTATACATCTGTGTCTCTTTTGCTGTCTCGCATACAGGGTTATCGTTACCATCATTCTAAATTACATATATATGTGTTAATATATTGTATTGGTGTTTTTCTTTCCGGCTTACTTCACTCTGTATAATAGGCTTCAGTTTCATCCACCTCATTAGAACTGATTCAAATGAATTCTTCTTAATGGCTGAGTAATACTCCATTGTGTATATGTACCACAGCCTTCTTATCTGTTCATCTGCTAGCAGACATCTAGGTTGCTTCTATGTCCTGGCTATTATAAACAGTGCTGCGATGAACATTGAGGTACACGTGTCTCTTTCAATTCTGGTTTCCTCGGTGTGTATGCCCAGCAGTGGGATTGCTGGGTCATAAGGCAGTTCTATTTCCAGTTTTTTAAGGAATCTCCACAGTTCTCCATAGTGGCTGTACAAGTTTGCATTCCCACCAACAGTGTAAGAGGGTTCCCTTTTCTTCACACCCTCTCCAGCATTTATTGCTTGTAGACTTTCGGATCACAGCCATTCTGACTGGTGTGAAATGGTACCTCATTGTGGTTTTGATTTGCATTTCTCTGATAATGAGTGATGTTGAGCATCTTTTCATGTGTTTGTTAGCCATCTGTATGTCTTCTTTGGAGAAATGTCTATTTAATTCTTTGGCCCATTTTTTGATTGGGTCGTTTAGTTTTCTGCAATTAAGCTGCAGGAGTTGCTTGTATATTTTTGAGATTGGTTGTTTGTCAGTTGCTTCATTTGCCATTATTTTCTCCCATTCTGAAGGCTGTCTTTTCACCTTGCTTATAGTTTCCTTTGTTGTGCAGAAGCTTTTAAGTTTAATTAGGTCCTATTTGTTTATTTTTGCTTTCATTTCCAGTATTCTGGGAGGTGGTCATAGAAGATCCTACTGTGATGTATGTCGGAGAGTGTTTTGCCTATGTTCTCCTCTAGGAGTTTTATAGTTTCTGGTCATCTGTTTAGATCTTTAATCCACTGTGAGTTTATTTTTGTGTATGGTGTTAGAAAGTGATCTAGTTTCTTTCTTTTACAAGTGGTGACCAGTTTTCCCAACACCACTTGTTAAAGACATTGTGTTTAATCCAGTGTATATTCTTGCCTCCTTTGTCAAAGATAAGGTGTCCATAGGTGCGTGGATTTTTCTCTGGGCTTTCTATTTTGTTCCGTTGACTATATTTCTGTCTTTGTGCCAGTACCATACTGTCTTGATGGCTGTGACTTTGTAGTAGAGCCTGAAGTCAGGCAGGTTGATTCCTCCAGTTCCATTCTTCTTTCTCAAGATTGCTTTGGCTATTCGAGGTATTTTTTGTATTTCCATACAAATTGTGAAATTATTTATTCTAGCTCTACATTATATCTTCTTAAAATTTTATTTATTTTTTAATTGAAGGATAATGGCTTTACCGAATTTTGTTTTCTGTCAAACCTCAACTACATTATATCTTGTATGCGTTTCACTTGCAACATTTTTCAGCAATATTGTGTCTGACCCTAGTCAATAAATACACAAAGCACTCACTTTTAACTTATTATATTTTGGTGCCATTAAACTAGGTAATTAAGAATAGTGCATGGCTAGAGATTAGCCTTCCTTGGTGGCTCAGTGGTAAAGAATTCACCTGCTAATGCAGAAGATGCAGGTTTGATCCCTGAGTCAGGAAGATCCCATGGAGAAGGAAATGGCAACCCACTCCATTATTTTTGCCTGGGAAATCCCACCTGGAAAATCCCATGGATGGGAGGAACCTGGTAGGCTACAGTCCATGGGGTCACTAAGAGACTGAGTGACTTCACGTTTACTTTTCCCTTTCATGCACTGGAAAAAGAAATGGCAAACCCACTGCAGTATTCTTGCCTGGAGAATCCCAGGGACAGAGGAGCCTAGTGGGCTGCTGTCTATGAGGTCACACAGAGTCGGATACGACTGAAGCAACTTAGCAGCAGCAGCAGAGACCTTCCTTGGTGGCTCAGTGGTAAAGAATTCACCTGCTAATGCAGAAGATGCAGGTTTGATCCCTGAGTCAGAAAGATCCCATAGAGAAGGAAGTGGCAACCCACTCCACTGTTCTTGGCTGGGAAATCCCATGGACAGAGGAGTCCGGTGCACTACAGTCCACACTGTCGCAAAGAGGCAAACACGACTGAGTGACTGAACAACAGCATAGGTGGGGATTGCATTTTTTATTGGCTGTTAGAAAACCGGTGAATATTTTACATCTTAATTTATGTGTCATTTACAGATGATGGTCTTTTAGCGTGTATTCAGCAATACAACTGGCACATACTACTTGTTAACATTGTAAAATGCCTTTTCTTAGGGGGTACGTAGTTCTATAGCAGATTTAGAAAAGTATGTTGTTTCAAAAAATTGTTTTAGTCACATTCTTCATTTTCTCATTTGTTTTCAATTGTAAACAACCAATTATGAATATTTAATTATTAATTGGGTAAGCTTGGTTATGGATTATTTACTGTTACAATATATAATTTATTCTTTAGAATTTAGTTATGTACAGTAAGTTTGCAGAATACAATGATAGTGTAATATTTTTCTTTTCAATTTGAGACAACTGTTGATTGATACATTCCTAAGGGTCCTGGTAGAAAAGACTCTGTTTTTGAGAGTTGGCATAAGATTGTCCAATATGAGTGTTTGTCATATGGTTTTTAAAACTAGGCTACCCTAACGGTGAATTTATGTTGATGCTTTCTTAAGTTAAGAATTCTATTCCTTTAGTGTTTCTAAACACTTACAGTCATCATTGTGGTGTTTCATAACTTGATGTAAGTATTACTTTTGGTGTAATATATATTCAACATGAAACATTTATTTTTGAATTATTGAGAGCAGGATACCTATGATTCTTTTTATCTTGTAGATATCTCTCCTACACATGTGATCAAGCTTTTACAACCCAAAGCGAACAGTGATAAACGAGAAACATTCCAAACATTGATGCTGGGAAGACCTGAAAGCTGTGAAATCAAACATGTTCATCTTTGGGATAGTCAGGAAAATATGTGTGACTTTGAGTGTCAGGGGAGAGATGACAAAAGAAATTATAAAGGCACACCTGTAAGCCTTAATGGAAATGTGCCTGATGGACGAGATTCGCATGATAGAAAGGATGCAGGCATCAAGCCCTTTGGAAAGAGGTTTGGATTTAACTTTCAGTATAAACTGCAGATATTTCAAACTGGCGGAATAATTTCTGAATATAATGAAGTTAAGAGTTCTGTCAACAACAGTTTCTCATTTTCACCAGTTCTAAGAATTCCTCCTTCTGTCCAAACCAGTGTTTCTAATATATATGGGAATAAGTTTATGAATCCTTCAGGAATAACACAAGAACTCAAAGCACACAGGGAAAAACCTTACAAATGTGATGAGTGTGGCAAGGCCTTTACTCACAGCTCAGACCTCAGGAGACATAAGAAAATTCATACAGGAAAGAAATTATTTAAATGTGATATATGTGACAAAGTCTTCAGCCAAAATTCAAATCTTGTTCGTCATCAGAGGGTTCATACTGGAGATAAACGTTACAAATGTGATGAGTGTGGCAAGGCCTTTCGTGTAAAGTCAAGCCTTTTAAGCCATCAGACAGTTCATACTGGAGAGAAACCTTACAAATGTGATGAGTGTGGCAGGGCCTTTCGTCTAAAGTCAACTCTTTTAAGTCATCAGACAGTTCATACTGGAGAGAAACCTTACAAATGTGATGAGTGTGGCACGACCTTTCGTGTAAAGTCAACCCTTTCAAGTCATCAGACAGTTCATACTGGTGAGAAACCTTACAAATGTGATGAGTGTGGCAAGGCCTTTCGTGTAAAGTCAACCCTTTTAAGTCATCAGACAGTTCATACTGGTGAGAAACGTTACAAATGTGATGAGTGTGGCAAGGCCTTTCGACTAAAGTCAACCCGTTTAACTCATCAGACAGTTCATACTGGAGAGAAACGTTACAAATGTGATGAGTGTGGCATGGCCTTTCGTCTAAAGTCAAGCCTTTTAAGTCATCAGACAGTTCATACTGGAGAGAAACCTTACAAATGTGATGAGTGTGGCAAGGCCTTTTGTGTAAAGTCAACCCTTTTAAGGCATCAGACAGTTCATACTGGAGAGAAACCTTACAAATGTGATGAGTGTGGCCTGGCCTTTCGTCTAAAGTCAAGCCTTTTAAGTCATCAGACAGTTCATACTGGAGAGAAACCTTACAAATGTGATGAGTGTGGCAAGGCCTTTCGTCTAAAGGGAACCCTTTTAAGGCATCAGACAATTCATACTGGAGAGAAACCTTACAAATGTGATGAGTGTGGCAAGGCCTTTCGTCTAAGTCAAGCCTTTTAAGTCATCAGACAATTCATACTGGAGAGAAACCTTACAAATGTGGATAATCTGGCAAGGCCTTTACTCAGAGCTCACACCTCAAGAGACAAGAAAATTCATTCAGGAAATAAATTATTTAAATGTGGTATATGTGACAAAGTCTTTGGCCAAAATTCAACCCGTTTAAGTCATCAGACGGATCATACAGGAGAGAACCTTACATATGTGATGAGTGTGGCAAAGCCTGTCGTCTAAAGTCAAACCTTTTAAGTCATCAGACAGTTCATACTGGAGAGCAGAGAACCTTTACAACAATGATGATCGAGATATGAGTGTGGCAAGGCCTTGTTCATCTATAAAGTTCAATCGCTTCTCTAAAGGCATCAGACAGTTCATACAGGTGAGAAACCTTACAAATGTGATAAGTGTGGCAAGGCCTTTCGTGAAAAGTCAACCCTTTCAAGTCATCAGACGTTTCATACTGGAGAGAAACCTTACAAATGTGATGAGTGTGGCAAGGCCTTTCGTCTAAAGTTAACCCTTTTAAAGCATCAGACAGTTCATACTGGAGAGAAACCTTACAAATAAGATGAATATGGCGAGACCTTTCGTGTAAAGTCAACCCCTTTTAAGTCATCAGACAGTTCATACTGGTGAGAAACCTTACAAATATGTTGAGTGTGGAAAAATCTTCGGTCAAAAACTACATCTTCAACTTCACTGGAGAATTTATACTGGAGAGAGACCTTTCAGATGTAATGAGTGTGGCAAGTTCTTCAGTCAAAATTCACACCTTAAAAAACATTGGAGAATACATATAGAGAAACCTTTCAAATGTTTCGAGTGTGGAAAATCCTTTACTGAGGTCTCAGCACTCACTAAACAACAGAAAATGCATACATGAGAGAAACTCATGTGAATGTGGTATATGGTAGAAGTCTTCAAAATTCAAAGTTCAAAATTCACACCCTACTGTTGCTCAGAGAATTCATCCTACTGAGAAACCATACAAATATCATGAGTGTGGCAACATCTTAGGCTTCATAAGAAAATTCATACTAGATAGAAGCCAGATATATAAGTATTTATTAGTCAGGTCTTTAGAACATGAATTCATTCTAGAAAGATTCCTCACCAATTTCACAAATTTTTTTTTTCTTTTTTTTTAAAAAAGGAACCCTATCCTCACATCTCACCAGTAGTATCAGACTATTTATCCTGGAGAAAACACACAGCAATGTAATGTGTGTGGCAAGGATCTTACCCAAAAGTCACCAGATAGGAACATAGTGGAGCCATACTTCCCAGACTCAGTGGTTGTGGCAAATCCTTTACCTTTTTCACTATATGTATTCTCTGATGACTTTAGTTCAGGTACTCAGCAACTGCTGCTGCTGCTGCTGCTGCTGCTGCTGCTGCTATGTCACTTCAGTCGTATCTGACTCTGTGTGACCCCATAGATGGCAGCCCACCAGGCTCTCTCATCCCTGGGATTCTCCAGGCAAGAACACTGGAGTGGGTTGCCATTTCCTTCTCCAGTGCATGAAAGTGAAAAGTGAAAGTGAAGTCGCTCAGTCGTGTCCAACCCCTCAGCAACCCTATGGACTGCAGCCTTCCAGGCTCTGGCATCCATGGGATTTTCCAGGCAAGAGTACTGGAGTGGGTGCCTTTGCTGCAGTAAGTCCATATTTGAAGAGAAGCTATAGAGATCTTTTCGTGTAAAAGAAACCCGAATTCTACCTCAGCAAAGATGATTCTTTGGGAGAGTAATCCACCATCTTTTTGGTCTCCTGGCTTTCTGAATAAAGTCACTATTCCTTGCTCAACAAGTAGTCTCTCAGTTTATTGGCCTGTTGTGTGGTGAGCTCTAAGAGCTTGGCTTTGGTAATACATTGATCAAATGCATTTGCTACATGGGTTTCACAATGGTCTCTGGGAAGGAATCAATGAGATGAAGGGACTGGCTTCATTAAATACAATTCATTCACATCCATATTCCCTGGAAAAACACACAGCCTGAATTACAAAATTCAATAGTGAGTGTGAATTAGCAACAGGGAGGGGAGAAAATAATGTAAAACTAGGACATGACTCATCATGGTCAGTAGGATCAGGAAGCCCTTCCGTACATAGTCCAGCCTGTTATAAAACATAATGTTCTACCAACTGACCTTGAACAGAGTAGGCAAGATGTTAAAAGGCCTGGGCTTTTCGTAGGAGGAGAGGGACAGTTACCAGGGACTGATGGTGTGCCAGGAACAATGCATAGGAATAGGGTCATGTTTTCCATTGGACAGAAATAACTGTTGTATGTATGATTAAAGAAGAGTTACTCTTATTTGTGGAAATTGAAGACAGAGCTGTCATGGTCTTTGTAGACCGGGACCTGAGGAATGGAGTCGATGAGAAGAAGGAAGCAGGGGACCCAAGTCTCGAGTGAAACAAGGGTGCTTTATTTGCAAAAACGGATGGTTATATATCTTTCTACAAGGCAGCTTTAAGCAATAGAAACATTGAGGAAAAAGAAAGCCAAGCAAATAACAATCTTGAAAGGGCCAGAAAGCATTCCATATCCTGAGGAAGAGGGGCATAACTGAATAGATTTTCTTCAAGTAAAAGGTCACTGAAGGGAATCCAAGCAGATGCTCTTTCTCATGACCTCAGTCCTGAGAACTGTGTGCAGCTCTGCTCGTTCCTGTTTTCCAGAACTGATAAAGAATAGAGTCCTTGAGAATCAGCACACAAAAGAAGAAAATATCATGTTGGATCCTTTAAAGGTGAATGTCCCCTGACATTTCCCCCTTTTTTACTTTTTCATAGTTGGGGATAACTGTAGATACTTTTGTGAAAAAGGCCCTGAGCAAGTGAGTTTAAGGAAGCATTATTATGCATATCTTGCAAATGAAATTTGATTTTTTCCCAATTGTAAGCACTATGATTAAACCAAAGAGAAGTGATAGAAAATTGAGTAGAATTCCAATCACAATTTAACACTTGTTTTTGTAAATCTATTAATTGGTCTCCAACCCATTGGATGGCTGTTTTTTAATTCTTGAATTTTATCTTGAACTTTTTCATCTTTTTGAACCTGAGTGACCCATATAGTATGAGTATCTTTAGTCCAATTATGAATAAAGTTTTGTGTTTGAATTGAAGTTTGTAAAGCAGTGTCTGTGATAGTGGCAGTGGTGCAAATGGCTATTAACCCCCAAATGCCAAGAATCAAGCATCTAATTAATCGCTTAGATCATCAGAGTAATTTAGTGAGTAACTGGGAGGTAAGTCTTGCCATGGGATCCTCTTTCCAGGGTCATTGGAGATCTACCGGCAACCACAGTCTCCGTCGAGATCGAAGCATCAAAAAGGATTCTTTTTTTTTTTTTTTAAGAGAAGTAGAGGAATTAAGACAAGTATACAATTTGCAATCTATACAAGTCACAGAACATAAAGTCTTATTAAATTGTAAGTTTCCTATGGCAATAAAAAAAGGAAGGGGAACGCAAGCTTGTATAAAATATGAATGATTATAATGGAAGAAATAGTTACTATGACTATGACTGGTCCCTGTGAAATATCCTGTCCAAGTTCCAAGTTTTTCAGTATTTGTAGCAAGTTTCCAGATGTCCCATTGCTCAGGCCCAATTTGTTTATTGAGGACCATTTGACGACAAGGAGATGCCATTCCACCATCAAGCCAGCCAAGGAGTCCTTTGTAATGGAAGTGTTCCATGGAATTGTTGGTAATCTTCCATGTTACGTGAGTAACATAATGACACATAGGACTGTTAATATCATCTGAGCAGTTCGATAACCACATACCATAGGGTCCCCTGTCAACAATGGTGTAATTGGCCACAAACATGAATTTCCATGATTTAGCTTGACATCTATCTCAATAAACAGGAGTATATTTAAAATCCTTATAAGTAAACCCCTTACATTCCAACTTTTGTCCTGTCCTAGAGTGTTGGTAGTTTTGACATGGTTCTCATAAAAGGACAGGGCAGTAAACAGTCTAAACAATGTGTGGAAGTTCTCTTTTGGAGGCAGGATGAAAGCCCACAGTTGTCGACTAACATTAATACATAATTCTGCTGGGCCCATGCATAAAGGAAGGAATTTATAGCCTAGACGAATGTTAATCTTCCTTCTTCCTCAGGATGAGAGGGCCCCTCCAAGCTCCAAGGAGGAGGCATATGTACTGAGTCATTAGTGGATACAGCTGGTCCTATATCTGTCCATTCTACAACTTGCATAAAGGGGAGTTAGGTATATAAGCCCAATAAGTGTGATTAATCAAGTCAGCCTGAGTGAGGGAAGCAAAAGCAAGAATAGTGACAAAAATATTTTTAGGATTCCGAGGCATTCCCTGTTGAGAAACCAGATTTTCAGCTTGATTAGTAAGGGTTTTTATTTGTCCCCAAGTGGGGAAATCATAAGGTCAATGACCTCGAGTGTGGCGTTTCAAGTCGCCATGGCTTGTACTGGAAACTCCTCCTCCTGGGGATTTCACCATTTCTTCTCTATCTTGAATGCTGGTGGCTCCCTTGGGGCGGATCTTCTGAAGAGGGAGCCAACTGATTTCGTTGGGTCCATCTGGAGAAATACAAGCATACCCCTTTCCCTGTAATATTAATTTTACAGATTTCCATTGTTTAGTCAATCAGTCTTGATACCAAATGGGCAGAGGAAGGGAGATATCCTTCAATGCCTCAAAATGTTTTTCTGCTTTGTCAAAATATCCCCTTGTGACAAGCTTAAAAATTTTAAACAAATAAAGCTGTATTAACAATAGTTATAGGATTAAAGAATATATTGCAATATTAAATATAATAAATATTAATTGCAATATTAAATAATATATTGCAATATATTCCAATATATATTGGAATCTGTTGGGGTCCTTTAATGGACTGGAACTTGGCGGTCCGGAGTCGAAGAAATGAAAGAGAGAAAGAGAAAGAAAGACACGGGGACCCAAGCTCTGATGGAGAAAAGGTGCTTTAATGATCTTTCTGTGAGTATATATAGGCTGTTGTACAAGAAATTTCTTTCGATAATGATAAAGATCAGAAAACCAAACGTACAGCAGCCATTACCAAGGGAACAAGGGATTAATAATGGTCACAAGGTCAGGAGACAATCCATATCTCAAGAAAGAGGATCGAGACTAAGCAGTTTTGTCGTAAGGAGAATGTTTACTGAAGGCATTTCAAGCCTGTCTCATCCTATGACCTCAGTCCTGGGAGTGGTGTGCTGTTCCACTGGTTTCTGACAACAGAAACTGATAAGGAACAGAGGATTTATGAGGAACAGCACTTTGGAATCCTCCTGTTAAACATTCCCTGACAATTCCCCCTTATTTATAATATTTGTAAAAAGGGTTCTGACCATTGGAGTTTGTTCAGTTCTAACAATTTTGCATGAAGGCAACAGTGAACGACAAATATAATTGTCAAGACAGTCACCAAAATTACAGTTCCAGACCCAGTGCTGAGAGTAATGCTTTGAAGCCATCCGCGTGGGTCTAGCCCAGATAATTGGTCAGCTGGTTGTTCAGCTAAAGTTTGCAAATTAGTGGAAGAGGGCAGATTTTTAGAAAAGGTTTCAAAGATTTCTTTTTGTAATAATTGTACATTCAGAGAGGCATTGTCATGTATGTTTTGTAAATGAAATTTGATTTGTTCCCAGTTGTAGGTACTATGATTGAGTTGAACAAGTATAACACAAAATTGATTAGAATTCCAATCACAGTTTAGCATCACCTGTTTTTGTACATCTATTAATTGATCTCCAACCCATTTGATGACTGTTTTTAGTTCCTGTATTTCATCTTGAATATCCTCATCTATCTGAGCCTGAGTGGCCCACATAGTATGAGCATCTTTAGTCCAATTTTGGATAAAATGATGTGTTTGAATTGCGGTTTGTAAAGCAATGCCAGTGATGGCAGCAGTGGTGCAAATAGCTATTAATCCCAAAATGCCAAGAATCAGCCATCCAATGAATCATCTCGATCACTGGAGCAGTTTAGTAAGTAACTGGGAAGCAAGTCCAGCCGTGGGGCCTTCTTCCCAGGGCCACTGGAGATTTATTGGTAACCTCAGACTACGTTGAGATCGAAGAATCAAAAGGGATTCATTTCTTAAGGAAACAGAAGAGTTAAGACAAGTATATAATTTGTGATTTATACAAGTTACAGAACATGAAGTCTTATTGAATTGTAAACTTCCTATAGCTAGAACAGAAGGAAGGGGAACACAAGCTTGTGTGAAATATGATTGATTATAATGAAAGAAATAGTTTCTGTGACTACGATTAGTCCCTGTGAAATGTCCAGTCCAAGTCCTAAGCTCTTCGGTGCCCGCAGCAAGTTTCCAGGTGTCCCATTGTTCAGGCCCAATCTGATTATCCAGGACTATTCGAGGATGAGGTGGGTGCCATTCCACCGTCAAGCCACCCAAGAAGTCCTTTGTCATGGTAATGTTCCATTATAGTGCTACTAACCTTCTATGCTACTTGAGTAGCATAATCACACATAGTGCTGTTAATATCGTCTGAGCAGTTAGATAACCACATACCATGGGGTCCCCAATCGACAATTATATGATTAGCCACAAACATTAATTTTCCTGATTTGGCCTGACACTTGTCCCAATGAACCGGAGTATATTTAAAGTTCTTATTAGTAAACCCTTTGCATAGTGTTCTTTGTTGTTTCCCTAACTCTTTCCCTAAAGTTTCAGTAGTATAAACATGGTTCACAGACAAAGAAAGGGCAGTAAATAATCTAAGGAACATCCGAAAGTCCTCTTTTGGAGGCAGGGCAAAAGCCCAAGTTTGTCTGCTAACATTTATGCATAATTTTGCTGGGCCCATACACAAAGGAAGGACTTCATAACCTAGAGAGATATTAGTTTCCCTTCTTCAGGGTGTGAGGGCCCTTTAAGGCTCCAGGGAGAAGGCATATGTATGGAGTCATTGGTTAATACGATTGGTCCTTTCTCTGTCCATTCTACAGCCTGAAGTAAAGGGGGGGTTGGGTATGTAAGCCCAGGGTGATTGATGAGTTCAGCTTGAGTTGGGGGGAGGCGCCAGCAAGGAGAGCAAGCAGGGCAACAAAAATATTTTCAGGACTCCGAGGCATTCTCTATTGAGAAACTGGATTTTCAGCTTGATTAGTTAGGGTTTTTATTTGTTCCCCAAGACGGGAGATCATAAGGTTGATGCCGCCGAGGGCGGTGATTTTGGAGATATTTAGAGCCACCATGGCCTGTATTGGCATTTCTTCCTCCTGGGGTTTTTGTTGTCTCATTCTATGTTGAAGGCTGGGGCCCCCTTGGGTCGGATCTTCCAAAGAGGAAGCCATGTGAGTTCATTGGATCCATCTGGGGAAATACAAGCATACCCCTCTTTCTATAAGATTAATTTCCCAGATTTCCATTGTTTATTCAACCTGTCTTGGTATCAAATGGGCAGAGGAAGAGAAGAGTCCTTCAGTTCCTCGAAATGTTTTTCTGCTTGTGTCAAGATATCTCCTTGCAGTCAATTTGAAACAAACCTATATTAACAATAGTTATAGGCTTAAAGAATATATTGTGTTGGAATCTAGTAAAGTCTGCTCTGGATAAGGAAGATAAAAGTGTTCCTGTGTATTCCCCCGTATTTAATTTTTTATTTGTAGTTTCAGTGTATAATGTGTTTGTTTAACTGTGTCTTGTGTTTGTGGATTATAAGAAATGTCTGTAATCTGTTTAATAGAGAATGAATGTAAAAGTTGTTTGAAATGCTTAGAAATACAGGCAGGGTCATTGTCTGTTTTTATAGAATTAGGTGTTCTCATTATTGCAAAGTAAGCTAACAGGTGGGTTATAACATGTGTAGTTTCATCTCGGAGAGGTGTGGCCCATGTAAAAGAAGAATTTGTATTGGTTGAGACATGTAAGAAGGAAGAGGAAGAAAGTGCAGAGCAATGAGTTACATCTATTTGCCATAAAATTCTCTTTCATTTGTCAGAAACCTTTTTTATATGTTTGTATTCATCATTATGGCAAATAAAATATATATTTATTAATAGTCTAAAATCTCTTTATTTTTTCTGTAAGAAAAACTTTTTGTAAGAGGAAGTTAGTGTTCAGTAATTAATGTTCTAAAATCTTACTTTATTTGGAAATGACCTAGCTATTTAATATACTTTTATCTATTCGTTTAGTACAATTTTATGAATTTAAGTTAACCCAATCCTAAGAGATTATTTTAGGTAGACATTTTGAAAATATAATTATTTTTATTAGAGTTTATCTAAAAGTTTTCATCTCATTTATATATTTATATATTTAAAGTTACCTTTTTGTTGACAAACTTAGTTTACCTTAAATCTAGGCACAATAAAAGTGTTATATAATGATGATTTAAGACATGTCTTAATTAGATTAGCAAACAGTTATATTTAAATAAACATTTAATATGAATATTTTTCAGTTCACATGAACTTGAATTTAAATAGAGCTCATTAACTTCATATTATTTAAAAACAAAGACATACATTGAGACATTTGAGACATAGGTAATTTTAGATAGACAGATATAGTTTTCCACTTGACATTTAAAATATCTTTCTGATATATATATATTCTTTTTCCTGAGTTCCACCAATTTGTTTATGGCTGGAGTCCCAGATAGAGTGGGCTGTGTATCCCAAGGACATGATAAGAGTTAACTTTAAGTTTTTTCTTTGGCCTGTTTTTGTTTCCCAGGCAGATTTCGAGCTCCAAAACAGTATTTTAACAAGTTAACCTTTTCCTAACTGCACATGTAAGAAGAATCAGTTTTGCAATTTCAAAAACGATTTTATTTTAATCAGTTTTTTCTCAAGCCTAAAGAATGAATATCATGGCCATTTAGTGTCAAAAATATCACTTCTCCTTTTTGTAGTTACAGTATATTATTAATGATATATGCATGAGGGAATTGCTGTCACATTGGATGTAAAGCCTTGGCTACAAAATTTTGACAAATAGGACTGTTAAGTATACGTTGAGGTAACACAGTCTATTGAAATCTTTTATGAGGCCCGATGTGATTAGGAAAAGGGAGAGAGAAAGTGAATCTCTCTCAGTCTAAAGGGTGTAAAGATATATTTAAAAAGCAATCTTGTAAATCAGTAATAATAATGTGGCAATTTTGAGGAACAGTAGTAGGGGATGGGATCCCTGGTTGTTGTGCACCCATGGGATTCATAGATGCATTAACTTTTCTAAGGTCTGTTGCTGCTGCTGCTAAGTCGCGTCAGTCGTGTCCAACTCTGTGCGACCCCATAGACGGAAGCCCACCAGGCTCCTCTGTCCCTGGGGTTCTCCAGGCAAGAACACTGGAGTAGGTTGCCATTTCCTTCTCCAATGCATGAAAGTGAAAAGTGGAAGTGAACTCGCTCAGTCATGTCTGACTCTTAGCGACCCCATGGACTATAGGCTATGAGGCTCCTCCGTCCATGGGATTTCCCAGGCAAGAGTACTGGAGTGGGGTGCTATTGCCTTCTCCGAAGGTCTGTTAAGAGATGTCATTTGTTAGATTTCTTTTTTATAACAAAAATAGGAGAGTTCCAAGGAGAGTAAGATTCCTCAATATGTTTTAATTCTAATTGTGTGTCTATAAGTTCTTTAGTAGCCTGTAATTTTTCTTTCATGAGGGGCCATTGTTCTGTGCAAATAGGCTCATCATTCTTCCAAGTTATTTTAATCATTGCTTTGTTTGTTAAATGAGCAGTGGCCCCTAGGAAAAATGTAGAATGTATATCTGAGTTTGCCACTGCATAAGTAAGTGCCTTCCTATAAGATTAAGGGGTGCATCTATCACATAAGGTCTTAATGTTGCAGGCTGGCATTTTGGTCCTTCATATCGGTAGATTTGAATATTTTGATAAATTTCTTGTACTTTGGTTTGAGAAATTCCTGCAGTTTGGCAAGAGATTTTTTGTATAGGCCAGGTTTTGGGCCATAAGTGTCTGGAAATAATAGTAACATCAAATCCAGTGTCGAGGAGACCAGAAAATCTTGAAGCATTAATTTGGATATTTATATCTGGTCGGGCATATTGAGATACCAATGATGTCCATAAGGATTGTTTTTGATCTGCCGAATCTGCTTGTCCGAACATTATTAGAGGAGTTAATAGAAATGTAAGGCAAAAGAAGTGATTGAGCAATTTTGTCCCCCTTTTTGAATTGCCATAGAATCTGAGATGACATCATAATTTGAATCTCTCCTTTATAATCTGAATCAATTACTCCAGGGTGAACAGTAATTCCTTTAGAAGTCAAACTAGATTGGCCAAGTAAAAGACCGGAAGTTTGTGGGGGCAGGGGTCCAAAAAGTCTGGTAGATACTCTAGAAGGGACTGCTTGAGGGTAAAGGAAAAAATCATTTAGGGCTGGTATATTGATGGCAACACTGCCGGATGTTGAGGGTTTGAGGGAAAAGATAGAAGTTGCCCCTGGTTTTTGTTGTAGGGGACCTGGGTGGGGGGGGGTCCCCTCTTTGGAGTTTCCCGGAATAGGTTTTCCTTCAATATCAAATTTAGATTTACAGTCTTTGACCCAATGCATTCCTCTATGGCAGCGAGGGCAGATTCTTCGAAGTTTTTTATTAGCCTTCTTAGGGCGTCCCTTTCTAAATGGTTTTTATCTCCACATGTAAAGTATCCTTCATTTCCCTTTCTAGAAGGCAGCAGCCATTGTCTTAGCTAGCATTTGCATCTTTTGAGTTTCTGATTCTATTTGCGACAAGCCTTCAAATAATCAATAATAGTCCCAGTCTCACGAATTGGAACAATAGCTCTTTGACATTCTTGATTTGCGTTCTTATAAGCAAGTAATTTCTCTAGCTGTTTTTTTGGCTGCTTCTCCGATTACAGTACAGGAAATAGCAGTTTCTAATCGAGCTAAAAAACCAGCATGACGTTGATTAGGTCCTTGTAATGTTTAGTGTAGCTACCTGTAGGCTCTCTTTGAGGAGTAATTCGATCCCAAGCTTCAAGGACCACTGTTTTCCATTGTTCCTGCAATAAGTGAGGGCATTGTATTTGAGTTTCTATGGTATCAAATTGTCTGGCGCCAGGTAACATTTCAAAAGTAATTTGGTTTGGGGGAGTGCCAGCTCGAGCATTCTTGTTAGCATGATCTCTGACTATATCATGAAACCACATTGTCCATTGAAGATATTCTCTTGGTTTAAGGAGAGCTTTTATTAAAGTTTGCCAATCATAGGGAATAACATTTCCAATAGAAGATGCCACAACATTTAGAAGCTCTTTAGTAACAGGCGAATGTGGACCATACATAGTTAACAGCTTTTTTCATTTGTTGCATGTAAAAAAATATTAATACCGTCATATTGAGGTATTATGTGCTCTTGAGCGTCAGGATTTCTTAAAACTGGAAAGATGGAGAAACCATTGGCGTCAGAAACTTGTCATAGCAAAGCCTGTAATTCAGAGAGCCTCTGTCACGGAGGAGAGTGAGTAAGTGCTGATTTTTTGCAAATATGAGTCTGTGCCAAGGACTTTTTGTTCAGAAGAGCATGAAAGGTCATTGCTGAACCACGCAAAGATCTTTCCAGTAAAAGTATCCACCCAAACTTGTAAGCAAAAATACCCATTAGCTGTTGGCATATGAGTAGAATCAATTCCCCAGTCCTCTCCAGGATACTTTCCACTTCGTTGTAATCCAGATTTTGCTAGCTTTTCAGTCTTTGGGTTATTTTTCTAACAAACCTCACACCTTTTGATAATGTTCTTTAAAATTTTCATTACATTTTGATCTTCAAACAAACGAGATGCCATCTGGTAAGTACTCTCTGCACTGAAATGAAAACTCTGGTGTAAACCCATAAGAATTTTCCATTGAGCATTTTCAGGAACTATTAATCGTCCATCCTCAGACTGTAACTATCCTTTATCCGTAATCTTAGTTCCTCTTATATCTTTCTAATTCTTCCTCAGTATATTGTGGTTTTTCCTGTCCTACAGGACCTGTCCAGATCAAGGGTGTCTGTAGTGAAAGGGTTTCTTAAAGTGCAGCTTTTCTGGCTTGACAGTCAGCCAGCTGATTACCTTCAGCTGCTTTACTCCCATCCCTGCTGTGCCCTTTGCAATGCATAGCAGCTACTTCTTTAGGACAATACATAGCAGTTAAAAGTCTCTCGATCTCTCTGAAATGTTTAATAGGTTCTCCTGTTGCTGTTTTAAACTTTCTTTCCATATTGCAGCATGAGCATGTAAAGTCAAATAAGCATACTTAGAATCCGTTAAGATATTTACTCGCTGCCCTTTGTGTAACTCTAGAGCTCGGGTCAGAGCCACAAGCTCCGCTAAGTGAGCACTGGTTCCCTAGGGGAGAGATTTTGCTTCTAAAACCTGTTCAGCAGTCACCAAGGTGTAAACTGCTTTATGCTTTCCATCCCGAAAAAAGGAACTGCCATCTGTAAATATGTCCATGTCAGGATTGTCTAATGGGGTATCCATTAGATCCTCCCAAGCTGCATAGTTTAAAGTTAGAAATTGGGAACAATTGTGAACAGGTGTTTCATTTTCCTTCTCAGGAAGGAAAATGGCAGGATTCAAATGTCCACAGACTTTAAGGTTAGTTACTGGTCCTTCTAACAACAATGACTGATATTTAAGAAGCCTACTGTCTGTCATCCAAATATTAACCTTAGAATTTAAGATTCTACTCATATCATGAGAAGTCAGTACAGTAAGATTTCATCGATTAATTATTTTTAAAGCTTCAGGTGCTAATAAAGCTGCTGTTGTTATGCCCAAGTCGCGAAATCTCCCAATGACCACCAGGGAGCCGATATCCGATGCAAAAGCAAGAGAGTTTTTATTACCAAGCTCGAGCTGGGGCTCCCACCCGATACGACGCAGTGGCTATAGGGAGGAGCCACGAGTTCTGGGTTGGGAGACATCTAATTGGTTACCTTCTGTGGAAGGGTTAGGTGTTGGTTTCTGATTGATTCTTATTTTCCGCCCCCCCCCACCCCGGCTGGCCCCGGGTTCTGATTGGTTCCCATTACCTAGGTAGACTACCTTAAGTCAGGAGATTTTGGTCTGGGGTCTGATTGGCTCGAGGGTGGTGGGGTGAGGTCAGGGGATTTTCAAAGGCTCTTGGATTTTTAAAGGCTCTTTTCCTGGACCCTTACAAAATGGAGGGGTTTTTTTGTTAACAAAATGGAGTAGCTTAGGTCCTTCACTGTCCCAATTACTCTTAGGCAGTGGGGCCACCCACATGAAGTTACATCCAATTCTCTACTTAGATAAGCAACAAGTTGCTGGCGAGGCCCTCAGGGATGTGGCAAAATTCTGAAGGCCACACCTTTTCTTTCAGTGACAAACAAATTAAATTCTGACCCTGTGGGCAAGCTCAAAGCAGGAGCTTGCAGGAGGGCAGTCTGAAGAACCTTTAAAAAACATCTTAGGAGAGTCGTTGTCAGAATCATTAGGTTCTAACCAAGGAGAGACTTCTGGATTTGTGCCTGCTGGCAAAGGAGGAGCATTTGAAGCAGCCGGGCAGGGCTAGTAGGAACATTTTGAAATATTTTATGTTGTTCTACTTGGGCCTTTTGGAAAGTTTTATCATCTACTTGATATTCATGCAATAAATATTCTGTCTGTTGTCGAGTATCGAGAGGGCTAGAATTTACCTTGAAATGGCAGAATTACAGCTTTAATGAGAGTCCAGAGGGGTCAGCAATAACTGGAATATTTTTTCCCTGCCTGGTGACTCGTTCAACATTTCCTTTGACCCGGTGCCAAATTTCTAAATCAAAACGACCTTTACTAGGGAACCAAGGATTTCATTTAACCACTGTTTGAAAGCAAGCTTCTATTCATTGGCACAAAACCAAAAGTCCCTGAGCTTTAAACAAATGGTAAAATAAAGTAGAGAAAAGATGGGGCTTTCCAGCCATTTGACCCGTGCCTTAGTACTAACCGACCTGAATAGGTCCCAACCTCAATAGGTCCTGAGTCCCTCTGTCCGAAATGCCACATATACCAGAGTCCCTGTTCGGACGCCACTTTGGGACCTTTAATGGAACGGAACCTGGCGGTCTGGAGTCGATGATAAGAAAGTGGAAGAGAGAAAAAGAGAGAGAGAAAGAAAGACACGGAGACCCAAGCTCTGGTGATACAAAGGTGCTGTAATATTTCTGTGAGTATATATAGACTGTTGTACAAGAAATTTCTTTCGATAATGATAAAGATCAGAAAACCAAATGTACAGCAACTGTTACCAAGAGAACAAGGGATTAATAAAGGTCACAAGGTCAGAAGACAATCTGTATCTTAAGAAAGAGGATCGAGAGTAAGCAATTTTGTCATAAGGAGAATGTTTACTGAAAGAGATTCAAGCCTCTCTCATCTTATGACCTCAGTCCTGGGAGCTGTGTGCTGTTCCAGTGGTTTCTGACAACAGAAACTGATAAGAAACAGAGGATTTATGATAAACAGCACATAGGAGTCCTCCTGTTAAACATTCCCTGACAGCAGTCTAGTAAAGTCTGCTCTGGATAAGTGTCAGGGGACATTCAACTTTAAGGGATCCAATATGTTGCATTTTCTCCCTTTGTGTAAGTTCAAGGACTTTGTTTCCTGTCAGCAAATAGAGGCTTATCTCCAAACGGTGGTTGAACATAATCCCTGGTTCCCTGATGAAGGCAGTTTCAATTTAGAAATTTGGAACCAGATTAAAGAGAATCTTAAATGAGCCTCAAGATGGGGAAAAACTATTCCAATAGATTTCTGGCCCTATGGGCTCTTATTAAAGCTGTGATTCTGCCACAATTCAAGGTAATTCTAGCCCTTCCCCTCCCCAATATTCAACAATAGATGGAACACTTGTTACATGAATATGAATTAGATGATGAAACTTTACAAAAGGCTCAATTAGAACAACATAAAATGTTTCAGAGTTTTCCCACCAGCCCTGCCCCAAGTGCTCTTCTTCCTCCTCTTGAAATGGACACAAAACCGAAAGTCCCCTCAATTCAAGAACAAGATGACCCTGACGATAATTCTTCTGAGGCTCTTTTTGACACTAAGGCTGACAATACTTTTCTTGATGACAATGATAAGCCTTTGGCACGTGCCTGTATTTATGAGAAAATACTATCCACTCATTCTCCTTCATGACGAAGGCTCTCTGAGTTACTGGCTTTGCAGTCTCAAACCTCTGAGGCCGATGGTTTCTCTATTTTTGAGAAGCTGAGCACCAAAGAATTCATGATTTTGAACTGTGGTGTTGGAGAAGACTCTTGAGAGTCCCTTGGACTGCAAGGAGATCCAACCAGTCCATTCTGAAGGAGATCAGCCCTGGGATTTCTTTGGAAGGAATGATGCTAAAGCTGAAACTCCAGTACTTTGGCCACCTCATGGGAAGAGTTGACTCATTTGAAAAGACTCTGATGCTGGAAGCGATTGGGAGCAGAAGAAGGGGACGACAGAGGATGAGATGGTTGGACGGCAACACTGACTTGATGGACGTGAGTCCGAGTGAACTCCGGGAGGTGGTGATGGACAGGGAGGTCTGGCATGCTGCGATTCATGGGGTCGCAAAGAGTCGGACACGACTGAGTGACTGAACTGAGCTGAACGCCCAAGGGCAAATAATACCTCAATAGGAAGGCATTGTTTTTTCTCACATGCAACAAACGAAAAACGCTGTAACTATGTATGGCCCTCATTGGCCTTTTACTAAGGAACTTTTAAACGCTATGGCATCTTCTACTGGAAATTTTGTAACTTATGATTGGCACCTTTTGATAAGGGCTCATTTTAAACCAGGAGAATATCTTCAGTGGACTATGTGGCTTCAGGGTGTGGCCCAAGATCGTGCCGATTCTACTGCTCGAGCTGGTACTCCCCCAAACCAAATTACTTTTGAAATGTTAACCAGTACAGGGCAATGTGATGCTATAGAAGCTCAAATACAAAGTCTTCCTTGGTGGAAAACTATCTTGACTGTAATAATTGTAGTCATCTGGTTCTTGCTGTTTGCTTTTATATCTGTAACTATATAATGAACCTAAGTGGCTTAGGCATTAAGTTACAAGTGATTGTTCATGTTCCTGCAGTTTCTGCTGCCTCCTCTAGCTATTACTCAGGGCCACTGGATCAGAGACCCTCAATATGAGGATAAGGAGAATATGTTGCCTCAAGAATTTAGGGTCTACGCCCCTTCCCAGCAGGAAGAAGTTACAGAACGATTTCCCCACCCTTTTCCCTGCCAACAATATTCTCCTAAAAGCAGGAAGAAATGAAAGAGTTAATGCTTAGGCAGGCAGTCCAAGGCCCTGTAAGGAGGAGACAAACATTCTCACTCATGCTTTCCTTAAGCCTTGTGCAACAATGTATCTTGCTGGAGAACTGACCTTTCTTTAGGTCCAGAACTAATGATTAGACAGCCGAATGTCTTACTCATGGAAATGCTTTTCTTAGGCTCTATGGTAATGATTATAATTGTAACAAGTCTTGCCTGGGAACCTATATCTCAAGACTTGTACCCCTGCTTACACAGCAACAGTATATCTTGCAAAGAGACATTGTCTGGAACCTGTTGTCCCTGGCTAATCTTGTACCAAAGTCATCTCAGGATGTATGTCTTGGGAAAGGGCCTAATAGACCTCTTACAACGTTGAGGTATTCTTTTTAATCTGTTCTCAGCAGCTAGTTGAGAAGTATATAAGGTCCCACTTAAACTAATGAGGTGGATACTCTTTCTGCCCCCACAAACCTTCTGCCTGTTACTTGGCCGATCTAGTTTGACTTCTAAAGGAATTACTGTTCACCCTAGAACAATTGATTCAGATGATGAGGGAGAAATTCAAATTACGATGTCATCTCAGATACTATGGCGTTCAAAAAGGGGGACAAGATTGCCCAAGTACTCCCTTTACCTTACATGCCTATTAGCTCCTCTAATGGCGTCTGCACAGGTGGATTTGGCGGTTCAGATCAAAAACAGTCCTTATGGACGTCAATAGTATCTGAATGTGCACGACCAAATATAAATATCAAAATTAATGGCAAAAGATTTTCTGGTCTTCTTGATACTGGATCAAATATTACCATTATTTCCAAACGTTTATGGCCCAAATCTTGGCCTATACAGAGAATTACTTGCCAAACTGCAGGAGTTTCTCAAACCAAAGCACAAGAGGTTTATCAAAGTGTCAAATATATACATGTGAGGGATCAAAAGGCCAGCCTGCTTATGTGACAGATACACCCCTCAATTTAATATGAAGAGATTTACTTATGCAATGGCAAGCTCAAATATATATTCCACATTTTTCCTAGGGGCCACTGCTCACTTAACAATCAATGCAATTATTAAAATTACATGGAAAAATAATGAGCCTATTTGGACAGAGCAATGGCCCCTCACAAAAGAGAAATTGGAGGCTACTAAAGAACTTATCAATACACAGTTGAAATCAAAGCATATTGAGGAATCTTATTCCCCTTGGAATTCTCCCATTTTTGTAATAAAGAAATCTGGCAAATGGCATCTCTTAACAGACCTTAGAAAAATTAATACAGCAATGAAACCTATGGGTGCATTGCAACCAGGAATTCCATCACCTACTACTATCCTTCAAAACTGGCATATTATTATTATAGATTTACAAGATTGCTTTTTTTTTTACAAGATTGCTTTTTTTTTTTATAACCATACCTTTGCACCCTCTAGAGCCAGAGAGATTTGCTTTCTCTCTTCCTTATCTTAATCATATTGGACCTAATAAATGATATCAGTGGACTGTATTGCCTCAAGGAATGATTAATTCTCCCACCATGTGTCAATATTATGTAGCCAAAGCCCTTGAACCTGTGAGAAAACAATTTCCTAACTTTCTTGTTATTCATTATATGGATGATATATTGTTTTCAGCTCCATCTGTTTTAGAAACACAACAAATGTTTAACATTGCTCAAAAATGCTTGAAAGACTCTGGATTAATCATTGCTCCTGAAAATATTCAAACCTCTACTCCTTACCATTACTTAGTCTCTGTTGTTAATAGACAACATATTACTCCCCAACTAACAGAGATTCATGTTGATAAATAATCAACCTTGAATGATTTTCAAAAACTTTTAGGCGATATAAACTGAATTAGACACATTTTAGGCATTGCAAATGATCAACTGATGAATTTATTGAATACTTTGAAAGGAGATCCCTATGTAAATAGACCTCGTTCCAAGGAGCGGTGGCTGCATTGCAAAGCAGGGCCTAAAGGAGCTATCCCACGTTGAAGGTCAGGAACAGCGGCGGTGAGGAGATACCCCTCGTACAAGGTAAGGAGCAGAGGCTGTGCTTTGCTGGAGCAGCCATGAAGAGATACCCCACTCCCAAGGTAAGAGAAACCCAAGTAAGATGGTAGGTGTTGCAAGAGGGCACCAGAGGGCAGACACACTGAAACCATACTCACAGAAAACTAGTCAATCTAATCACACTAGGACCACAGCCTTGTCTAACTCAATGAAACTAAGCCATGCCTGCAGGGCAACCCAAGATGGGTGGGTCATGGTGGAGAGGTCTGACAGAATGTGGTCCACTGGAGAAGGGAATGGCAAACCACTTCAGTATTCTTGTCTTGAGAACCCCATGAACAGTATGAAAAGGCAAAACGATAGGATATTGAAAGAGGAACTCCCCAGGTCAGTAGGTGCCCAACATGCTACTGGAGATCAGTGGAGAAATAACTCCAGAAAGAATGAAGGGATGGAGCCAAAGCAGAAACAATACCCAGCTGTGGATGTGACTGGTGACAGAAGTAAGGTCTGATGCTATAAAGAGCAATATGGCATAGGAACCTGGAATGTCAGGTCCATCAATCAAGGCAAATTGGAAGTGGTCAAACAAGAGATGGCAAGAGTGAACATTGACATTCTAGGAATCAGCTAACTAAAATGGACTGGATTGGGTGAATTTAACTCAGATGACCATTATATCTACCACTACAGGCAGGAATCCCTCAGAAGAAATGGAGTAGCCATCATGGTCAACAAAAGAGTCCGAAATGCAGTACTTGGATGCAGTCTCAAAATCAACAGAATGATCTCTGTTCTTTTCCAAGACAAACCATGCAATATCACAGTAATCCAAGGCTATGCCCCAACCAGTAATGCTGAAGAAGCTGAAGTTGAACGGTTCTATGAAGACATACAAGATTTTTTAGAACTAACACCCAAAAAAGACATCCTTTTCATCATAGGGGAATGGAATGCAAAAGCAGGAAGTCAAGAAACACCTGGAGTAACAGGCAAATTTGGCCTTGGAATGCGGAATGAAGCAGGGCAAAGACTAATAGAGTTTTGCCAAGACAATGCACTGGTCATAGCAAACACCCTCTTCCAACAACACAAGAGAAGACTCTAGACATGGACATCACCAGATGGTCAACACTGAAGTCAGATTGATTATATTCTTTGCAGCAAAGTAGGAGAAGCTCTATACAGTCAACAAAAACAAGACCAGGAGCTGACTGTGGCTCAGATCATGAACTCCTCATTACCAAATTCAGACATAAATTGAAGAAAGTAGGAAAACTGCTAGACCATCAAGTATGACCTAAATCAAATCCCTTATGATTATACAGTGGAAGTGAGAAATAGATTTAAGGGCCTAGATCTGATAGATAGAGTGCCTGATGAACTATGGAATGAGGTTCATGACATTGTACTGGAGACAGGGACCAAGACCATCCCCATGGAAAAGAAATGGAAAAAAGCAAAATGGCTGTCTGGGGAGGCCTTACAAATAGCTGTGAAAAGAAGAGAGGTGAAAAGCAAAGGAGAAAAGCAAAGATATAAGCATCTGAATGCAGAGTTCCAGACAATAGCAAGAAGAGATAGGAAAGCCTTCTTCAGTGATCAATGCAAAGAAATAGAGGAAAAGAACAGAATGGGAAAGACTAGAGATCTCTTCAAGAAAATTAGAGATACCAAGGGAACATTTCATGCAAAGATGGGCTCGATAAAGGACAGAAATGGTCTGGACCTAACAGAAGCAGAAGATATTGAAAAGAGGTGGCAAGAATACACAGAAGAACTGTACAAAAAAGATCGTCACGACCCAGATAATCATGATGATGTGATCACTCATCTAGAGCCAGACATCTTGGAATGTGAAGTCAAGTGGGCCTTAGAAAGCATCACTATGAACAAAGCTAGTGGACGTGATGGAATTCCAGTTGAACTGTTTCAAATCCTGAAAGATGATGCTGTGAAAGTGCTGCACTCAATATGCCAGCAAGTTTGGAAAACTCAGCAGTGGCCACAGGACTGGAAAAGATCAGTTTTCTTTCCAATTCCAAAGAAAGGCACCAAAGAATGCTCAAACTACCGCACAATTGCATTCATCTCACATGCTAGTAAAGTAATGCTCAAAATTCTCCAAGCCAGGCTTCAGCAATACATGAACCATGAACTTCCTGATGTTCAATCTGGTTTTAGAAAAGGCAGAGGAACCAGAGATCAAATTGCCAACATCTGCTGGATCATGAAAAAAGCAAGAGAGTTCCAGAAAAACATCTATTTCTGCTTTGTTGACTATGCCAAAGCCTTTGACTGTGTGGATCACAATAAACTGTGGAAAATTCTGAAAGAGATGGGAATACCAGACCACCTGACCTGCCTCTTGAGAAACCTGTATACACGTCAGGAACCAACAGTTAGAACTGGACATGGAACAACAGACTGGTTCCAAAGAGGAAAAGGAATACGTCAAGGCTGTATATTGTCACCCTGCTTATTTAACTTCTATGCAGAGTACATCATGAGAAACGCTGGGCTGGAAGAAGCACAAGCTGGAATCAAGATTGCCAAGAGAAATATCAATAACCTCAGATATACAGATGACACCACCCTTATGGCAGAAAGTGAAGAGGAACTACAAAGCCTCTTGCTGAAAGTGAAAGAGGAGAGTGAAAAAGTTGGCTTAAAGCTCAACATTCAGAAAACGAAGATCATGGCATCTGGTCCAATCACTTCATGGGAAATAGATGGGGAAACAGTGGAAACAGTGTCAGACTTTATTTTTGGAGGGTCCAAAATCACTGCAGAAGGTGACTGCAGCCATGAAATTAAAAGACGCTTACTCCTTGGAAGAAAAGTTATGACCGACCTCGATAGCATAGAGACATTACTTTGCCGACTAAGGTCCGTTTAGTCAGTTCAGTTCAGTCGCTCAGTCGTGTCTGACTCTTTGCGACCCCATGAAGCGCAGCATGCCAGGCCTCCCTGTCCATCACCAACTCCCGGAGTTCACTCAAACTCACGTCCATCGAGTCCGTGATGCCATCCAGCTATATCATCCTGGGTCATCCCCTTCTCCTCCTGCCTCCAATCCCTCCCAGCATCAGAGTCTTTTCCAATGAGTTAACTCTTCTCATGAGGTGTCCAAAATACTGGAGCTTTAGCTTTAGCTTCATTCTTTCCAAAGAAATCCCAGGGCTGATCTCCTTCAGAATGGACTGGTTGGATCTCCTTGCAGTCCAAGGGACTCTCAAGAGTCTTCTCCAACACCACAGTTCAAACGCATCAATTATTCGGCTCTCAGCCTTCTTCACACTCCAACTCTCACATCCATACATGACCACTGGAGAAACCATAACCTTGACTGGACAGACCTTAGTCAGCAAAGTAATGTCTCTGCTTTTGAATATGCTATCGAGGTTGGTCATAACTTTTCTTCCAAGGAGTAAGCGTCTTTTAATTTCATGGCTGCAGTCACCTTCTGCAGTGATTTTGGACCCTCCAAAAGTAAAGTCTGACACTGTTTCCACTGTTTCCCCATCTATTTCCCATGAAGTGATTGGACCAGATGCCATGATCTTCGTTTTCTGAATGTTGAGCTTTAAGCCAACTTTTTCACTCTCCTCTTTCACTTTCAGCAAGAGGCTTTTTAGCTCCTCTTCACTTTCTGCCATAAGGATGGTGTCATCTGCATATCTGAGGTTATTGATATTTCTCCTGGCAATCTTGATTCCAGCTTGTGTTTCTTCCAGCCCAGCATTTATCATGATGTACTCTGCATAGAAGTTAAATAAGCAGGGTGACAATATACAGCCTTGATGTATTCCTTTTCCTCTTTGGAACCAGTCTGTTGTTCCATATCCAGTTCTAACTGTTGCTTCCTGACCTGCATACAGATTTCTCAAGAGGCAGGTTAAGTCGTCTGGTATTCTCCTCTCTTTCAGAATTTTCCATAGTTTATTGTGATCCACACAGTCAAAGGCTTTGGCATAGTCAATAAAGCAGAAATAGATGTTTTTCTGGAACTCTCTTGCTTTTTCCATGATCCAGCAGATGTTGGTAATTTGATCTCTGGTTCCTCTGCCTTTTCTAAAACCAGCTTGAACATCAGGGAGTTCATGGTTCACATATTGCCGAAGTCTGGCTTGGAGAATTTTGAGCATTACTTTACTAGCATGTGAGATGAATGCAATTGTGCGGTAGTTTGAGCATTCTTTGGCATTGCCTTTCTTTGGAATTGGAATGAAAACTGACCTTTTCCAGTCCTATGGCCACTGCTGAGTTTTCCAAACTTGCTGGCATATTGAGTGCAGCACTTTCACAGCATCATCTTTCAGGATTTGAAACAGCTCAACTGGAATTCCATCATGTCCACTAGCTTTGTTCATAGTGATGCTTTCTAAGGCCCACTTGACTTCACATTCCAAGATGTCTGGCTCTAGATGAGTGATCACATCATCATGATTATCTGGGTCGTGACGATCTTTTTTGTACAGTTCTTCCATGTATTCTTGCCACCTCTTTTCAATATCTTCTGCTTCTGTTAGGTCCAGACCATTTCTGTCCTTTATCGAGCCCATCTTTGCATGAAATGTTCCCTTGGTATCTCTAATTTTCTTGAAGAGATCTCTAGTCTTTCCCATTCTGTTCTTTTCCTCTATTTCTTTGCATTGATCACTGAAGAAGGCTTTCCTATCTCTTCTTGCTATTGTCTGGAACTCTGCATTCAGATGCTTATATCTTTGCTTTTCTCCTTTGCTTTTCACCTCTCTTCTTTTCACAGCTATTTGTAAGGCCTCCCCGGACAGCCATTTTGCTTTTTTCCATTTCTTTTCCATGGGGATGGTCTTGATCCCTGTCTCCTGTACAATGTCATGAACCTCATTCCATAGTTCATCAGGCACTCTATCTATCAGATCTAGGCTCTGAAATCTATTTCTCACTTCCACTGTATAATCATAAGGGATTTGATTTAGGTCATACCTGAATGGTCTAGTGGTTTTCCCTACTTTTTTCAATTTATGTCTGAATTTGGTAATGAGGAGTTCATGATCTGAGCCACAGTCAGCTCCTGGTCTTGTTTTTGTTGACTGTATAGAGCTGTGAAGAAGGATGAGCGCCGAAGAATTGATGCTTTTCAACTGTGGTGTTGGAGAAGACTCTTGAGAGTCCCTTGGACTCAAAGGAGATCCAACCAGTCCCTTCTGAAGGAGATCAGGCCTGGGATTTCTTTGGAAGGAATGATGCTAAAGCTGAAACTCCAATACCAATACCTTATGCCAAGAGTTGACTCATTGGAAAAGACTCTGATGCTGGGAGGGATTGGGGGCAGGAGGAGAAGGGAACGACAGAGGATGAGATTGCTGGATGGCATCACTGACTCGATGGACGTGAGTCTGAGTGAACTCTGGGAGTTGGTTTTGGACAGGGAGGCCTGGCATGCTGCGATTCATCCGGTCACAAAGAGTTGGACAGGACTGAGCGACTGATCTGAACTCAACTGAATACAAAATAATTGCAAAAACAGATTTCTTACTCGTATTAAACTTAATTTACCTCTCGAGTTGTTTATACTCCCTTCTCTCCATTCCCCCACGGGACTTCTTGCCCAACAAGAATACCCGATAGCATGGATCTATACACATTTTAGAGGGACAAGGTCACTTACGCCCTATATTGATTTGATCAGTCTAATAATTATTAATGGGAGAAAGAGAACTAAGACTTAATTGGCTCCAATCCTCATAACATCATTATTAATAAATCTCAATTTGAGAATGCACTACAAACGTCTACCAATTTCCAAATAACCTTTCTGGAATATTTTAAAGATATTTCATTTCATTTTCCTTCTAACAAACTATGGAATTTCTTCAAAAATACTGAATTTATTATCTCTTGCATTGTCACATTACAACCTATACCTCGAGCGGATGTTTTCTATATAGATGGGACTAAAAACACCAAAGCCTCATTCTGGTCTGTCAAAGAATACAAAGTCTTTTATACTAAGTTTCATTCTGCTCAACAAAACGAAGTATATACTCTTATTCAAGTTTTTCACCTACATCCTTACCCTATTAATATAGTCTCTGACCCTTTATATTCATTTTTATATTAGAAAATATAGAAACCTCTATTATAAATTCCAATCAACCTATTATTCAACAAGTTTTTCTCGAACTACAGTCTCTTGTTAGGGACTGCACTTCCCCCATTTATATTACCCATATTCAAACACATTCCTGCCTTCCTGGCCCTATGACTCATGGTAATGAACAAGCTGATAAACTTGTTTCTTTTGCTTCTCCCGGGGAGCAACATGCTCTATTGTACAATAATGCTGGCTCCTTAAACCAAATTTAGAAAATCCCATACCGCCATGCTAAAGAAATCATTAATAATTGCTCTACTAGTAGACCCATACATCTTCAACCCATTGCACAGGGTGTTGTTAATAATGAATTATGGCAAATGGATGTAACTCATTGCCCTGAACTTTCTCCATCTTCTTTCCTACATGCCTGTATTGACACAAATTCTTTTATATGGGCCACCCCTCTTCGAGGTGAGGCTACACGGCACGTTATAACCCACCCATTAGCTTGTTTTGCAATAATGGAAACTCCCAACTCTATAAAAACAGACAACGACCGCGCCTATACTTCTAGGCAATTCAAACAATTTTTACAGTCTTTTTCTATTCAACGTATTACAGGCATTCCTTACAATCCACAAGCACATGGCATAGTTGAATGAGCACATCAAACACTGAAACTACAAATAAAAAAATTAAAAACGGGGAATACACAGGAATATTTCTATCTTCCTTATCCAGAGCAAATTTTACTAGATCTCAACACTATATACTCTGTAATTCTATAATTATTGTTAATACAGCTTTATTCGTTTTAAATTTTTTAAACTTACCGCAAGGAGATATCTTGACACAAGCAGAAAAACAGTTCGAGGAATTAAAGGCTACCTCTCTTTCTCTACCCATTTCATATCAAGATGGGCTAACTAAGGAATGGAAATCTGGGAAATTAATCTTACAGGGGAAGGGGTATTCTTGTATTTCTTCAGATGGATCCAACGAACTAAATCGGCTTCCTCATCGGAAGATCTGCCCCAGGGGAGCTTCCAGTGTTCAAAATAAAGACGAAAAAACAAAACCCCAGGAGGAAAATATTCCAGTACAGGTCATGGCAACTCTAAAAATCTTCAAGAAGCACTGCCGTTGATGTCATTGACCTCATGATCTCCCTACTTGGGGACAAATAAAATCCCTTACTAATCAAGCTGAAAATCTGGTTTCTCAACAGGGAATGCCTCGGAATCCAGAAAAGATTTTTGTTTCTATGCTTGCTTTGCTTGCTTTTGCTTCCCCTGCTCAAGCTGAATTAATTAATCATACTGGGCCTATATACCCAACCCCCCTTTTCTGCAGGTTGTAGAATTGACAGATAAAGGCCGATTGTATCCGCCAATGACTCAGTACATACGCCTCCTCCTTGGAGCTTGGAGGGGCCCTTTCATCCTGAGGAAGAAGGGAGACTAATAAATATCTCTCTAGGGTATGAGGTCCTTCCTCTCTGCATGGATCCAGCACAATTATGCATTAACATTAGCTGACAAACATGGACTTTCGTTCTGCCTCCACGAAGAACTTTCAGACATTGTTTGGACTCTTTACTGCCCTTTCTTTCTATGAGAACCATGTCGACACTGCAGAAACTCTAAGAAAAGGACAAAAATCATTTTGCAAACGGTTTATATATAAGAACTTTAAATATATTCCTGTATATATATATACATGCATATACAGATATCAAGCTAAATCAGGGAAATTAATGTTTGTGGCCAATTACACCATTGTTGATTGGGGATCCCATGGTATGTGGTTGTCTAACTGTTCAGATGATATTAATTAATCACAATGTGATTATGCTACTCAAGTAGCATAGAAGGTTACTAATACTATGATGGAACATTACCATGACAAATTACTTCTTGGCTGGCTTGATGGTGAAATGGCACCCCTTCGCCCTCGAATCGTCCTCAATAAACAGATTGGGCCTGAACAATGGGACATCTGGAAACTTGCTGCGAGCACCAAAGAACTTGGAACTTGGAATGGATATTTCATGGGGACCAGCTGTAGTCATAGTAACTATTCCTTTCGTTATAATCATTCATATTTCGTACAAGCTTGTGTTTCCCTTCCTTTTGTTAATAGCTGTAGGGAACTTGCAGTTTAATAAGACTTTATGTTCTGTGACTTGTATAGATTGCAAATTGTATACTTGTCTTAATTCCTAGGTTTCTTTGAAAAACGAATCCCTTTTGATTCTTCAATCTCAACGTAATCTATGGTTGCCAGTAGATCTCCAACGACCCTGGGAAGAGGGTCCCATGGCAGGACTTGCCTCCTGGTTACTTACTAAAGTACTTCGATCTAGACGATTTATTGGATGGTTAATTCTTGGCATTTAGGGATTCACTGCCATTTGCACTACTGCCGCTGTTGCAGGCATTGCTTTACAAGCCTCAATTCAAACACACAACTTTATTCAAAATTGGAGCAAAGATGCTCATACTGTGTGGACCACTCAGGCTCAGATAAATGAGGAAGTTCAAGCTGAAATACAGGAAATAAAAAGAGCCATCCAATGAGTTGGAGATCAAGTAATAGATTTACAAAAAACAAGTTATACTAAAATATGAATGGAATTCGACTCAATTTTGTATTACCCCTGTTTGGTTCAACTATAGTGCCTACTATTGGGAACAAATCAAATTTCTTTTGCAAGACATACATGATAATGCTTCCTTAAATGTACAGTTATTACAAAAGGAAATCTTTGAAACCTTCTCTAAGAGTCTACCTTCGTCCAACAATTTGAAAATCTTAGTGGAACAGCTAGCTGATCAATTATCTGGGCTAGATCCTTGAGGATGGTTTCAAAGAATTACATGTAGTATTGGATCTGGAGCTATAATGCTGATAATTATCCTGGTGATTATATTTGTAGTATACCGATGCTTTTCAACTAAAATTGTTCAAACTAAACAAACTCAATTGGTCAGAGCCTTTTTCTACAGTCACCCCCAATTATGAAAAAATAAAAAGGGAGAAATCTCAGGGGACGTTCAACTTTAAGGGATGCAGTATGTTGCATTTTCTTCCATTGCGTGCCATTTCTCAAGACTCTCTGTTCCTTATCAGTTTCTGGAAAACAGGAATGAGCAGAGCTGCACACAGTTCTCAGGACTGAGATCATAGGAAAGAGCACCTGCTTCGATTCCCTTCAGTGACCTTTTACTTATAGGAGTATCCATTTTCTTGCAACTGATGGAATTTCATTCTTAATGGCTGAGTAATCATTTTTATTGAAGATATATAAGCATGCATTTCTGAAAATAAAGTACCCTTGTTTCACTTGAGACTTGGGTCCCCTGCATCCTTCTTTTGCCTTCTCTTCATCGACTCTAGTCCCCAGGTCCCAGTCTGTAAAGACCATAACAGATAAGGAAGATAGAAGTGTTCCCGTGTATTCCCCCTTTTTAACTTTATATGTAGTTTCAATGTATGATGTGCTCATTCTACTATGCACTATGCTTGTGGATTATAAGGAATAACTGTAATATGTTTAATAGAAAATGATTGTGAAAATTGTTTGAATGGCCTAGAAATATAGGTAGGGCCATTGTCTGCTTTTATAGAACTAGGTGTTCCCATTATTGTAAAGCAAGTTAATAGGTGGGTTATCACATGTGTAGCTTCACCTCGGGGAGGTGTGTCCCGTATAAAAGAAGAATTTGTATCGATTGAGATATGTAAGAAGGAAGAGGGAGAAAGTTCAGGGCAATGAGTTACATACATTTGCCATAGTTCATTGGGTTGTAATCTGCGAGGATTGATGCTTTGTGCAAAGGGTCGAAGATGTAGGGGCCTGCAAGTAGAGATATTATGAATGATTTCTTTAGCATGTTGGTATGGAATTTTCCAAATTTGATGTAATGAGCCAGCATTATTGTCTAATAGAGCATGATGCTCTTCATGAGTAACAAAAGAGACAAGTTTATCAGCTTGTTCATTGCCATGAGCCATCAGGCCAGGAAGACAAGAATGTGTTTGAATATGAGTCCTTTGAAGAAAAGTTATGACCAACCAAGATAGCATATTGAAAAGCAGAGACATCGCTTTGCCAACAAAGGTCCATCTAGTCAAGGCTATGGTCTTCCAGTGGTCACATATGGATGTGAAAGTTGGACTGTGAAGCAAACTGAGCACCGAAGAACTGATGCTTTTGAAATGTGGTGTTGGAGAAGACTCTTGAGAATCCCTTGGACTGCAAGGAGATCCAACCAGTCCATTCTAAAGGAGATCGGCCCTGGGTGATCTTTGGAAGGACTGATGCTAAAGCTGAAACTCCAGTACTTTGACCACCTCATGCGAAGAGTTAACTCATTGGAAAAGACTCTGATACTGGGAGGGTTTGGGGGCAGGAGGAGAAGGGGACGACAGAGGATGAGATGGCTGGATGGCATCAGCAACTTGATGGACACGAGTTTGAGTGAACTCAAGGAGTTAGTGATGGACAAGGAAGCCTGGCGTGCTGCAATTCATGGGGTCATAAAGAGTCAGACATGGCTGAGCGACTGAAATGAACTGATCTGAACTGAACTGAATATAAATGGGGGAAGTGTAGTTCTTAACAATAATTGTAGTTCAAGAAAAAGTTGTTGGATAATAGATTGATTAGAATTTATGGTAGAAGTTTCTATATTTCTTAATACAAAAACTGAATATAAGGAGTCAGAAACTATATTAATAGGATAAGAACGTAGGTGAATAACCTGAATGAGAGCATCTAATTCGTTTTGTTGAGCAGAGTGAAATTTATTATAAAAGATTTTATATTCTCTGAGAGACCAGAATGAGGCTTCGGCGTTTTTAGTCCCATCTATATAGAAAACATCAGTTTGAGGTATAGGTTGTGATGTGACAATGTGAGAGAGAATAAATTCAGTATTTTTGAAGGAATTCCAGAGTTTGTTAGAAGGATAATGAAATGAAATTTCTCCAAAATATTCCAGAAGGCTATTTGGAAATCAGTAGAGGTTTGTAATGTGTTTTCCAATTGAGATTTATTAATAGGTGCTCCAATTTTATGAGGATCAGAGCCAATTAGAGTCTTAGCTCTCTTTCTTCCATTGATTAGCATGATCAAATCAAGATAGGGTGTAATTGACTTTGTCCCTCTAAAATGGGTATAGATCCATTCTATTGGGTATTCTTGTTGGGTAAGAAGTCCTATGGGAGAATGAAGAGAGGGGGGTATAAATAATTCTAGAGGTAAATCAAGTCTAATATGAGTAAGAAACTGTTTTTGCAATTTATTTTGTATTAAACAGTTTTTCTCATGTCTCTTGTGAAAGTGAATGAGGGCTATTTAAATCGGATCTCTTTTTAAAGTGTTCAATAAATTTGTTGATAATTTGCAATGTCTAAAGAGTGTCTAATCCAATTTACATCGCCTGAAAGTTTTTGAAAATCATTCAAGCTTGATAATTTATTAATATGAATCTGTGTTAGTTGGGGAGTAATATGTTGTCTATTAACAACAAATCTTAAGTAATAGTAAGGTGTAGATGTTTGAATCTTTTCAGACGCAATGATTAATTTAGAAGCTTTTAAGCATTGTTGAGCTATGTCAAACATCTGTTGAGTTTCTAAAATAGATGGACCTGAAGACAATATATCATCCATGTAATGAATAACAAGAAAGTCAGGAAATTGTTTTGTCACAGTTTCAAGGGCTTTGGCTACATAATATTGACACATGGTGGGAGAATTCATCATTCCTTGAGGCAACACAGTCCATTGGTACCGTTTATGATGCCCGATATGATTATGATAAGGAAGAGGGTGTCAGTTCAGTTCAGTTCAGTTCAGTCGCTCAGTCGTGTTCGACTCTTTGCGACCCCATGAATCGCATCACGCCAGGCCTCCCTGTCCATTGCCAACTCCCAGAGTTCACTCAGACTCACGTCCATTGAGTCAGTGAGTCCATCCAGCCATGTCATCCTCTGACATGCCCTTCTACTCCTGCCCCCGACCCCCTCCCAGCATCAGAGTCCTTTCTAATGAGTCAGCACTTCACATGAGGTGGCCAAAGTACTGGAGTTTCAGCTTCAGCATCATTCCCTCCAAAGAAATCCCAGGGCTGATCCCCTTCAGAATGGACTGGTTGGATCTCCTTGCAGTACAAGGGACCCTCAACAGTCTTCTCCAACCACAGTTCAAAAGCATTGCTTCTTCAGTACTTAGCTTTCTTCACAGTCCAACTCTCATATCCATGGGTATACTAAAAAAGCAATCCTGTAAATCTATAATAATCATATGCCAGTTTTGAGGAATAATGGTAGGTGATGGAATTCCTGGTTGGAATGCACCCATAGGTTCATAGATGTATTAACTTTTTGAAAATCTTTTAAAATACACCATTTGCAGATTAGTTTTTTATTCCAAAAATGGGAGAATTACAAGGGGAACAAGATTCCTCAAAATGTTTTAATTTCAATTGTGTATCTATAAATTCCTTCAGTTCAGTTCAGTCGCTCAGTTGTGGTCGACTCTTTGCAACCCCATGAATTGCAGCATGCCAGACCTCCCTGTCCATCACCAACTCCCGGAGTTCAGTCAAACTCACGTCCGTCGAGTTGGTGATGCCATATAGCCATCTCATCCTCTGTCGTCCCCTTCTCCTCCTGCCCTCAATCCCTCCCAGCATCAGAGTGTTTTCCAATGAGTCAAGTCTTCACATGAGGTGGCCAAAGTACTGGAGTTTCAGCTTTAGCATCATTCCTTCCAAAGAAATCCCAGGGCTGATCTCCTTTAGAATGGACTGGTTGGGTCTCCTTGCAGTCCAAGGGACTCTCAAGAGTCTTCTCCAACACCACAGTTCAAAAGCATCAATTCTTCAGTGCTCAGCTTTCTTCACAGTCCAACTCTCACATCCATACATGACTACTGGAAAAACCATAGCCTTGACTAGATGGACCTTAGCAGCCTCTAATTTCTATTTTGAAAAGGGCCACTCTGTTCGTCTCCAAGGCAAACCATTCAATATCACAGTTATCCAAGTCTATGCCCCAACCAGTAATGCTGAAGAAGCTGAAGTTGAACGATTCTATGAAGACCTACAAGACCTTTTAGAACTAATACCCCAAAAAGATGTCCTTTTCATTACAGGGGACTGGAATGCAAAAGTAGGAAGTCAAGAAACACCTGGAGTAACAGGCAAATTTGGCCTTAGAATGCAAAATGAAGCAGGGCAAAGACTAATAGAGTTTTGCCAAGAAAATACACTGGTCATAGCAAACACCCTTTTCCAACAACACAAGGGAAGACTCTAGACATGGACATCACCAGATGGTCAACACCAAAGTCAGATTGATTATATTCTTTGCAGCCTAAGATGACGAAGCTCTATACAGTCAACAAAAACAGGACCAGGAGCTGACTGTGGCTCAGATCATGAACTCCTCATTACCAAATCAGACTTAAATTGAAGAAAGTAGGGAAAACCATTAGACCATTCAAGTATGACCTACACCAAATCCCTTATGATTATACAGTGGAAGTGAGAAATAGATTTAAGGGCCTAGATCTGATAGACAGAGTGCCTGATGAACTATGGAATGAGGTTCGTGACGTTGTACATGAGACAGGTATTAAGACCATCCCCATGGAAAAGAAATGCAAAAAAGCAAAATGGCTGTCTGGGGAGGCCTTACAAATAGCTGTGAAAAGAAGAGAGGCGAAATGGAAAGGTGAAAAGGAAAGATATAAGCATTTGAATGCAGAGTTCCAGACAATAGCAAGAAGAGATAAGAAAGCCTTCTTCAGTGATCAATGCAAAGAAATAGAGGAAAACAACAGAATGGGAAAGACTAGAGATCTCTTCAAGAAAATTAGAGATACCAAGGGAATATTTCATGCAAAGATGGGCTCGATAAAGGACAGAAATGGTATGGACCTAACAGAAGCAGAAGATATTAAGAAGAAGTGGCAAGAATACAAAGAAGAACTCTACAAAAAAGATCTTCATGACCCAGATAATCATGATGATGTGATCACTCATCTAGAGCCAGACATTCTGGAATGTGATGTCAAGTGGGCCTTAGAAATCATCACTACGAACAAAGCTAGTGGAGGTGATGGAATTCCAGTTGAGCTGTTTCAAATCCTGGAAGATGATGCTGTGAACATGCTGCACTCAATATGCCAGCAAGTTTGGAAACCTCAGCAGTGGCCAAGGGCTGGAAAAAGTCAGTTTTCATTCCAGTTCCAAAGAAAGGCAATGCCAAAGAATGCTCAAACTACCGCACAATTGCACTCATCTCACATGCTAGTAAAGTAATGCTCAAAATTCTCCAAGCCAGGCTTCAGCAATATGTGAACCGTGAACTTCCAGATGTTCAAGCTGGTTTTAGAAAAGGCAGAGAAACCAGAGATCAAATTGCCAACATCCGCTGGATCATGGAAAAAGGAAGAGAGTTCCAGAAAAACATCTATTTCTGCTTTATTGACTATGCCAAAGCCTTTGATTGTGTGGATCACAATAAACTGTGGAAAATTCTGAAAGAGATGGGAATAGCAGACCACCTGACCTGCCTCTTGAGAAACCTGTATGCAGGTCAGGAAGCAACAGTTAGAACTGGACATGGAACAGACTGGTTCCAAATAGGAAAAGGAATACGTCAAGGCTGTATATTGTCACCCTGCTTATTTAACTTCTATGCAGAGTACATCATGAGAAATGCTGGACTGGAAGAAATGCAAGCTGGAATCAAGATTGCTGGGAGAAATATCAATAACCTCAGATATGCAGATGACACCACCCTTATGACAGAATGTGAAGAGGAACTAAAAAGCGTCTTGCTGAAAGTGAAAATGCAGAATGAAACAGTTGGCTTAAAGCTCAACATTCAGAAAACGAAGATCATGGCATTTAGTTCCATCACTTCATGAGAAATAGATGGAGAAACAGTAGGAACAGTGTCAGACTTTATTTTGGGGGGCTCCAAAATCACTGCAGATGGTGACTGCAGCCATGAAATTAAAAAACACTTACTCTTTGGAAGGAAAGTTATGACCAACCTGGACAGAATATTAAGAAGCAGAAACATTACTTTGTCAACAAAAGTCCATCTAGTCAAGACTATGGTTTTTCCAGTGGTCATGTATGGATGTGAGAGTTGGACTGTGAAGAAAGCTGAGTGCCAAAGAATTGATGCATTTGAACTGTGGTGTTGGAGAAGACTCTTGAGAGTCCCTTGGACTGCAAGGAGGTCCAACCAGTCCATTTTAAAGGAGATCAGTCCTGAGTGTTCATTGGAAGGAGTGATGTTGACGCTGAAACTCTAATACACTGGCCACCTGATGCAAAGAGCTGACTCATTGAAAAAGACACTGATGCTGGGAAAGATTGAGAGCAGGCGGAGAAGGGGATGACAGAGGATGAGATGGTTGGATGGCATCACTGACTCAATGGACATGGGTTTGTGTGGACTCTGGGAGTTGGTAATGGACAGGGAGGCCTGGTGTGGTGCGGTTCATGGGGTTGCAAAGAGTCGGACATGACTGAGTGACTGAACTGACTGAACACCTAATTGATATGTAACCTAATCTATCTACCATGTTCTCATTCCACATTATCTATGTCCTTCATTTAATCCCAAAAGAGGAAAACTCAAGACATCTGGCTCCTCCCATGGCTGGAATTCCTCAGGGATGTGTGACCTATTTGCTAAACATGAATGCTTGACTTTGACATGTTACCTTTTACTCTTTCTCCAGGCATTGCTTTCCCGGCAAATTTTAACTATGAGTATAATGAAAATCATAGCAGACTCCTGGAAGGGGAGCACCTGTAAGAAATCTTTCTCTTACCCACAATGTGAAATATATAATTTATACACCACACTGACCTAGATAAAATTACACAACAGGTAAGTTAGCTTCCACAAGTACATGATCTGATTTTTCGAGGAATACGGTTTATGTTTGAGATGCTCAGTATAAGGTTTGTGAAACGAAAGTCACTCAGTCGTGTCTGACTCTTTGTGACCCCATGGACTGTAGCCTACAAGGCTCCTCTGTCCATGGGATTTTCCAGGCAACAGTACTGGAGTGGATTGCCATTTCCTTCTCCAGGGGATCGTCCAACCCAGAGATTGAACCCAGGTCTCCAACATTGTAGACAGACGCTTTACCACCTGAGCCACTAGGGAAGTTTTGTAGTCCTCATCAAACTCTGGACCTGTTCTGTGTCTGGTATCCTTTAACCTATGGCCCTCCAATCTACGAGTCATGCCATCCTGTCAGCTGACCAGCCATAAAGCGATTGCTCAACAGCCAAACAATGTATGGCTTTTGTGATTTGTCAGGAACAGGGAAGAATTTCTGTCACCACATGGTGTTCTTAAAAATGCTCATTACACATTACTGCACATAGAACATTATAGTCTCGGTAAATTGAAGTGAAACCATATCAAGAATCTTCTCTGACTGCTATGAGAGGGAGAATCAAACTGCAAGGGGAAAAAGTGCAAAGACAAGATATATAAATTTTTAAAGCTGCACAAAATATGCCAGCAAATTTGGAAACCTCAGCAGTGGCCACAGGACTGGAAAAGGTCAGTTTTCATTCCAATCCCAAAGAATGCTCAAACTTCCACACAATTGCACTCATCTCACACGCTAGTCAATTAATGCTCAAAATTCTCCAAGCCAGGCTTCAGCAATTTGTGAACTGTGAACTTCCAGATGTTCAATCTGGTTTTAGAAAAAGCAGAGGAACCAGAGATCAAATTGCCAACAACCACTGGATCATGGAAACAGCAAGAGAATTCCAGAAAAACATCTATTTCTGCTTTATTGACTATGTCAAAGCCTTTGACTGTGTGGATCACAATAAACTGTGGAAAATTCTGAAAGGAAGGGAATACCAGACCATGTGACCTGCCTCTTGAGAAACCTATATGCAGGTCAGGAAGCAACAGTTAGAACTGGACATGGAACAACAGACTGGTTCCAAATAGGAAAAGGACTATGTCAAGGCTGTATATTGTCACATTGCTTATTTAACTTATATGCAGAGTACATCATGAGAAATGCTGCACTGAAAGAAACACAAGCTGGAATCAAAATTGCTGGGAAAAATATCAATAACCTCAGATATGCAGATGACACCACCCATAAGGCTGAAAGTGAAGAGGAACTAAAAAGCCTCTTGGTGAAACTGGAAGAGGAGAGTGAAAAAGTTGGCTTAAAGCTCAACATTCAGAAAACAAAGATCATGGCATCCAGTCCCATCACTCCAAGGGAAATAGATGGAGAAACAGTGGAAACAGTGTCAGAGTTTATTTTGGGGGCCTCCAAAATCACTGCAGATGGTGATTGCAGCCATGAAAGTAAAAGACGCTTACTCCTTGGAAGAAAAGTTATGACCAACCTAGATAGCATATTGAAAAGGAGACACATTACTTTGCCAACAAAGTTCTGTCTACTCAAGGCTATGGTTTTTCCTGTGGTCATGTATGGATGTGAGAGTTGGACTATGAACTAAGCTGAGTGCCGAAGAATTGATGCATTTGAACTGTGGTGTTCAAGAAGACTCTTGAGGGTCTCTTTGATTGCAAGGAGATCCAACCAGTCCATTCTGAAGGAGATCAGCCCTGGGATTTCTTTGGAGGGAATGATGCTGAAGCTGATACTCCAGTACTTTGGCCACCTCATGCGGAGTTGAGTCACTGGAAAAGACTCTGATGCTGGAAGGGATTGGGGGTAGAAGGAGAAGGGGACGACAGAGGATGAGATGGCTGGATGGCATCACTGACTCGATGGATGTGAGTCTGAGTGAACTCCGGGAGTTGGTGATGGACAGGGAGGCCTGGCGTGCTGCAATTCATGGGATCGCAAAGAGTCGGACACGACTGAGCGACTGAACTGAACTGAACTGAGACAAAAATGAAAGGAAAACACAATTCACATGTGGGAAACTTATACCTACCTACCTCCTACCTCAGGAAATAAGGAAAAATCAAAGAATCTTTATACCTAGAAAAAGAAGAAAACCCAAAAAGATCAGAACAGACAGAAATGAAACTTTAGAAGATAAGAAAAAAGATCGATGAAGTAAAAAAAAAAAAAGAGGGTCAAAACCTATAAAATAATAAAGAAATTACAATCAACACCACAAAATACATAAGAATAAAAAAAACTCTGGGGCAATGAAACGGACGAATATGAACCAGAAAGAAAATACCGCATCAGCTTACAGGATGATTTCTAAATCAGACTTCACTGATTCTTCTCAAGCTATTCCAAAAAATTAGAGAGAAGGATGCTTCTAAGACTTATTCAACAAGGCCTCCACCAAACACCCTGGTTTAAAAAAATGGTTAAAAGGAATCAGCACCATGATCAAGTGGATCTCCCATGGTCACAAAGAGACAGTCAATAATTGTAAATTCATCCATGTGATACCAGACCATATTAACATTTTGATTGTGGGATTTTTGCACAAACTAAGTAACACCTATGGCATTCGTAAGAAAATACTCCAGTCAAGTAAATGTTACATGCAGAAAAAGACCTTTTCATAAAATTCACATCTAACATCAGAGTTGAGAGTGAAAAGCTGAACATCCTAAGATCAAAAAATAAGGCAAGGATGCCCAATACCGCTTTTATTCAAGTAAAACTGTCACTGTCTGGGGACATTATAAATATATATCACCAAAACAAAAATTATAGCCCACATCAGTGAACTTGATAAAAGTTGCAGGATATTAAACATACAGAAATCTGTTGCATTTTCTGTACACTAAAAGTCAGAAAGAGAAATTAAGGAATGGCAGGCAAATGGGAGTTTTCCTTAACTCCCACTCTGCCATATCAAAAAGAATAAATACCGCAGGGCCAAGATCCCTGTTCTTCACTGAGCACACTGCATGTGAGCACAGCTAAAGGCTGGTTTTTAATAATATTCTCTCTGCCTAATCCCACTTCCTTCCTTTCTGTGCCAGATATGATTATCAATTACCCAGTTCAAACCCCAGGCATGCAAATCTGAGTTTCACCACCCACTGTGGCACCTCACACCAATTCCTTGATCCGGAAACTACCCATAAACTCAGCCTCAGGCTTCCAATCAGACCTGAGACGCCCAGCAGTTCCACACACTGCTTGATCCCTCAGTCACCTGCGATGCACACCATTCACTGGGTTCCGCTAGAGCTCCATGCTCTCCTCCCTCCAGGCACTGGTGTCTCAACAGGAATGCACACAAGCTGCAAATCCAAGGACACTGGTTGTTCACTTGAACTTTGCAGAACGAAGATGGAACCATCCAGACCTGCCCTGATCCCTTGGTCTTTCCTAAGGATTACTCAGTCTTAACCACTATACACACCTCTACACACATCCCCAGAGTGACATGTTGCAGGCATTCGGGGAAGAAAATAAACATTGTGTGCCCATCGATGAAGAGAAAGGAAGGAAGACTCAGTCAAAGGAGATGGGCAGTTCTGATGTGGTTGTTGATAGGTTGTTGATAGGTTGTTGATAGGGAGGCCAGAAAACCATGGTAAAAGTACATGATGGACGGGAAGTTATCTTTGAGCCTAGACCTGAAGATCTGAGAGACAAAGGAGAGGAACAGGAACCTCAGCTTTGAGAAAGAAAAGGTGAAAGTGACCGGGGCAGAATCAACCATGAGAAAACGGTCCATGCCTAGGGTGGGGATGTGACTACATGTCCAGAGGACAGACAACTAGAAGCCCGTGGAGCACATAATTTTTCATGTTTATCCTAATGCAGAGAAAGACATATGACTCCACCAGCCTGCACTCTGACATTTTTTTGTTTTTCATTCTGAAAGGATTGGCATTCCACACGACTTGTGCATCTTAGTTCCTCAAGTTCCTGCCGGAGGCAGTGAAAATACTGAGTCCTAACCACGGGACCACCAGAGAATGTATTGGGATCCGTTCAAAATTTGAATTAGAAGTAGGCACTACCCTCGTGAACACACAGACACACACCCAACTGAGCCAATCACTTCAGGGGTCTCTCAATCTCCCTCAGGCCCACCAGGGAGACATTTCTGAAACTGTCTTGAGTTGAGTGAAAGAACCAGGTATAACTGAATTCTGGACAGGTCACATGATGGGCTAGTCAGTGGGCAATTTGTCCTTAGTGTGCATCCCACTTAAAAACACTGGGGCCATCTTCTGTGTCCATAAGCACAAAGGAAAGCTCTCTTTCAAGATCTGATCACACTGGTGGTGGTTTAGTTGCTCAGTGTCCCACTTTGCAACCCCACGGACTATATAGCCTGCCAGGCGCCTCTGTGCATGGAATTCTTCAGGCAAGAACACTGGAGTGGGTTGCCATTTCCTTCTCTAGAGGGTCTTTCTGCGCATCCTGCATGGCAGGTGGAATCTTTGCCACTGAGCAAACAAGGAATCCCTAGTCACATAGATAACAACCATGTAATTCCTCTTTGCCAGAAAAATCTAAATAAAATACTTTAAAAAAATACTGAGTTGCAAAGACATAGCTACTCCTCAGGAAAACACTGAAATGGAGTTAGGTTAGAAATATGCTGAACAGGCATATCTATTTATCTCATCGTGAATAGACAGATTCTCATTTACAGAACGGACTTAGGTGAATGTCTATTTAGTACCTCACAGCTCACTGTTTTACAGTATAAAAAAGGGAAGAAAAGAGACTGTTAAATGATCATCAACTTTCTTTACTGGGCTTTCCTGGTGGCTCAGATGGTAAAGAGTCTGGCTGCAATTTGGAGACCCCAGTTCTATCCCTGGGTCCAGAAGATCCCCTGGAGGAGGGCATGGCAACCCACTCCATCATTCTTGCATGAGAAATCCCATGCATGGAGGAGCCTGGCAGACTACAGTCCAAGTACTTGGTAATACTTGGTAATACTTCTTTCCAAGTACTCATCAAAAGTGTAAAATTATTAAGTTATTACCAATGAACTTTTTCAACATGTAACATAAAGAGGAGAAAGCATGCAAGTCCTGATCTAAACTTGAAATGATTGAAAAAAAAAACAAGTCTGGTATCACATAATTACAGCTACCCTAGTGGTCCAGTGGCTAAGATCCCACATGCTACAACTAAGACCCAGTATAGCCAAATATTTTAAAAGCTTTTAGAATATAGCATAAGAATATGAGTGGATTCTAGGAAGCCAGCAAAGTACATTTCAGAATAATTCTTTATAGAAAACAATTCAATATAAAGCAAAAAGCAAAACCATCACCACAAGGAATAAAAGCACCTTTAACATTCCTTCAGAGAGGCACCACATGGTGACAGATGTCACTTCTGGCTCCACCAGTCTCCCCATCCTCTACTCCACACCAGGAAACAGAAGGGGTGACCCACAGCTGTCTGAGTCCAGTCACTGTCCCCTGGGCTGAACAGGATGGCAAATGGAAACTCTATTATGATACAAATAGTTACAAGATGCACACATACAGACAGGACATTTTCAATTCTCATCCTTATCAGAATAATTTTACAAGGTATTTTTTGGAGTCCAAAGCCACAAATCAAATACATCACAACTTAATCATGCATAAGCAAACAGCTCAGCACTCATCTGGGTCCAGATCTCCACCCCCTCACTTCCACGTCTCCCTTTCATTTGGTTTGTCTCTCTGGTCCCCTCTGCTGTCCTGCCTCTCTGCACATTGTTCCCCCTCAACCTTTCTGACCTATTTCCTTGTGTCCCTCTCTTTCAGTCCTCCAGGTTACCACCATTGAATATGTGACACGCCCTTCAACCCCACTCTGCCCCGCCTCTGGTGGCCGAACTACCTTTCCACCCTCTCTTCCTCTGCTCACTTTGTCCCGACTCCAGCCCTTCTCTCCCAGCATCAAGTCTCTCCCTAGGTCATGTCTTCCACCCTTTTATACCCTCACTATACTGATCAGCCGTGGAGCAGGAAATGGCAACCCACTCCGGTATTGTCACCTGGAGAATTCCATGGACAGAAGAGCCTAGTGGACGACAGTCCATGGGAATCACAAAAAGTCAGACACGACTAAGGGACGAACCTTCCCTTTGCATACTGATCAGGGGCTCCTCTCCTATTCTGTCTTTACTCCTTCATGTCCCAAGAGATCCCAGCTTTCTTTCACTTTGTTTTTTATCATCTGCTTCTTTCACTGTTTATTCTTTCGTTCTTACCATCTCTTTGTGAAACACCCATCCTCCACACTGCCCTCTGATCTCACCCACTCTTCTGTTCTCACGTTTCTATTTCTCTCAGTCACTCTGTCTCCTGATCCCTCTTGCCCACATATTCAGAGTAGGTCGGATGCAGTAAGATATCTGCCTCCTGAGAGAGCACTGATGAAATGAAAACTCAACAGTTTAAGGCAAGACAGGAAAATTAAATGCACACTTTCCCTCTGCCCATTTTGCCCCCTCCTTCCTTTCGCATGAGCCCTCTGTTAACCAGACCTTGATGGAAGAACCTGTTCAACCATAAAGATCAATTTTTCTTCCTCTGGCACCAAGCCACATCACTCCTTAGAAGACAACATTCTCAATATTCTAAAGGATCACAATGAGACAGAAGGAAGGGGGCAGGGCACAACCATTAAAAGAAGTGAGGGGACGGGATGCCACAGTCATTGAGAAAAAAAGGATATGACAAAAACTAGGCACGAGATGGTGGAAGAGTCTACTTCCAATTGACCTTAAGCCTCATTACACTCTCACTGTAACACATCACCTAAACGACACACACACAGGCACAATGATAGTTCACAGGATAACCACAAAAGGCCAAATGCAGGCAGAGGCCCAAATCCCAGAAACCCTGCCCCTTAAATAGAATAGTCCTCCCATCTACTTCTGCTCCATTGAATACTCTTTGACTGTGTGAATCACAACAAACTATGAAAAATTCTTCAAGAGATAGGAATGCCAGACCACCTGACATGCCTCCTGAGAAATCTGTATGTAGGTCAGGAAGCAAAAGTTAGAACTGTACATGGAACAACAGACTGGTTCCAAATAGGAAAAGGAGTACGTCAAGGCTGTACATTGTCACCCTGCTTATCTAACTGATATGCAGGGTACATCATTCCAAATGCCAGGCTGGAATCAAGATTGCCAGGAGAAATATCAATAACCTCAGATATGCAGATGACACGACCCTTATGGCATAAAGTAAAGAATTAAAGAGCCTCTTGATGAAAGTGAAAGAGGAGAGTGAAAAAGCTGGCTTAAAACTCAACATTTAGAAAACTAAGATCACAGCATTCTGTCCCATCACTTCATGGCAAACACTTGGGGAAACAATGGAAACAGTGAGACACTATTTTGGGGGCTCCAGAATCACTAAAGATGGTGATGGCAGCCATGAAATTAAAGACACTTGCTCCTTGGAAGAAAAGCTATGACCAACCTAGACAACATATTAAAAAGCAGAGACATTACTTTGCCGACTAAGGTCCGTCTAGTCAAGGCTATGGTTGTTCCAGTAGTCATGTATGGATGTGAGAGTTGGACTATAAATAAAGCTTAGTGCTGAAGAATTGATGCTTTAGAACTGTGATGTTGGAGATAACTCTTGAGAGTCCCTGGACTGCAAGGAGATCCTACCAGTCCATCCTAAAGGAAATCCGTCCTGGGTGTTCATTGGAAGGACTGATGCTAAAGCTGAAACTCCAATAGTTTGGCCACCTGATGCAAAGAACTGACTCATTGGAAAAGACCCTGATGCTGGGAAAGATTGAAGGCAGGAGGAGAAGGGGACAACAGAGGATGAGATGGTTGGATGGCATCACTGACTCAATGGACATGAGTTTGAGTAAGCTCCAGGAGTTGGTGATGGTCTGGGAACCCAAGCATGCTACAGTCCATGGAGTCGCAGACAGTCAGATATGACTGAGAGACTGAAATGAACTGAATTGAGAGCATTACAGTAAGTGTATCTGAGCAGGTCTTTGAAAAGGAGTATCCAGGCAAAAGAGCTTAGATAAATTCAAGAGATACACCAAAAACCCAATGACGATCCATTAGAGTTTCTAGAAAGAGTTGATCATACTTATAGGCACTGCTCTGAAGCAAACCCTGAGGCCTCTGAAAATAATGAGAATGGTAAACATAACCTTTATTGGACAAAGCTCCCCAGACTTAAGAAAATCACAAACGTTAGATGGTCCACTTGGAATGACCCCTTCTCAACTGGCAGATGTTGCTTTAAAAGTGTTCAACAACAGGGAACAACAACAAAAGAAGCAAGAAGATGCAAGACTGAAAGCCGCATTACGTGGTGGCAGCAGTGGATTCCCAGAGCACGAGTAACCTGAGGAGAGGTGAGCCACCATGGGGGAGGGAACAACATGCTTAGTGTAAGGAGGGCACTGGGAAACAGACTGTCCTTGGCTAAGGAGCAAGAAGGAAAGCAGTAACAGACAGGAGCCTGTCACTGCAGTAGAAAGAGATGGACACTCTTATGATGCCCCGGGAGCCCCGGGTACCTGTGACAGTGGGGACAAGCTGACTGACCTTCTGATAGCTACAGTGCGGCATACTGTGGTAGATACCAAGATGGCGCAGAGAACAACTCAGTCCATCCCGGTCACAGGAGTTTCTGGAGAAGTGCAAAGCTGTTCTTTCTTACAACCTCTGCAATGCCGATTAGGGGACCTCAACCTGAAACACAATTTCTTATATATGCCAACATGTCCAATCCCTCTTCTGTAAATTAAATGCACAAATGATTTTTTCACCAGAACAGCTTGACCTCTGCATCCTGTCAGGGCACCCAGTAAGCAGGCAGATGACGTTTGTGGACACTCTGGAGAAGGAGACTGATTCCCCCTCCCCAGGTATACAAAAGGTAAGGCAGGAAGTGTGGACTGACAGCACCCCAGGGAAGCCCAACAAACGTGTGGCCAATACAAATCCTGTTATTAAGGACACTGGAGGGATTCCCTGGTGGGTCAGTGGTTAAAGTTGGCACTTTTGCTGCAGTGGCCTGGGTTCAGTTCCTGGTGAGGGAACTTAGGATCCTGCAAACTGTGCAGGACAGCCAAAATAAAACAAAAAAAGGGACACTGGGACACCAAATTTAAAACAATACCTTCTGAGGCAAGAGACCCCAAAGATAATTCAGACAATTCTTGAAAAGTTGGCTTAACTGGGACTAATTAAACCTTGTAGATTCCTATATAAAGCTCCTATCCTCCCAAAGAGCCGAACTCAGCAGTGTATGAATCATTGTCCAAGACGTGAGGGCCATTTGTGAGACAGCCCAAGATTGGCAGCCTGTAGTAAGTAATCCATATATGTTGTGCTCACAGCTACTGTGGGACAATACTGCTGGTTCTGGACTTGAAGCATATGTTTCCCTGCATTCCTACTGCAGAAGAACCACTGCAGCTGTCTGCCTTCTGGTGGCAGGACCCAGAAACACAGGGAGTCCAACAGTACTGCTGGACAGCGTTGCCTCAGGGACTGAAGATTTCCCCTACCTTGTTTGGGGAAATGTTGGCTCGGGCTCTTACTCCAATGTGTGTGGATGACTTGCTCACAACAAGCAAAGTGTCTAAAAAATACCATAAGAACCCTGAACTCAGCCAATTGTGGATGGAATGGCTCCCAGAAGAAGGCTCAAGTATGTAAGTAACAAATCACATACCTGGGTTTTATCCGCTGCCTGACAGAAAATAGGCAACTGCCAGCTTGGGAACACCCAAGACACACAGAGCTGAGGGGCTTCGGGGAAAGGCAGAATTCTGTCCAATTAGGATCTCGAATTCCGGCTTTAAAAGAACATATGTTGAGCTCTTACTTCGACAAAAGAACACCAAACAGCCTGGGAAATGATAAAAACAAGGTTAGACTCGGCTCCAGCTTTGGAACTAGCAGACTTAAACCTTTCACACTGTAGGTCCATGAGAGACAAGGCCTGAGTCTCACATATTAATTCAAGCTCCAGGGAACATCCCTCGGCCCACTACTTACTTCTCAACTGAAACAGAGTGTTCAAGGTGGCCCCCTAGCCTTCGAGCTGTGGCAAGTCCTTGTTCCAGACTTCAGGAAACTGAGCAGTTCACCCTGGGGCAACCCACCACTGTGTACATCTCTCACCATGTCCTTTGTTCGGGCTTCCCTGGTAACTCAGTTGGTAAAGAATTTGCGTGCAGTGCAAGAGACCCGACTTTGATTCCTGGGTCGAGAAGATCCCAGGAGAAGGGAAAGGCTACCCACTCCAGTAATCTGGCCTGGAGAATTCCATGGACTGTATAGTCTATGTGGTTGCAAAGAGTCGGACATGACTGAGTGACTTTCACTTCATGTCCTTTCTTCACTGGAACAAAAAGGGGGCTATTGGCTGACTTCTGGGAGAATGGGGAAGTACCAAGCCATTCTCTCAGGCAATTCCACTCTAAAACTTCAGGTCACTTTGGCCCTGAATCCAGCGTCACTGCTCCCAACGGTTGCTGCACAACCCCCTGAGCATGACTGCCTCGAGCAGACTGGGCTCTACACACAACCCTTGGCTGAGTTGGAGGTGGACCTGTTCATGGATGGAAGCAGGTTCATGGACCAAGGCAGGGGACATATTCGGTATGTAGTGAAAACCCTTTGTGTGTGTTTTTTTTTTTTTTTTTTTGCCACATAGCCTACAAGATCTTAGTTCCTCAACCAGGGATCAAATCCACACTCCCTGCAGTGGAAGTGCAGAGTCTTAACCACTGCACTGCCAGGGAAGTCCTGTGGTGCTAACCCTTGAAAAGGTGGTAGAAGCAAAAGCCCTGCCCCTAGGGAGCTCAGCTCAGGAGGTAGAAGTCACTCCTCTGACAATAGCCTTACTGCTCCCTGAAGGCACGTGAGTGATACGTACAGAGGCTCCTGCTCTGCTTTCTCTGCGGTGCCTGCTCACAGGACCATCTGCAGAGAAGGGGGCTCCTCACTTCAGACAATAAAGACAGAAAACATGCATTGAGATCCTGTCACAATGAGAAGCCATCCATAAGCCCTCACTGGTGTCCGAAGTGCACTGACCAGGCCACCAGAAGGGTGAAATTCATATAATCCAAAGCAACCAGTTAGCTGACCAAGCTGCAAAGGCAGGCAGCAAAGGCAGGCAATTCTCAAGCCATGAGAGGGTCACTACAGATCAACTTGTCAAAATACCAGGTGGTGTATCCAGAAAAGGAGTGGGGATTCACTCTGGACCACACCACACTCGGGGGAGATGTGTGCATATGGAACTGTCCTGACTCCTGAGGCCCTCTTGTACACTGTGCCACACCACAGTAACAGCACCCACACCAGGAGAGATGCCACAACGGATTCACATGTTCATAATGGAGCCCAACCTGCGGAAGACCATCCAGTGAGCCCCTCAAACTTGCACGATTCATGCTAAAAATAAAGGCTGCTGTCAGGCCTCCCCAGCTGGGGACCCAACACAGGAACCTTGGTCGCCCAGGACTGCCAAGTAGACTAAAGTAAATCAAGTTGGTAAGGACAGAGAAAAGAGACAGAGTAGGTGACTAAACAGTTAATGCCACTAGGGGATTGTAAGTAAAGAGAAAAGTATGGGAGACTCTGTAAGTTAAAGGATCAGTCAAGAAAGCAGGTTTGCTCAGCAACAAAACCATGTGGCAAAGGCACAGGACCTGCCCCCAAATAATAAAACAGCGGTGGCATGAGCCCCACCTCCTGCCCAGTGGGCTCAGTAAGTTAATGACCCCCTAGGACATGCTTCTTTGTCTGCACTAAAAACAAAAATATAAGGAAAAGGTGACATTATTTGAAACCTGAGATGATTTACCAAATTTTGGGACATTTACGTTGAGCCATGAGAGTCCAAGCTTGACCATGTAATGACAAGAAAATTCCCCAACCCGATGAGGAGGAGGAGCTGATGATGGAAGCTGACTTCTAATCAAGAAGTTTGAACTTAACTTTGCTAGTGGGTGAGATGAGTGCAATTGTGTGGTAGTTTGAACATTCTTTAGCATTGCCTTTCTTTGGGATTGGAATGAAAATTCACATTTTCCAGTCTTGTGGCCACTGCTGGGTTTTCCAAATTTGCTGGCATATTGAGTGCAGCACTTTCACAGCATCATCTTTGAGGATTTGAAATAGCTCAGTTGGAATTCCATCACCTCCACTAGCTTTGTTCACAGTAATGCTTCCTAAAGCCCACTTGACTTCACCTTTCAGGATGTCTGGCTCTAGGTGAGTGATCACACCATCATGGTTACCTGGCTCATTAAGATACTTTTTTGTAAAGTTCTTCTGTGTATTCTTGCCACCTTTTCTTAATCTCTTCTGCTTCTGTTAGGTCCATGCTATTTCTGTCCTCTATTGTGCCCATCTTCGCATGAAATGCTCCCTTGGTATCTCTAATTCTCTTGAAGAGATCTTTAGTGTTGGAGATTGGAAGTGAAATGACACAAAGACAAGACACGCACAAGATACAGACACCACTCTGGCCAGAGGAAAAAGCACTGCGCAAGCAAGCAAGCTTGCGGTTTACTTTTATATAGGCCCCCTGGGCAGAATTCCAGACTGTATGACTAAGCCTTTTCAGTATAGCGCATGTGCATAAATGTTATCGTACAGCAAAAGGGAGTGAAATTTCTGCTTACTGCAGAGTCTGTCCAGAGCCCTTTCTTTCTTCTTATCACAAGAAGGGAATGTTCCCTCGTTTGCAAGGGGCCATTAAACTCAAGGCTGTGTCCAGACTCCTTGGCAGAATGCCTCGTTTGCAAGCACATTCAGCCCGAGCAGAGAACCCCGTTTGCAGGCACATCTCCACTTTCCCTATTGTGGCTGCATTAACCCTTCATCTCCCCCTTTTTTATTTTTTCAAAATATTCACGCAACGTACGATTAGCTCTTTCAATGATAGCTTGCCCTTGACTATTATAAGGAATACCAGAAGTATGAGTTATATGATATTGGGATAAAAAGTGAGCTAATTTTGCGGATTGGTAGGCAGGTGCATTATCAGTTTTCAATTCAACTGGTAATCCCATAAGGCCCATGTAAGGCCCATTGAAAATGTGTGCATGTATCTATAGTATGATGCACATATTTTTGTTGTCCGAAAGAAGAAATGTAAATTACATCCATTTGCCATATCTGATTTGCTTGTTGTCCTCTCATTTTGACACCTGGTGGGGTAAATGGCAAAGTAAAGGGTGCACATATGGAACAAGAACGAACAATATTTTGAGCTTGTTTTCGAGTAATAGCATGAGATTTCTTTAACCCTTTGGAGTTGGTATGCTGTAAGAAATGTTCTTGTTTTGCTGCTTCTATAGGATAAAGCAAGGCATCAATTGTAGCATTTCCGAATGATAAGGGTCCAGGAAGGGTGGAATGTGCGTGAATGTGAGTAAAGAAAATTAATTCTGAACACTGCAAGAGCAATTGTTGTACTTGGTAAAACAATTTATCAATTGCTGTTTTAAGGGTCAGTGGAAGGGAGACATGGGGAAGCTATAGGCAAGAGAGAACAGCATATCGAGAATCTGAAACAATGTTAATAGGAAGTTGCGGAAAATCTTGCAAAACTAAACAGATAGCCCACAATTCAGTGGGCTGTACAGAAGAAAATGAGTGGGGGAGAACCTTGGAACTTTCCAGGGTCCAATATCCAGCAGTATTTTTATTTGCATCTGTAAAAATAGTGGGTCCCTTAACTGGAACATCTGAAATTGGGGATTGAGATATCATAGACTTAGTCCGAAGAAAATCAATCAATTTAGATGACGGATAGTGATTAGAAAACGAACCAGGAAATGAGGCAAGAGAAATTTGCCAGTTTTCATTAAATTGTAAGCATCGAGATATTTGAGCAGTTGTTAACTGAGTAACAATCTGGTGTGGTTCACATCCTGACAGTTGTAAAATATGATGGCGACCTTTCTGTATAAGGAAGGCTAATTTATCCACATATGTAGTCAATTTTTTGGAAAAGCTGTTAGGTAAGGAAACCCATTCTATTAATCCTTTTTCTTGAGCAATTACACCAGATGGAGAATAAGGGGTATGAAATATTATAAACGAAATATGTTGAGACACATGTAAGTAAGTCAAAAAACCATCATTTAGTCGTTGCTCAACAAATTGAAGTTCCTGTAAAGCCAATGGGGTTAAAGTTCGGGGGCTATCCACAGCTGTATCTCCCTCTAAAGTAGAAAACAAATGTCATAATTGATAAGCAGGAATCCCAAGTACCGGGTGTAGCCAATTGATATCACCCAATAACTTTTGAAAATCATTTAAGGTTTTGAGGTGGTCTCTTCTGATTTGCAACTTTTGGGGCCTTATTCTATGTTGTTCCAATATTGTCCCTAAATACGAAATAGGAAAGTCCTTTTGAATTTTTTCCGGGGCTATTTGCAAATTGTATAGTCTTAAAGCCTCCTGTACTTTTAGAAAGAATTCATCACGTTCGGCAATACTAGGAGCTGCTAATAGGAGATCATCCATATAATGATATAGAATATAATTGGGGTATTCTTGACGCAGGGATTGTAAAGAGCGAGCTATGAATTCTTGACATAAAGTAGGACTCTTTGTCATTCCCTGTGGTAAGACTGTCCATTGATAATGCTTAACAGGCTGAGCAAACAGGAATTGTAAAAGCAAATTTATCTCTATCTTGCAATTGTAGGGGAACGGAAAAAAAAAAAAAAGTCCTTAAGATCTAGCACCATTAAGGACCAATTCTGAGGAATAAGAGCTGGAGAGGGGAGTCCCAACTGTAATGCTCCCATAGGTTCAGTACATTTATTAACTTCTCGTAAATCAGTTAACATTCTCCATTTTCCAGATTTCTTTTTTATAAGAAAAACAGGAGAATTCCAGGGGGAGGTAGAGGGCTCTATATGACCAAGTTGGTTGTTCTTGTACTAATTGTTCTAATGCCTCGAGCTTCATTTGTGGTAATGGCCACTGCTCAACCCATTTTGAAGTATTAGTTAACCATTTTAATGGGAGTGCTCGAGGAATCTGAGCAGTGGCTACTAGTTTTCCGATGGAATGGTTACAGAAGCCCCCAAAGGAGAGAGAAGATCTCTTCCCCATATATTAATAGGTATGTTTACAATATAAAAGGTAACAGACACTGATCTTCCATTATGGAATTGGCATTGCAAGGGATGGGTACTCTTCCAGACATCTGCAACAGAGCCCAGTCCCGTCAGCATTAGAGGGCTTTTTTCTTTTTTCCAATCTTGGGGCCATTGTTGAGAAGAAATAACTGAAACATCCGCCCCTGTGTCTACTAGTCCCTCAAAGTTGTTTCCTTGTATAATCAAGGAGAGAACAGGGCGAGAATCTTTGATAAGCATTTCCCAAAATATATGTCGCCCAGTACTTCCAAATCCTCTTGTTCGTTCATTAGGAAGAGCCAAAAAGGGGTGATAAGGTAGGAGAAGTATTTGAGCAATATGTTCCCCAGCTAACAATGAAAGCGTGATAGAAGCAGAAACCATAATCAAAATTTCCCAAACATAGTCGGAGTCTATTACCCCAGGAATTATGGTTAGACCTCTCAAAGCCGCACTGCTATGGCCTAATATTAAGCCAAAGGTGCCTTTAGGCAGTGGTCCAAATACATTTGTTTTTAATTTGTAAATGCCTCCTCCTGGTGACAAAAGAACATTCTCAGCTAGTGGCAAATCAGCAGCAGCACTCCCTGAAGTAGCAGACTGTAAGTCTGAAATCATCAGTTGAGGTCCTTTTAATGAGGCTTTGACTGGTAACTGTTGCTGGGAGGGAACAGGGTTGGGGCAGGTGGGATGGCAGGAGGGCAAGAAGGAAAAGTCCCCAGTATTGTTCCTGGGCCCCAAGGACTTAGGCCCGCAAGATAGTTTCCCAGTATTGGGTTGCCCATTTTGTCTGTTTTAGATTTGCACTCATTAGTCCAATGAAGCCCCTTCCCCATCGATGGCAAGGTCCAGGAGGAGTCTTATTCCTCCCAGCAAGAGATCTGTCTTTAGGAATTGCACCTTGATCAGCTTTTAATTTCTGACATTCTCTTCTCATATGACCAGGTTTTCCACAATGGAAGCAGTTACCTCCCTTTTGTGGTCTCATAGCTTTGGCCAAGGCTGTAGCAAAGACATTAGCCTGATGCTCTGTTCCTCCTACTCCCGAGCAGGCTCTGATATTCAGCTATAGATGCACCCTGTCCCTTTAATGGTCCCAGTATACATTTGCATTCAGTATTTGCATTTTCAAATGCTAAAGTTTGTAATAATATCTCTGAAATTTCATCCCTCCCTACAGCTCGTTCCACAGCTACCCTCAATCTTGCTAGAAAATCAGTATATGGCTCATTGGGGCCTTGCATTGTTTTAACAAAGGCGGGCTGGGCGTGGCCAGTAGGCACCACACGGCACCATGCTCGTAAAAAGACCTGGTGGATTTGTTGTAAGTCCTGATCAGAGTACTGAGCCTGTTCTCTTAAAGCCCGATAACGGCCCGCTCCCATTAACTTGTTCTCGAGAGGACCAGGGGGATTCTGTCCTTCATTAATCTGAGCCTGCTTTCTAGCTTCTTCTTCCCACCAGCTACGAAGTTGCAACCATTGAGAACCCTCCAAGACAGCTTGGGCAATAGATTCCCAATCTAACGGAATGATTAATTTGCCTTTTCCCAATGATTCCAGCATAGCCAAAACAAAGGGAGATTAAGGACCGTAATGCGCTACTGCAGCTTTAAAATCTTTAAAAAATTTATATTCCAAAGGAGTGTATTGAACATTTATCACATTGTCATTTTGCTGTCTCTGGATGGGAAATAATTGTGGAGGATCGATAAAACCAACAGGGGGAGCAGGTAAGTCATCATCATGAAGCATAGACAAAGGAAAGGAGAACTGACAATGTTCCCTGCCCACATCAGGCCGATCAACTGCAGTGGGGAAAAGAGAAGCATAAAGAGGAGCAGAAGGCGCAGACTTCTTCTACTCCCTATGGGATTTCCACCATTCCTGGAATAGATGGGTCATTTCTTTAATCTCTTTGCCCTCCTCTGATGAAACTGAAGAAGCCTCCGATTCTGATTCTGAACTATCAGATGTTTCACCATTTACAGGAGGAGGTTCACCTGTATCCTTGCCTTCAGGCAATGCAGAAGCCCCACCAACCTTTGGCACATCCTCGTAAATTGCCTCTTCCTTCACTGAAGCGTTAGATTTAGTCTCATTATCAGTAGATAGCAAAGTCAAAGCCTGTGTTATAGCATTACATAAAGTCCATAACTCCAAAGGATCACATTAGCCTTCTGATGTTGCTTTCTCAATTCTTTTTGAATTATTTTCCATTCCTTGAAATTTAACTGCAACTTAGTTTGATATTGAAACCAATGACAATATTTCTCCACCAAGCGAAAGAGCTCACTCAATCGACAAGTCAAGACCTTAACGCCTATGGAGTGGAGAAGTCCTTTGACTAACTCCATGTATTGTGTCCGTAATGATGAGGAGGAATTCCCCATGATTTTCTGAAAGTTCCCCTGCTAGGGTGAGGAATTCCCCATGATTTTCCCGAAAGTTCCCCTGCTATGGATTTAAAATCCCCCCAGGGTTACTCACCCTTTCAGTTTCACTCGAGCCCCACATTGGGCGCCAGATGTCGGAGATTGCGAGTGAAATGACACAAAGACAAGACACACACAAGAGACAGACACCACTCTGGCCAGAGGAAAAAGCACTGCACAAGCAAGCAAGCTGGCGGTTTACTTTTATATAGCCCCCCTGGGCAGAATTCCAGACTGTATGACTAAGCCTTCTCAGTATAGCGCATGTGCATAAATGTTATCGTACAGCAAAAGGGAGTGAAATTTCTGCTTACTGCAGAGTCTGTCCAGAGCCCTTTCTTTCTTCTTATCACAAGAAGGGAATGTTCCCTCGTTTGCAAGGGACAATTAAACTCAAGGCTGTGTCTAGACTCCTTGGCAGAACGCCTCGTTTGCAAGCACGTTCAGCCCGAGCAGAGAACCCCGTTTGCAGGCACATCTCCACTTTCCCTATTGTGGCTGCATTAACCCTTCACTTTAGTCTTTCCCATTCTATTATTTTCCTCTATTTGTTTGCATTGTTCACTTAAGAAGGCTTTCTTATTTCTCCTGGCTAGTCTTTGGAACATTTCCTTCAAATGGGTTTACCTTTCCTTTTCTTTTGCCTTTCACACCTCTTCTTTTCTCAGCTATTTGTAAGGCCTCCTCAGACAACCATTTGGCCTTTTTGTATTTCTTTTTCCTTGTGATGGTCTTGATCACTGCCTCCTGTACAATGTCATGAACCTCTGTCCATAGTTCTTCAGGCATTCTTTCTATCAGATCTAATCCCTTGAATCTATTTGTCACTTCCACCGTGTATTCATAAGAGATTTGATTTAGGTCATACCCGAATGGTGTCTAGTGGTTTTCCCTACTTTCTTCCATTTCAGTCTGAATTTGGCAGTAAGGAGTTCATGATCTGAGTCACAGTCAGCTCCTGGCCTTGTTTTTGCTGACTGTATAGAGCTCTCCCATCTTCAGCTGCAAGGAACATAATCAATCTGATTTTGGTATTGACCATCTGATGATGTCCTTGTGTAGAGTCATCTCGTGTTGTCGGAAGAGGGTGTGTCAACTAAAAAAGATGTACAACTTGAGAGTTGCAAGTTAAGTTTTGTTTGGGGAAAATGAGGACTGCAGCCAGGGAGGCATCATCTCAGACAGTTCTGACAGGTGTCCAGAGATCTTTGACTATTAAGACCTAGTCCAGTAATAGCACATTGAGTGGCGTATCAGCAAAAACCTTCTTCAGAACTGGGAATGAGCCTTCCCAGCAATGCAGGATGAAATGGTCATGAAATGCCCCCCAAGGAGGGTCATATTTTCTAAACGATCATATCACCAGGACCCTGGTGTCTCAGAGAGTAACGCGTCTGCCTACAATGTAGGAGACTCGGGCTCAATCCGTGGGTGGGCAAGATGCCTTGGAGAAGGAAATGGCAACCCACTCCAATATTCTTGCCTGGAAAATCCCATGGACGGAGGAGCCTAGTAGGCTAAAGTCCATGGGGTTGTAAAGAGTCAGACATGACTGAGCAACTTCATTTTCATACCAGTAGAATAGTCTGAGCAGTCTGAGAGACTGCTCCAAAGCAACAGTGGGGGAAGTTCAATATATAAGGTTTTGGTGAAGGGGAAGTTCAATACCATGAAGCACTCGTTTCACAGAAGGTTTTTTGTTAGTCATGAGGATCTGATGTCACCATGAAGGGATTTAGTGCTTCTCTAGATAGGAGGAGACACAAGGATTGAGATCATAAACTGTGTTCCTAAAAACATCCAACTATCTACAGACCAGTTCTACCAGTCCCTGGAACAGAGTGCCTCACTCCACTCCGAAGTCCCTCCAGGGCTGTTGAAAGTCAACAGCTTTAGCAGAATGGGGTTCAATCTCCATGGAGGCAGAGGGTAAATACTTTTGCCGTTCACTCGTTGGCAACTACCTTGGTTCAGTTCAGTAGAGTTCAGTCACTCAGTCATGTCTGACTCTTTCTGACCCCATGAATCACAGCATGCCAGGCCACCCTGTCCATCACCAACTCCTGGAGTTCACTCACACTCATGTCCATCGTGTCAGTGATGCCATCCAGCCATCTCATCCTCTGTCGTCCCCTTCTCATCCTGCCCCCAATCCCTCCCAGCATCAAAGTCTTTTCCAATGAGTCAACTCTTCACATGAAGTGGCCAAAGTACTGGAGTTTCAGCTTCGGCATCATTCCCTCCGAAGAAATCCCAGGGCTGATCTCCTTCAGAATGGACTGGTGGGATCTCCTTGCAGTCCAAGGGACTCTCAAGAGTCTTCTCCAACATAGCAGTTCAAACGCATCAATTCTTCGGCACTCAGCCTTCTTCACAGACCAACACTCACATCCATACATGACTACTGGAAAAACCATAGCCTTGACTAGATGGACCTTAGTCGGCAAAGTAATGTCTCTGCTTTTGAATATGCTATCTAGGTTGGTCATAACTTTTCTTCCAAGGAGTAAGCGTCTTTTAATTTCATGGCTGCAATCACCATGTGCAGTGATTTTGGAGCCCCAAAAAATAAAGTCTGACACTGTTTCCACTGTTTCTCCATCTATTTCCCTTGGAGTGATGGGACTGGATGCCATGATCTTTGTTTTCTGAATGTTGAGCTTTAAGCCAACTTTTTCACTCTCCTCTTCCAATTTCACCAACAGGCTTTGTAGTTCCTCTTCACTTTCAGCCATATGGGTGGTGTCATCTGCATATCTGAGGTTATTGATATTTCTCCCAGCAATCTTGATTCTAGCTTGTGTTTCTTCCAGTCCAGCGTTTCTCATGATGTACTCTGCATAGAAGTTAAATAAGCAGGGTGACAATATACAGCCTTGACATACTCCTTTCCCTCTTTGGAACCAGTCTGTTGTTCCATGTCCAGTTCTAACTGTTGCTTCCTGACCTGCATACAGATTTCTCAAGAGGCAAGTTAGGTGGTCTGGTATTCCCATCTCTTTCAGAATTTTCCACAGTTTATTGTGATCCACACAGTCAAAGGCTTTGGTATAGTCAACAAAGCAGAAATAGATATTTTTCTGGAACTCTCTTGCTTTTTCCATGATCCAGGTGATGTTGGCAATTTGATCTCTGGTTCCTCTGGTGGTCTGTATCTAGTAAGACTCATTCCCTGGATAGTTCTTTGCTGTTAGGGTATATTAATATAAATTTTAATTAAATTATTAAGGACACTCTTGGTTTGTCTCTGAAGGTTATCTCAGTAATCTCTCTTTGGATGAAGATCAGATGTCTCATGCACAACCTGCAACCAAGACTGGAAAAAGACTTAAGTTGAGAAACTGTCTCAAACCTGGATGGCAGGACCTTTTTATAGTTACTCTTAACTAGCTCATGCATGGTGAAATTGAAGGGAAACTGACTCTTAGATTAATTCCTACTTCCAAAGGCCCCTAAGCTGGACTAGTCTATAGAGAGGCCTGTTGACCTCAAACTCACCTTAAAGCAATGCTCAAACAGATGAAACTGCACTACAGTAGGATGAGAAAACGACGACATCAGTAGACAGCTTGCCCAAGATGCTGACCTGACTTGTATGATCATTTATAATGTTTTCATGATTCCTTGAACCTGTGCGTATCAGTCAAATGTTTCCTATCATAGGTACAATTCTATGCTAGTTTAAACCTCAATCCAATTGTTGGGTTGTGGCCAATTATCTGTGTCTAGTACTTCTGGGTTACCTTGCTGGAGTTCTGTTCTTCAGGGCTCTGATTGGATACCACCTAGGAAATCATTTTAGATGAACGTTCAGTCCTGTTCTGTCTACTCATGATATTACAAATAGGATCCTCTCACCTGGCCAGTTAATAATACCTGCTCTGATGTTACTTCCCTGGTGGCTCAGACAGTAAAGCGTCTGTCTACAATGCAGGAGACCTGGGTTCAATCCCTGGGTCAGGGAGATCTGCTGGAGAAGGAAATGGCAATCCACTCCAGTGCTATTGCCTGGAAAATCCCATGGACAGAGGAGCCTGGTAGGCTATAGTCCATGGGGTCGCAAAGAGCTGGACACGACTGAGTGATGTTGGCCATAGATTTAATTTTCTCTTAGGGTCATTCAAGCTTAAATTTCTCTTAAGGTCATTCAAAATCAGAGTGACGAGCTAAGTCTCAAAATTAACCTCTCATCTATTAAAAGGAAAACTCTCACAATTATGGGATGTATTCTGTATGGTTGACACAAGGCTATGGTTATTTAAGTTTAAAAGCTCCTGTATGTTGGGAACAATTAAATCATGCTAAAAATGATCAACCTAGTAATATTATGAGACACAGCCAGGTGCTTATGAACTACGCCTATTATTACCCTTAGAGAGAGAGATTGGTGTAAAACTCAGTGGATTTGCGGCACTAATTTATGGCCTTGACATCTACAGGGATGGGTACAAAGGTGTAGCCTGGGGTTCCCATGAATTTAAGGTCATACACATTAACAAATTAGAGGCAACCCCAACCAAACCTACCATTGGTATGATCCCAAAGGGTCAAAATATCTGTGTTCTACTGGTATGACCATTTAGCAGCTGTTTTCTTTGTGTGTGTGTGTGCCTTCAGTGGGACTGGAGGATGTAATTTGCCATATCAAAGCCTTGACAACTTACATAAGCTTTAAATTATAGTAACTGGGCTATTAACCTATTGAATTCTGAGATCTCTATGATGAGAAAGACCATGCTGCACCACTCCAAAGCCCTTGACACCTTACAGCATCTCAGGGAGATATCAGTGCTACAATTCAAAGTGAATGTTATAATTTCATACCTGATAAATCCTTTAATGTAACACATTTGATGAACCATATGAAAAACCAGATTTCTGCTTTAAGTGACCATTCCCCAGTTTTGATGATCTTTTAAAAAACTGGTTTGGTGTGGGAGGCTCATGGCTAAATTATTTACTTTTAATTCCACTAACGTTATTAGCTATACTATTTGTATTTTGCCTGTTTCACAAGATTATTGTTTCTTGTATAACCAAATGTATGCTGCTGCTGCTAAGTTGCTTCAGTAGTGTCCGACTCTGTGTGACCCCCATAGACAGCAGGCCACCAGGCTCCGCCATCCCTGGGATTCTCCAGGCAAGAACACTAGAGTGGGTTGCCATTTCCTTCTCCAATGCATGACAGTGAAAAGTGAAAGTGAAGCCACTCAGTCATGTCTGACTCTTTGCGACCCCATGGACTGCAGCCTACCAGGCTCCTCCGTCCATGGGATTTTCCAGGCAAAAGTATTGGAGTGGGTTGCCATTGCCTTCTCCCAGTAGAAGTTTAGAATGTGTACTAAAGGAACAATGAGGTTTTCATCAATTTTTAAAGATGTATTGCTCTTTTTGGCCACATGATGCAAAGAGCAGACTCAATGAAAAAGACCCTGATGCTGGGAAAGATTGTGGGCAGGAGAAGAGGGCAACAGAGGATGCAATGGTTGGATGGCATTATCCACTCAATGAACACAAGTTTGAGAAAACCCTGGGAGATAGTGAAGGACAGGGAAGCCTGGTGTGCTGCAGTTCATGGAGTTGGAAAGAGTCAGATTCGACTTAGCAACTGATCAACGAAAATTGCTCTTTTTAAAGCAATGGTTAGTAAACTTTGTCATTGTCAAAATTAAAAAAAAAAACAAGGTACCGCCAGAAGTTCCCATCCCATACCTTAGTCCTGCAGTCTCAGACAGTAGGTTTTGACCTTGTGTCTCTGGAACTGACCCATGTGGAAAAAGGAAAAGTTGTTATACAGGATATCACTGTAAAATGGCACGTTTTCCCCAGGGATAGTTTTGTATTTCTTATTTTAGTTTGCAGTACAGAGAGAAATCCAGAAAATTTTCTTGTTTTCTTAAGATGGTTAAATTACTCTAATGGCCGGAAATGATGTGCATCCAATTACCACCCTATAGGAACTCTTCGGAGACCAGGTTCCCAACCCCTGAATTGCCAAGATCAGGACAGGCAAGAACCTGCTGACAAAACCATTTCTTTATTTATTTATTGCACTTGAAAATATGTGGGTTGTTTTCAAATACCTTTTGGTATTGATTTCTCACATAGTTTCACAGTAATAAGAGAGCAGGCCCTGTATGATTTCAGTACTCTTTATGTAAGCCATGAAACTTTTGCACCTTGTTTTACGTCATGTTCCAGTGTCTCCTGGTTAATAGTCTATGGGAACTTGAATAAAATTTGTATCCTGCTCTTGTGTGAAAATTGTATAAGTCTTAATTATGTTGAATTAGTTCACAATTCTTTTCAGGTCTAGTATACCCTACTTTCCTGTCCATTCTATAAATTTTTGAGAGTTTAATATTGAAATTCGAACGAAAACTCTTAATTTGTCCACTGAAAAAATTGTAATATATAGTGGAACTGTTTGTAACTATTTTGAAAGCCTCATGTAAATGCGTTGTCATACTTTTGTCATTTCAAAAAATTGAAAAAAAAAATCTTTATTGAAACTTTTTTACTTGTTAGGAGGACATCTCCTAGTTTCCAGCATACCAGTCTACAAAGTTATAGGCTTTTGCCTTAAAAGTGTAACGGGGTGACACAGCGACCTGGGAAGGCAGGCCGCCTCTGCTTGCGTGGCCGCGTGGAGCCCCACCACAGCGGTGCCTCTGGTCCGCGGAACCCACCAACTTTTTCCTCTCCACTGTGCTTAGTGCATGTTTTCCTCGCATCCCGAGGGGGAGCTCAAAGTGACCCAAGTCCTCAAAATTTCCAGGAGGCTGTGCGGAATGTATAAAATTCAAATTAAATCGGAAGAATTTAAGGAGAAGAGAACTGTCTAGCAGCCAACAGGCACGAAAAGAAGAACTCAAAGGTGGGCACGGATTGCAGATTTTTAAGTCTGTCCCCATACCCTGGCTGCTTAGATGTTGCTAAAACACTGGATGAGTCTTACTAACAGAGGCTTCCCTTGTGGCTCTCTGGTAAAGAATCCGCTTGCAACGCGGGAGACCTGGGTTAAATCCCTGGCTTGGGAAGATCCCACGCACAAGGGAAAGACTACCCACTCCAGTATTCTGGCTTGGAGAATTCCATGGACTGTATAAACCATGGGGTCGCAGAGTCGGACACGACTGAGCAACTTTCACTACTAGCACCGTTCTTTCCTCAACATATGACAAAAAGTTTATTTTGTTCATCGACATTTCCATATTGTAATTATAGAAGACTATGCTATCTATTTAGATGTTAAAGGCAACAAATTTAAAAAAACAGGCTGTAATTCATCGGGCATCACAGGACTGTTAAACACCTCCCGGCCCCTTGCCCCGCCTAGCTCTCGCTCTGGAGACCTGGACGCTCCTCGCCCCGCCCCTCGCCTGCAGCGACCGCCCCGCCCCCGACCCGGAAGCTCCGCCTCGGAATCCGCGTGTGCGCAGTTTCCTGCGGAAGCGGAAGGCCGCGAGAGAAGGTCGCTGGGGGGCCCTTGAGGATATTTTCTCGTAGTGTGAAGGTATGATGTCCGCTTAGCCGTCCAACCCGCCCTCGCCAGCCCATCTTAAGGGTCCCGCTGGTTCTGCGGAAGTAACATCCCACTACCGCGCCGTCCACAGCAAATAAACCCAGAGGCCGCGGTTGCACGTCGAGTGTTCGAAATCGCTCTAAGGCTTGTCCTTGCGGTTGGCTTTTCAGCCTTCGGCCCCTGAGACACCGCCTTTCGAGATATTTTCCTGCTTGAAACTTAACCGTTAGTACCTACGCCTGTGCCCTGTAAGGTGGGCGGGCGCGAGGGGCATTCGGGCACGCCCGCCTCCACCGCCTCACCCTGTCGGCCCCTGGAGGTCGCGTGGACAGCCCCGCTCCCAGAGAAGCCGCGTCCTCTGTCGGCCCCTGGAGGTCGCGAGGACAGCCCCGCTCCCGGAGAAGCCGCGTCCTCTCCCCGGTTCTGGGATTCTGGAGAGCCCCCCTGGCTCCCAGCCTCTCTGCCCTCGCGTCTTCTCAGGCCGATCGTTCTGCCCCGCCCGCCTCCCTTCCTGGTCAGTCCCTTTTCCTCACCCCTGGGCTGGACATGTGGCACCCAGTGTTTTTCCGTCACGAATCGTCTCGTTGGAAAAGGTGCTCTTTTGATAGGTGGGCGTTTCATTTACTTATCGTTTCTGTAGATACGTGGGCGAGGGGGATCAGAAGAAGCAGTGACAGAGTGAAAGGCAAACTCAGAAGTGGAAAAAACAATGAGAGAACCGACGGGGTCGCCCAGGATGGCTGAGGCAGTTGCAAAGGGATGGTGAAATGAAATAGAGTTAGCCCTTAAAGCAGCGGGTGGGTGAAAGAATAATGGACAAAGGCGTGGGATCTCCAGGAGTTGGAGACAAGGAGTCAGGGGCCGCGCGTCTGCGGTAGGAGGGCTGACAGGGGTGATCCTAGGAGAGAAACAGGGATAGGTGTTGACTAGAAGAGAAGAGAAGGAAATAAGCCTAGACACCTGGAGTGCCCCAGAGTGGGAGTGTAACAGGGAGAGAAAGGGTGTGACTAGAAAGCAGAGAGGGAGCAGAGTTGGAGAAAGAGAGACAGATGTATAGATGTTTAGGACAATTAAAAGGGTTGGGGTGGGGAGAAGAGCAGTAAGAAGAGAAACAAGTTGCCGAGGAGGGCAGGAGAGGTGTGAGGGAAGAAATAGGAGGGCAGAAACAGCATCCCACCTGAGGCAATGGACACCAAAGGACTGTTCCACATAGTGAGGTCTTCCTGTTTTTGTGGTTGTGGCGAAGGAAGGGGGAATGTTGATTCTAAGCCTAAAGCAGCCTGTTTTCCACTTGCCAGATCAACTTCTAAAAACTTACATTGTCTGAGGAAGAAGCTGGTAAGAGGAGGAAAAAAGGAAAGAAAAGAGGAATGGCTCTTTCCCAGGTAAAATCGTATTCCTAGTTGATTCTCAGTCCTTCCTGAAATCCCTTCTTTGGACTTACTAATCACCTCTGACTCTGAAGTATCCTTCCTGAGGCCTGTACATGCACACTCACCAGGGAACTTCCCTCAGGGCCTGTCGTCTCCACTTAGATCCCATCTCTGCATGACCCAGTGGCCTGGACCTTGTGTGGAGGGCACCATCCTGGGCAGGGCTTCACACCCACTGGTTTGAGAAGGGCTCTCAGTGCTGTTGGGCAGGAGGGATTGCCTCGGTCCTTCTAGCTGTGCAGTCTGCTCTCTGTCAATCAGGATTCAGAAGCTGTGGGTGGAAGTCAGGTATTAACATGCACAGTACCTGGTAAAATTTGGAAGTAGACCTAAAAAGGGAAATTTGTTCTAAGGTAATTGAAGCGAAGTGAGTGAGTCACTGATTTCAAAATCCTGATTGGAAATGGGATGGAAAGTTCAGAATCAGGTATCAGTGATAAAGGGTGTGCTATTCCATCATCTGTTTGAAACTGTAACATGAGTCTAAATCTCTGAGAGCTGGAAATTCACTTTCATCGCCTTCATTCTTCAGATTTTGTCTTTTCACTGTGTTTATTTTGTGGTTTGGCACAGAGATGTTTTTACTTTTAATGCAGGTGAGGTTTCCTCTTCATTGTTTAACCCATGGATTCACCATTTGTTATGGCAACTGTCTTTTTTCCGCTAGGTTTTCTTAGCATCCTTGTCATTAGATTTTAAATATATGCAAATATTTATATGCGTATGGTTATATTTTAAATACAGGCAAATATATGCAAATGGTTATTTCTGAACATTCCCTTCTGTTCCCTTGGTGTATAAATCCATGTTTATGCCAGTGCTACACCGTCTGGATGATATTGTGATATGGCTTGAAATTTTAAAAAGGGTGGCCTTCATCTTTCATCTTTGTACTTATTGAAGAGTATTTTTGCAGTTTGTCATCGCCTTGAGGTTCTTTATGATTTCTGGCAAGTTTTTTCTATTTCTGCCAACATTTCTATTGTACGCTTCATAATGAATTCATTAAATCTGTGGAACACTTTGAGTAACTTGGAAATACAGAGTACTGAGATTGCCAGTCCATGACTACTAGATTTATTTATTTTGGATTTCTTTTAGAAATGGTTAAGTAGTTTTCAGTGTATATGTTTCACCTCCTTGGTGAATTATTCCTAAATATTTCATCCATTTTTAGTATAATAGTAAATAAAATTGTTATTTGATTGTCTTTTAACATTGTTCATGGTGTATAGAAATGCAGCTGATTTGCACATTGACTTTTGTATCCTGCAAGTTTGCTAAAGTTGCTATTTGATGTGGCAGGGGGTTTTTTGTGTCTGTGTGGAATCTACAGTTTATACATAAAAGACCTTGTCCTCTAGGAAAGAAGGTAACTTTCTAATTTTTCACTTTGGGAAGCTTTGATTTCTTTCTCTTGTCTAATTGCTCTGGTTAGGGGTTTCAGTCCTTTGTTGAACAGTGTTGCAGAGTGTGTGTCCTTGCCTTCTTCCCGATCTCAGAGGCAAAGTTTTCAGTCTTTCACCATTGAGAACAATGTTAGGTGTGCTGTTTTCATACATCATATATTTTAGTTTGAGATACTTGTTTTGAAAACAAAACAAGACCCGAAATGGACGGGAATGTATCAAAAGTTCGAACAGACATGAGATCTCAGGGCAGGGAGGAAAGCACAGCTTTAATAGTGGTTGGAAATGTCTTATAATGGTACATAGAAATGATAGCTTATGGTGAACAACATCGGATTCATGATCTCCGAAGAAGAAGATATAGCTTTGGAACCAGGGACCAGGCTTGATCACTCAAGAGCTTTTTTTGTAGCAGAGTTTTATTAAAGTATGAAATGGGACAGAGAAAGCTTCTGACATACACATCAGAAGGGGGATGGAGAATGCCCCTCCTCGCTGTTCTTAGCAAGGGAGCTATATAGTTTCTCAACTGCTTATTACAGTAAGTCAAAAGAAGGTCTCAAGGTTGTAAAGCTCTTACCAGACCCATTCCCAGAATTTACATTTCAAGATGACAGGATTAGTCAGAAGGTTCTCAAGAAGGAGAAACCTGTCCTCAAGCAGGAAACGTTGTTCTATTATCTTCAGTTCAGTGCAGTCGCTCAGTCATGTCCCACTCTTTGTGACCCCATGAAGTGCAGCATGCCAGGCCTTCCTGTCCATCACCAACTCACGGAGTTCACTCAAACTCATGTCCATCGAGTCGGTGATGCCATCCAGCCATCGATTCCTCTGTTGTCCCCTTCTCCTCCTGTCCCCAATCCCTCCCAGCATCAGAGTCTTTTCCAATGAGTCAACTCTTCACATGAGGTGGCCAAAGTATTGGAGTTTCAGCTTTAAAATCTGACATAGATTCTGTTCCAAAGAACACCCAGGACTGATCTCCTCTAGAATGGACTGGTTGGATCTCCTTGCAGTCCAAGGGACTCTCAAGAGTCTTCTCCAACACGACAGTTCAAAAGCATCAGTTCTTTGGTGCTCAGCTTTCTTCACAGTCCAACTCTCACATCCATATGGACCACTGGAAAAACCACAGCCTTGACTAGACTTTGTTGGCAAAGTAATGTCTCTGCTTAGTACAGAGTTTAATAGAGTTATTTTGTTGTGTAATCATCAGCTCTGGGCTTAAAGAAAAAAGTTTGTCCTTTTCTCCTCCTTGATAATTCCAGACCACTTTCTATCCTCCTCGAGAGCCCCAGACCCCTTTCTCCTCCTCGGGTACCCCGGACTTCTCAACCTACCTCAGAACTGACTCTCTCAGCTCTTTGGCCAAAGAGAAGTTTCTTTATTAAAGTCCCAGAGGAAGCTTAACCTTTCTCCAAGTCCTCAGCCTGTCCTTCAACATGTATCATGTGTTCTTCCACCTGCCAGTGGTGCTGCAGCTCCATCAGACACAAAGGCACGGTTTGTATCCACAACACTCGCCATCCCCCTGCTGTGAGCTGGTTGTTCTTGAGTGTGAGGAGCATGAGGTGGGCTGCCTTGCCCCCTCTTCTCTCTTTGTGGGCTTGGATCTATTGGCTACTCAATTCTTAGTCCATATAGATCAGAGCTGATGCCCCGAGCGTCTAACCCCTGATCCGGTGCCGCTTTCATCACAGTTGTCATATTTGGGAGATAGAATCGGCAAATGGGAAAGTACTGGCTGCTCTTTAATTTTATCTGGCACCTCAGAACCTGTAATGAACTGTCTTAGTCCCTGTCTGCCTCTTGAGATCCTTCAGCCGTTTCTGCTGTTCTCCTTTTGCTGCCATACATGTCAGGGTGTGTGGAATAAGCTGGTGGATTGGATCTTCTGTGCCTGTTACTTGGGAAAACTGTAAGGACAGCAGTCCAACAAAGGGAATACGTGTGAATCTTTCAGGCTCTTAGCTTGGCATCTCTGGGTGAACCAAACAGTCCCATTTCAAGGTCTTAGGATATAAGACCCCCATATCTCATAGTTTTCCACTCTTGTACTGGTCTATTTTTTTTTTAATTATTTTTTTATTTTACTTTACAATACTGTGTTGGTTTTGCCATACATTGACATGAATCCGCCATGGGTGTACATGAGTTCTCAGTCCTGGATCCCCCTCCCACCTCCCTCCCCATATCACCTCTGGGTCATCCCAGTGCACCAGCCCCAAGCATCCTGTATCCTGTACCAAACCTAGACTGGTGATTCGTTTCTGACATGATAGTATACATGTTTCAATGCCATTCTCCCAAATCATCCCACCCTCTCCCGCAGAGTCCAAAAGTCTGTTCTATACATCTGTGTCTCTTTTGCTGTCTCACATACAGGGTTATCATTATCATCATTCTAAATTACATACATATGTGTTAGTATACTGTATTGGTGTTTTTCTTTCTGGCTTACTTCACTCTGTATAATCGGATCCAGGTTCATCCACCTCATTAGAACTGATTCAGATGAATTCTTTTTAATGGCTGAGTAATACTCCATTGTGTATATGTACCACCACACTCTTATCCATTCATCTGCTGATGGACATCTAGGTTGCTTCCATGTCCTGGCTATTATAAACAGTGCTGCGATGAACATTGGGGTACACGTGTCTCTTTCAATTCTGGTTTCCTCGGTGTGTATGCCCAGCAGTGGGATTGCTGGGTCATAAGGCAGTTCAATTTCCAGTTTTTAAAGGAATCTCCGCACTGTTCTCCATAGTGGCTGTACTGGTTTCCATTCCCACCAACAGTGTAAGAGGGTTCCCTTTTCTCCGTACCCTCTCCAACATTTATTGCTTGTAGACTTTTGGATCATAGCCATTCTGACTGGTGTGAAATGGTACGTCATAGTGGTCTTGATTTGCATTTCTCTGATAATGAGTGATGTTGAGCATCGTTTCAAAAATATGGAATGCTTCACGAATTTGTGTGTCATCCTTGCGCAGGGGCCGTGCTAATCTTCTCTGTATCGTTCCAATTTTAGTATATGTGCTGCTGAAGCGAGCACTGTACTGTTCTATCTAGTCTGGGAGTGTAGACTCTTCCTGACTTTGCCTTCTCCTTAGTTTGTATAATTTTTCCTTTTAAATTTGATTTGGAAATATGTGGCTCTAGGGTCCGAAGTCATGTCCAGTTTCTTTGCTGTGGTAATCCACCTGTGTTTACAGGGCAGCTCCTCATGGACTCTCTGTGGTGTGGGTTTACTGGGTAAGAGAAAAGTTTTAAAGGAGAATACTTTCCCTTATTGGTTGTAATATTTTCCTGCTGCATACAGAATTACCACTTGAAGCTACTTAGTATAGAGGTCAGCGTGTTCTGTGATATGAGAAAGTATCTGAAGACCTTGACCTGTACATCTTTTTCTGGCTTTGAGTGATGTCAGAGAAGCCTGCGTGAAGGGCACTGTGATAGTGTTGTTCACGTGTACTATCACCATGCCCTTTGAGCCTCACCAAGAGGTGTAGGAACTTCTCCTGACAAGCGTACTGTCCAGGTTCACACCCTCATATTTGTGAGGCCGTTGACTAAACTGTTGCTGATGCTGCATGCTTGTCACTTGGGTGCTGTTGATCATTCTGCCTCCACATTTAATTTTGTAGCAACTTAATGACAGAGCTTATGTAGCGCAGTGATAACTTCAGTGATGAACCATCATTTGTTTTTTTTCAAGGCATAGCTACTTTCCTTTTTTTTATATTTGTATGCATTATAAATGATTATCTTTTATTTTTGTCATTAAGTTTCTATTTTATGTTACTCTTTGTATTTTATTTGCAGTATGTGGGATGGTTGGTTAAGAAAGCTCCTCTACTCCTATGATGGAATTGGTGATCTGTACTTTTTAGAGTTCTTTATGTATTCTTAATGTTAAACTATTATTGAATATATGCTTGGCAATTTTTTTGTATTATAGTGTACATTGTTTTTTCACTGCTGAGGATGGTTTACTGCACAATATTTGATAATTAGGATGTGTGCAATCTACCTCTTTTTGTTTTGTTGGCGTGAGGTTTTGGCGTTGTATCTGATAAATCATTGGTGAATCCACTGTCGAGAATCATTTTTAGGTTATCTATACGAAATTATGGATGCTAGGCAAACTTATTGTGATAATCGTTTCACAGTATAGGTATCAGTTAATTTTTTCTCTTTAGCTTAAACTTAAACAATGATATTTGTCATTGTAAGAGTTGCTTATACAACCCCCTTTATGTCACTGTTTAAAGAGTTGGGTTTAGAAAGGGGAAATAATTAAAACACGTTGGATTAAAGAAACAATAATGCAGTTTATACTCATTTAAAGTGTCTTGCTCTTAAAAGTCTGTGGTTAGTGACCAAAATGATCACTTCCCTTAAGTCCTCCATCTCAGACACGCAGGTACTGACCCTGAATTTGTTGAACTCAGCCCTATTCTAAGTTTGCTGTTTTGTAGCGTGTGAGTAGGGAAAGGCCCATTTCTACCCAGGCAGAGTTTTGTATTTGTAATATAGAGACTAGTCCCATTCTTGTTTCTTAAACTGCCCAAGTTCCCCGATCCCTGAATTGCTTCAGCCTCACTAGCCGGATCTGAGCACGACATGCTGTGAAAAAAAGCTTTTTATTGAGAATAAACCCTTTTAAGAGGAAGTATCTTGTCTTCCAACATAACTTGAAGCTTTTACCTGAGCACTGTTACAGAGGGTAACTTAATGCTGTCAAGGTAACAGGCCCCGCCCCTCCGAGCCCCGCCCCTCACACGAACTCTGCGCACAGCGAATGCTCGCCCCGCCCCTCGTCGGAAGCCTGGGCTCTAATACCAAAAGCCCTTTCACACAGAGCCGGAAGTTGGAGAGCGCGGAGCCGAGGTCCCCGAGCGGCGCCTACGCTTCCTTCTAGAGTAAGTTTGCAGAGCTCGCCACCCTTCCAGTCCCCACCTCCGCCCCCGCTCACTCGTCCTCATGATGTGGGAATTGCTAGCAACCTGAACACCCTGGCACCCGGTGCTCGGCCCCGAATAAACGCCGCCGCTGCCGCTGCCGCTGCGGCCCAGTTATCTTTTCGTTTGTGTTTTAAGTGTTGCTGAGGCGGTTTCGGCCCTCGGTGCGCGTAGACACCGCCTCTGGCGACATTTTCCTGCTTAAAACCCTTGTTTACCTCTGCCTCGCCAAGTAAAGCCCTCTCTCGCGAGTTGGAGTCGCGCTCGCCGCGTCACCTTCTCGACCGCTGGAGGCAGAGCCCAGATAGGCCGCGCGCCCTCTCCCCGGTCCTGGGATTCCGGAGAGGCCGCCCCGCTCCCGAGCCCCCTCCCTCCCAGTCCTCTGTCCTCGGGTCTCCCGAGACCGGTCCTTCCGGTCCTTCTGCCTCGCAGCAGCCTCCTTTCCTGTCAGCCCATCCCCTCACCCCTCATAGGGTAGGTGACCTGGGCCAGCCATGTGACAGCCAGTGCTGTTCCATGCCCAGTTCAACTCGGGGGAAAAGGTGATCTTCCGGTCCGGGGGCGTCTCGTTCTGTCGCCCACTCAGTAAATTCAGGAGGCAGGAGGATCAGGAGAAGCAGGTCCTCAGTCAGAAGGACTGAGAGAAATAACTGAAGCTGAGGAGAAAAGCATCAGGGAGAACCAATGGGAAAACTGAGACTGGCTGAGGGATTTGCAAAGGGATAGTCAGGTCAAAGAGGTTAAGCCTTGAAAATAGCCAAGTGAGTGAAATAGAGAAGTATTAACAATTTAGAAAGCCAGATCTCCAGGGACTGGAAAACAGCATAGGGAGCACCGCCCTGTATCAGTAATGGGAGCCGGGAGGCAAAGGGCAATGAGGGACGTCAGAGGTGGAGAGTCCCTAACAGGGTTTTGGCCGGGTTTGAGTCCAGGCCTCTTGGGTTAAAGTCCCGATTGTGTTTTCACCCGGTTGGAGTCCCGCCACAAGGGTTCAAGTCTCAATCTGAGGTGGCCGGTTTTATCATGGTGCTAGGGGAGAAAGAGGCCAAAGGGTAAGGAGCAGAGGAAGAAAGGGCTGGAAGGAAGCATAGCCACATGGCCTGCCAGAGAGTGGGGAGGCAGGGAGAGTCACAGCGAGAGAAGAGGAGTAATCTGGAGCGCAGAGAGAGAGCCGAAATGGGGGAAGAAAGAGGCAGACATAGGTATTGATTTTTGAAAGACTCAGGAAGGTTGGGGAGAGAGCATTTCGAGGGGAAACGAATTGCAGCAGCCTGGGACAGGACACGTGTGAGGGAGGAAATAGGACAGGAGCAGCAGGAGAGCAGAGGGGGAGAAAAAGAGACACCAGACCCAGATGAAATAGGGAGCTAGGTGAACAGAGGGGTAAGCTCGATCCAGGTGTGGCCAGTTATTTGGATACAGATGATTTTTTTAGTTATGCAGAGGAGGATGAGAATTTCCCAAAACTCATGTCTATAAGGCTTGTGTCTTTTTTTATTAGTTGTGGCAGAAGATGACTTTCATTTGCAAACCCTGTTGAGCCTGGGGCAGTGGCTTGATTCACTGAGTTGTGAGTGACCCCCTTCCCTTGTCCTATCATAAGATAGAGGTCAGGGAAGAAGAGACCTGGGGCAAGAAATGACTGACTCTAGAGTGTCAGTCTGTGGTCGCATTTTTGTGTGTTTTTGATGAATTTTTTTGGCTGTATTGTGCCATGGGCTCAGGAGTTGTGGTTCCCAAGTTCTAAAGCACAGGCTCAGTAGTTGTGCACAGGCTTAGTTGCTTGTCTTGTGGGATCTTCCTGAACCAAGGATAGAACCCATGTCCCCTGAATTGTCAGGCAGACTCTTATCCACTGTATCATTATTGGATAACATTTTTAAAGAAACACTTTGTTTTAAAAACGGATTCACAGTTTCTGTTTTCTTTATGTATGGTGCTTTTTGTAGCTTGGAATAGGTCTTAATTCATTCAGTTTCTGTACTCACTTTTAAGTTCAGAAATAAGCTTTTTTAGTTTCCAGTATACTACTCTTATCATCCTTTTCTAACTATGATTATTCTCCACATATTTTAAACTTTGACACCAGATTTTTAGATTAGAAATATTTGTTTTTGGGGTTTTTTTTTTTCAAGTTTTCTTCAGATTCATTCCTTGCCTGAGTGCTTTTTCCCTTCATCTCATACATTTGAAATTTTCTTTAGTAAGTAGTAAATCATCTTAGACTATTTTGTGCCATACTTAGCAGAAATGTCACCTCGCTTATCAGTTCTAATGAGGTAGATGAACCTAGAGTCTATTATACAGAATGAAATAAGTCAGAAAGACAAATACTGTATATTAATGCATGTATATGGAATTTAGAAAGATGGTACCAGTGATCCTACATGCAGGGCAACAAAGGGAGACACAGATGTAAAGAACAGACTTTTGGACTCAGTGGGAGAAGGTGAGGGTGGGATGATTTGAGAGAATAGCACTGAAACATGTAAATTACCATATGTAAAATAAAATGATCAGTGCAAGTTCAATGCACAAAGCAGGGTACCCAAAGCCAGTGCTCTGCAACAACCCAGAGAGATCTGGTGAGGAGGGAGGTGGAAGAGGGTTAAGAATGGAGGGGCTGCTTCTGCTGCTAAGTCATGTCAGTCGTGTCCAACTCTGTGCAACCCCATAGACGACAACCCAACAGGCTCCTCTGTCCCTGGGATTCTCCAGGCAAGAATACTGGCATGGGTTGCCATTTCCTTCTCCAGTGCATGAAAATGAAAAGTGAAAGTGAAGTCGCTCAGTGGTGTCTGACTCTTAGACTCTTAGTGACCCCATGGACTGCAGCCTACCAGGCTCCACCATCCGTGGGATTTTCCAGGCAAGAATACTGGGGTAGGTTGCCATTTCCTTCTCCAGTGCATGAAAGTGAAAGTGAAGTTGCTCAGTCGTGGCCAACTCTTAGACTCTTAGCAAACCCATGGACTGCAGCCTACCAGGCTCCACCATCCATGCAAGAGTACTGGAGTGGGGTGCCATTATAGTCACTAGCAGTCTGTTAATGAAGAAAAGGAAGGTTTTAAAACTCAGAATGGCACCAGGCCTCTCATCCATAAAATGCATTTTGGGATAATCTTGGCACCAGATGATTCATCCCAGGCCATACAATGATTAACTTGAATCTTGTAGAAGGGCAGATTACCACACAAATAGTTTTATTTACATAGGTTAGGGGAACAGTATCTGAGTATAACATACTGGTTTGTGAAGTAGGTTCTCAGCCATTAGGCGGAACCGACTTGAAGACAGAGTCTGGGGTAGGTGCATAGTCCATTCACATAGCTTAAGACAAACATTTCCATAAGAAAAATGGATTGGTTAAGTCAAGGTTTAGAATAGTTAACTTCAGGTGAAACCAGGTGTCATTATGGCAACAAGTATGTTAAGAGAAACCTCCTTTTAAATTTGTATAAAGAAGGAAAAAAGTATCACTAGTTTGTTTGCTCCTGCCACTTAAGAGAGATAAAAATGTCTGACACTTACAGCCTATTTCCTCCATTTGGAGACCCCTGACCTTCCTGCCTGTTACCCTTTCAGTCCCCCCTTTTCTTTTAGAAGAATTATGTTGCCTAGGAAAAAGGGGCATCATTCTTGTTCCATAACTACTTCCGAGCTGACGAGGGGCGTTGTCCTTAAATTGGTGAGGCAACATATTCTCCTAACCCTCATACCGAAGATGTCTGATCCAGGGCCCCCAAATAGTAGTTGGAAGCAGCTGCAGCAGTAGCAGGAGTTAGAGCAACTATTGCAGGAAGGGGGACCCCGTCCAGGCTCTGAAACTGAGATTTTGTCTAATACTTGGAAATGAATTGTCTGAGGAGACACATGTGCTGACAAAGCAAGAGATTTTATTGAGAAAGGGCACCTGGGTGAAGAGCAGTAGGGTAAGGGAACCCAGGAGAACTGCTCAGCCATGTGGGTCGGAGTCTCGGGTTTTATGGTGATGAGTTTAGTTTCAGGGTGGTGTTTGGCCAGTCATTCTAATTCAGAGTCTTTCCTGGTGGCGCACGCATGGCTCAGCCAAGATGGATGCTAGCCAGAGAGATTCTGGGAAGTGGACAGACACTCCGTGTCTCCTTTCAACCTTTCCCGAACTCTTCAGGTTGGAGGTGGCTCATTAGTTCTGTATTCCTTATCAGGATCTCCTGTCATAAAACAAGTCATGCAAATGGTTACTATGGTGCCTGGCCAGGGTAGGCGGTTTCAATCAGTGTGCTTCCCCTAACACAGCCATTTGTAACTTAAAAGCTTTCATGCAACTAGAAACAAATCCAGTTACACAGTTACAGATGCAGGGAGCAAACGGCAAAAACAAAACAATCAGAATTATTGTAAGTAAGATAGTTTTCCACCATGGGGCACTAGTTAACATCTCCCAAAATGAGGTAATTGAGGCTTCAGGAATATCCATAGCCTCAATCATCTTTTCATGTGTATAGTCAAATGAATAACAGTGCTCATATCAGGAATATATGTCCAGCATTGGGTATGAATAATGGCACAAGTTCCTGCTCGCACAGCTGTCAGAATATCTAAACCTAATCTATTTTGTAAAACCACCTTTCTAATTTGTGCTTGTTCAGCATTAAGAGCTGAAATAGGTTTTTGAGAATCCTGTAATGCCTGTTGAGTAAAATTTGTCAAAGATCCACTCGTAGCATAACATCTGTAGTTCCAAAAGAGGGAACAAAGACTGCAGCCAAATAATGATACCAGTGAAATACAGACCTTGCCCACCGAGTTTTAAGGTGGGGTAAATTAGCAGGCTTTTCTGGAAGCTCTGAAAATATAAAGCCATGAATAAAGGCTAGACGCAGAGTGCATCTCCCTATCCAACCAAGAGGAAGCCATGCCCATAGGTAAGAGCCACATATCCCGTAGGTCCCGTTTGGAGCAAGGCAGCTGACTGAGATATCCAGTCCCAATTAGTGCCTGGCCAGACAAAGGGAGGACTTGAATTGGGGTTGGAAGACATGGAAATGATTACATTGCATACTTCCTGAGGCAAAAATCCCTATTGTTTCCAATCATTGTAATGAAGTTGTTGGCTAACTTTTGGGGATGGCTCTGTTTGTTCCCAGCATATAGGGGCAGTAGATACTAGACATCCTTTTTCAGGAGTTAGCCATGTAACCTCATCTCATATTTGATAAACGTCAGGTAAAAAACCATTAGATCCAGACCTATTTGCCTTATGTGTAGTGAAATAGTCATTAAACCGAAACAATGTATAATCAAAAGTCACCTTATGTCCGTAGTTAAAGTACAAAGTGTTGCACCAGTCCATTTTAGGGTTGGTAGATGTCATCAGATGAAGAAGAGGCATCACATATGATTGTTGTCGAAGGTATTCAGAGACTTCGAGAAAGTCTTTTTCTTGAAGTGGAGATGTCCACCGCAAAAGCCTTTCATGATGAAGAGGGGAGCACTCCGCAGATCCAGCAGTTAGACCAATTGTGGAATGCAGCGTAGGAGTGAGCCCAGGACAGGAAGGCATTGTCTTGAGGATCAAACGGCACACTCGGGATTTTTGGAGTCAGCAGAAGTAGGCTCACATAGATTTTCAAGCCCGTCTGAAAAGTACAAAGTCAGAGCATAGAAAGTAAAGACATAAAATGAAGTCACTTAGTTCTGGTCAGGTTGCCACCTCTTAACTCAAGTGTGGTGTACCCACGAATCAATTCCTGGCACTTTGACAGCTGTGGAAGAAGAAAGAATAACCTGGTAAGGGCCTTCCCAGAGGTCGAGGGTAGGGGTCCCCAAATCCCAATGTTTTTATGAGGACCTCGGTTCCTGGCTCAAATAAAGGCTTGCTTGACTCAGAGGCTGGGTCAGGAGTCGTCTCCCAGAGTTCTGTTATTGCCTGTTGAAAAGCTGAGAGCTGAGTTACATAACTAGTTAATTCCAAGGCTTCAGGGTCTATAACAATGTCTGTGCATAAGAAAGGCCTTCCATAACTACATTCAAAGGGGGACAGTCCCTCCTTTTGGGGGCAGTTCAGGCCCTCATTAAAGCTATGGGTAGGACTTTAATCCAATTGTCCTGGGTCTCTTGAGTTAATTTGCGCAGATGTCTTTTGATAATGTCATTAGATTTTTCAACCTTTCCTGAGGATTGGGGTCTCCAGGAACAGTGTAAGTGATACTCTATTTCTAGAGCTTTAGATACTCCCTGAGTTACAGCAGCTTTAAATGCGGAGCCATTGTCACTCTGAAGGCTCCGTGGCAGCCCAAACCTGGGGATAGTTTCATGGATTAAAATCTTTATAACCTCCTTAGCCTGCTTAATATGACAGGGAAGAGCCTCAATCCATCCAGTAAAAGTATCTAGCCAAACTTGTAAGCAAGAATATCAATTAGCTTTTGGCATATGAGTAAAATCGATTACCCAGCCCTCTCCAAGATCCTTTCCACTTCGTTGTAATCCAGATATTGCTAGCTTCTCAGTCTTTGGGTTATGTTTCTGACGAACCTCACACCTTTTGGTAATGTTCTTTAAAGTTTTCATTACATTTTTACATTTACATTACAAGTTTTCATTACATTTTCATTACAAACGAGAAGCCATCTGGTAAATACTCTCTGCACCCAAATGAAAACTCTGGTGTAAACCCTTAAGAATTTTCCTTTGAGCACTTTCAGGAATTATTAATCGTCCATCCTCAGACTGTAACCATCCTTTATCTGTAATCTTTGCTCCTCTTTTCTCATATCTTTCTAATTCTTCCTCAGTATATTGTGGTTTTTCCTGTTCCACAGGATCTGTCCAGATCAAAGGCATCTACAGTGAAGGGGTTTAATAAAGTGTCAGCTTCTCTGGCTTGACAGTCAGCCAGCTGATTACCTTCAGCTGCTTTACTCCCATCCCTGCTGTGCCCTTTGCAATGCAAAATAGCTACTTCTTTAGGACAATATATAGCAGTTAAACAGAGAAGGCAATGGTACCCCACTCCAGTACTCTTGCCTTGAAAATCAGAGGAGCCTGGTAGGCTGCAGTCCATGGGTCTCTTAAGACTTGGACAGGACTGAGCGACTTCACTTTCACTTTTCACTTTCATGCATTGGAGAAGGAAATGGCAACCCACTCCAGTGTTCTTGCCTGGAGAAGACAGGGACAGTGGAGCCTGGTGGGCTGCCATCTATGGGGTCACACAGAGTCAGACACGACTGAAGCGACTTAGCATAGCAGCAGTAGCAGCAGCAGCAGCTTAGCAGTTAAAAGTCTCTCAATCTCTTTGAAATGCTTAATACGTTCTCCTGTTGCTGTTTTAAACTGTCTTTCTTTCCATATTGCAGCATGAGCATGTAAAGTCAAATAAGCATACTTAGAATCCATGTAGATTTACTCGCTGCTCTTTGCTTAACTCTAGAGCTCGGTTCAGAGCCACAAGCTCCGCTAACTGAGCACTGGTTCCCTGGGGGAGAGATTTTGTTTCTGAAACCTGTTCAGCAGTCACCTCGGCGTAACCTGCTTTATGCTTTCCATCCCGAACAAAAGAACTGCCATCTGTAAATACTTCCATGTCAGGATTGTCTAATGGGATATCCATTAGATCCTCCCAAGCTGCATAGTTTAAAGTTAGGAATTGGGAACCATCTAGATCAGGTGTTTCATTTGCCTTCTCAGGAAGGAAAGTGTCAGCATTTAAATGTCCACAGACTTTAAGGTTAGTTACTGGTCCTTCTAACAACAGTGACTGATATTTAGGAAGCCTACTGTCTATCATCCAAATATTAACCTTAGAATTTAAGATTCCACTCACATCATGAGAAGTCAGGACAGTAAGATTTCGTCGATTAATTATTTTTAAAGCTTCAGGTGCTAATAAAGCCGCTGCCCCAATTACTCTTAGGCAGTGGGGCCACCCACCTGAAATTACATCTGATTTTCTGCTTAGATAAGCAATAGGTTGCTGGTGAGGCCCTCAGGCTTGTGTCAAAATTCCCAAGGCCACACCTTTTCTTTCAGTGGCAAACAAATTAAATCCTGACCCTGTGGGCAAGCTCAAAGCAGGAGCTTGCAAGAGGGCAGTCTGAAGAACCTTAAAAGCCTTTTGAGTATCTGGAGACCAAAGCAGTTTGTCTGTTCGGGCCTGCTGAATTTCAGCTATAAGTTTATATAAAGGCCGGGCAAGTTCCCCATAACCCGGAATCCAAATATGACAGTAGTCTGTGATTCCCAGAAATCGTTTCAGTTGTCTTAAAGTCATAGGTAGGGGATGATTTAGTATGGGTTTAATTTTCTCAGGGCCTATGGCCCTAGTCCCTTCTGATATGATTAGGCCCAGATATCTAACAGATTGTTGACAAAGCTGAGCCTTTTCTCTTGATGCCTTATAACTGCAGCCTGCCAGAAAGTTTAAGAAATCTGAGGCTCCGGAACAAGCTTCCTCTGTCTCAGCACAGAGCAAAATATCATCTACATATGGTAACACGACTGCTTCGGAGCTATTAAAGTTTTGAGATCCTGTGAGAAACTTTGTCCAAATAAGTGAGGACTGTCACAAAATCCCTGGGGCAAAACTGTCCAGGTTAACTGAGAAGCTGGCTGCATAGGGTCTTCAAAGGCAAATAGAAATTGACTTTCCTCTGCCAAAGACACAGAATAGAAAGCATCTTTCAAATCAATTACTGAGAAATATTTGGCTCGTTCAGGAATTTCAGACAATAGAGTATAAGGATTAGGCACCATGAGGTGTAAAGGAACTACAGCCTCATTTATTATTTGCAAATCTTGAACTAGTCTCCATTTATCATTTGATTTCTTTATACCCAAAATAGAGTTGCATGGACTGTTATAGGGAACTAATAGTCCCTGCTCCTTAAAATTTTCGATGATGTGTTTTAATCCTTCCTTAACCTCAGGTTTCAGTGGATAGTGTTTCTTATGTGGAAATAAGTGGGTCTTTGAGCTTGACAACTACAGGAATAGCATTTTGTGCTCGACCCACAGATTTTCCATCAGCCCATACTGTAGGATTACATTTTGTTCAACTAAAGGGAGAGAAAGGGAGGGCTCCATATTTATGAAAGCAGAGGCATGGACCTTGTTCAGTATATTCCTCCACAAAAGGGGTGAGGGAGACTCTGACACAATCAGAAACTCATGTGAAAATAGCCCAGAATCTCAGTTTCAACCTAAAGAATAACTGAAATAATACCCTTTGGCTAGTCCAGATAGTCCTATTATGGAAGCGGATTGGGAAGGATGTGGGCCATGGGCTTCAGTAAGCACAGAGGAAGTTGCCCAGTATCTAAAAGGAAATCGACGGATTGGCCCCCCCACAGTTATTAATACCCGGGGTTCCTCAGGTGTAATTAGGACAGGAGCTTGTGTGGGGACCCCCGGGCACCTTCAGTCCTGATTGTCTTGAGAGTCTGACCCCAGGTGTCATGACAACACAGTATTTTAAGAGAAACATCCTTTTAGATTTTATAGGGAAGGAAAAAATATCACTAGTTTGTTTCCTCCTGCTTAAGAGAGAGAAAAATGTCTGACACTTGCAGCCTATTTCATCTCTTTGGAGACCCAGTTTGTTTCCTCCTGCCGCTTAAAAGAGATAAAAATGTCTGACACTTGCAGCCTATTTCCTCCATTTGGAGACCCCTGGCCTTCCTGCCTGTTACCCTCTCCACATCGTGTAATAAAATAGACTTATTTTCAACTGTGGTTTTACCAAAGACATGAATTGTGTGTATGTGTTTATGTGTGCACACACAAATGGATATTTCTGGTCTCAGCTCTTTACCAGAGAATGACGGAGGTATGACATTAGATCTTGTGAAATTAAAGGCATTTCTTTGAGAAATGGAAAAATAAAGGAGCATTTAACATGATAAAACCAACAAAATGCTTCATTCTTTCCTTTCAAAAAATGAAAAAAAAAAAAAAAAAAAAAACACCTAGTTTAACTGGTTAGTCTAATGGTCTGTTTTCTCCATTTTCTATGATCAGTGAAAAAAAGTGAGCTGTGTGGTGATATGAAGCTGTTTCCCTCAGGTCCCTTTGTGACTTTACTGTGCAAATGAGGAAGGATGGGCTGGATTGACCTGGAACCTTCCAACAGAGCCTCTCTCTTCATAATGAAAAAGATTGCTCAGATCCTATTCCCAAGCTGACCCCTTACTGTGTTTGTTGTACCAGTGGATATATATTTCAATTCTGTATTTTAAAAATATTTTACTGCAGTCGTATAATAAAGAATTACCTGCTTGGTATCAGTTTGACCCAATCTTGAAAGAAAAGTTTCTTTTGCTCAGATACATGACAGATGTTCCTGGTCTTAAATGGGATGGGCATTAAGGACAAACGGCCCAATTGCCCTTCAGTCTCCCATTTCATTATTCAGTTATACCCGGTTCTCTTCACTCAGTTCAGACCTTCTCATAAACGGGCCTGAGGGAGCCCACTTGTAACATGCAGATGAGAGACTAGACCGGAATCTCTGAGTATGAACAACACTGACCCCTTAAATGATTAGTTAATTGGCTGTGTGTCTGTGTGTGGCAGTTCTGGTTTCAAGGGAGTTTCTGGTAGTAATGAGAATTTGAAATAGATCCCAGTCCTTACTGAATGAAAAATGAACAGGAAAACTGTAGGATGGAGGCAGGATCACAGGCTCAGAATTAGATGACTTCTATGAATAAGGCTAAATCTGAAGGGAGATTTTTTTTTTTTACATCCTGACATTCAGACCTCCACTGGCTTTCATTTGTTCTTGGGTCAAAAGCTTGACTCCTCACTGTTTCTCCACAGCCATCTGTCAGGCTCAGGGCCCTGTCAGTGTCTCCAACCTCATTCTGGGAGTTGACCCTTTGCTCGTAGTTCAGCCTGTCCTGGTCTCATTTACCTTTTCTCTTGTTTCCAAATACCCAAACCATTTCTGTCTGACATTGTAGTTCCTTTTCTCACCTTCAGGTCACCGTGCCTCAGGCCCTTTGTCACCCTTCAAGTCTAGGCTCAGAGAGGTCTCTATCCCCTCCTAACAGTCTCATGTTACCCAGGCTTATTGCCTCTGTATCAGTTGCCATCAGCAGAAATTAATGCCCTTCTTCATGGGTTATTTTGAGTCCTTCCTGGTTCCCCTTTTTTAGGGCTCATAGTATTCCTCTTCTTCCCAGCATGGCTGCAGTACCTGTTACTGGAAATGTCTGTAGATGACAGGACTGTGGGTTGGGCTGAATAATCCTCAGGGAAGACCAAGAGAACAGGGCAGGTGATGAAGATATTTCCCATGTGTTCTGGACATTTCAGCTGTAATTGATCTTTACCCCATGTGACTACTTAATTACTCAAAAGATGAGCCAAGAAATATAGGAAGTCCTGAAAAGCCCTACAGAACTGGTGGTCCTCAAGCAGTGAGCTAAGATGTCCCCATGTTTAGTCTGCTGGGTTTCATCCTCTGCAGCCCCCAGATCTAAGCTCTGTCCATCCAGGGACCAGTCACCATCGTGGAAAGCAGCTTTGCCATCTGGAGTTCATGTGCTCAGTATCAGCGTTGTGATTTCAGTGCACTGAGGATGAGCAGAAATCCAAAGCCTAATGGGGCAGGAAGGAGACGCTGCCCCGTGTGCCCCCCAAGAGCTCGAATATCTTCCAAGTAGGTGTGGGTGGAGAAAACAGGAGAGAGTGAGACCTGGAGACCCTTCCTTTGAGACTTCCTCATCTCAAATGCCTTTGTACGTGGACTCTTATAATGTCCCCAGGTGGTGGCAGACTTTCGCAGGAGGGCCAGCATCTTGATTTTCATACTCCATGTGCAGTGTCCTTTGGGTGGTAGCTAGTGGGCACTCCTCTTGTGACCACCTTTGCCAGGAAACCCCTGTGCACTTTAGTCTTGCCTAGTCCGGTCATCAGGGAGGAAAGGTAGACAAATGGGGAAAGCAGAGGGAGCCTGGTGGGGTCTGCAGGATGGTTGTGGCAGTATGTAGGGGCATCAAGGTGAGCCCAGTGAATGGAGTGTGCCCATCCCAAGTGTAGTTGCAGGGACAAGGGGTGTGTGGATCTGTTGGAAGAGAATGGCTCCGTTCCAGGCTGGAGCACCTGGAAGCGGGTTTGTTGGAGAGCCTGCATGGAGTGGTTTGAGGTTGTACTGCCTGAGCTCATGTTCCCTGGGATAGCAGTGCTGAGGCTGACATGTGCCTGCACAGGTTTGATTTGACAACTCGTGACCTCAGGTGAGCAGCAATGAAGGACGTGGAATTCAGCCAAGAGAAGTGTTTTCCACTGTTAGAACTGTGGCCTGGGCTGAGCCTGCAGGCAGCTGTGGGTGCAGGAGGATGGGAGCCTTGGGCTTGAGGGGCTGGTTCTAGCAGGTGCCCCCAGCATCCACTCCATGCCCTGGCTTTTGTTGGCTCTTTTAGCAGGCAGGCACCATAGAATAACAGGGAAAATCTCAGGTCATCTTTTGCATCAACTTTGGTATCATTGTGTACTTGGGGTTGCTAGTGCAGAAAGGTTCCTGTGCATTTGGGAAGATACCAAGAGAATCTGGAGTGTTTCCTTGGAAGATGCTGAGGTCTCACTGGTCCATATGCATCATTGGAATTATCCCTCTTTTTCATAGACTTTGGAGATTTCGATGTTTGACCTGGATCACTTACTGTAGATGAAAATATGGTGTCTTGTGTCTGTGGATCCTTGGGTGTCCTCTTTTGTATTTTGCCTCATGCATGAGCTTCAGGGCTTGGAATGCTTTGTATTTGTATAAGGGTTAGAGGCTGATTATGGGCTCTGGACACTCTGTTGGACACCATGAAAGTTTGCAAGTTTCTTTTGAGTCCCGCTGGGAAAATAGGAGTACTAAGGTTAAGATCACAGAATTCTTGTTATAAGGTGGTCCTGCTCGGTAGGAATCTCTGGGCCCAACCTGAGAAGAGTCATAAAGTCCTGTGATGTAGGAGAGGATGGCTTCAAATAATCAGAGCGCAGCGATGCCACAGTGATCTTTATCCTGGAAGCTTGTCCTCCAGAAGATGCAGCTGCAACTGTCTTGCTGCCAGGCTGGGTTCTATGCACTCCTGTCCCTCCCCAAATAAGCACACATACAACACAGTACAGAAAACACGGAATCTTAACTGCACTGTTGGTGGTAATGTTAATGGTGCTGCTATGTTGGCAAATAAAATGGAAGTTCCTTAACAAATATAGAACAGGCCTTCAGACTGTCAAACCCATTTCTGACAGATATCCAAAGGAAAAGCAATCAGTGTTTGAGGGATATGTCCATAGTCTCATGAGTGTGACTGGATTTGCAGTAGCCAAGGCATGGACACAGCCCAGATGTCTCTTAACGAAAGAATAGGTTACAAAAGTGTGGTATAGAAATACTTATTATATCCTGTATATTCATGAACTATTGTTTCTCTGTATATAAATATAAAAATCAAGGATCCTGCATTTATGCCAGAATGAATGAACCTAGAGAACATTATGCCAAGTTAAATAAGCCTGACAAATGAGGACAGACCCTATGTGGAAACTAGAACTGTCAAACTCATAGAGCCATCGAGTAATAAGGCTGTTACCACAAGGTTGATGGATGGGGAAATGGGGCACTGGTAGTGGAAGAGTAGAGATTTTCCGTTGTAAAATAAGTAAGTTCTGGGGATCTGAGGTACTGCATGCTGCCGGTAGTGTTTCTATATCCTTGAAATTTGCCCAGAGAGAAATAATACAGTGTAGTCATAGGTGGACGTGTAACTTCCTCGACTATAATAATTATTCAGTGTATGAGTCTATCACATGATTACTTTGTACACAGTACATTTATACCAATTTTGTTAGTTACACCTTAGTAAGGCTGGGAAAGAAAAAGAGAGTTGGGGGGCGATGATTTTCTCTTCTGAATGGTGCTCAGTCCAGGCTTCACATTTCATTGATGACGCATTTTGCATACACATGTGCTGGAGTCCAGCGCCAGCAGCCAGGGAATCATCCTGAAGAGATAAGCGGTGTCGGCAGAGAATGATGCAGCCTCTGACTCAAGGTACGGGACTGCATGTTTATTTTAAGCTTCAGGTTCTGTTTTATACTATGAGAAAAGCATTAGGTCAGAGGTTTGGCATTTTCAGTTTCCCCTCACCCAGATTTATTGTCTCCAGAAAACACTGTTGCCCTTCGAACAGAGTTTCTGCTTCAGCGATTCTCTCAGAATCCTATTTACTTTAACGTGTGATTACATTGTAACTCATGCTTTCGTCTGGGCTGCAAACCAGATTCCTCAGTTTATTTCTTATCATTCTAAATCCTGTTTGCCTTTAGCATCCTAAACTCATTATCACCTAAAAAGGCTTCTAGCTATTAATATCTCTGAAATTCCTAAGCTGTATAAGCTATACTAAAACATGCTAGCACTACCACATTCCTTAAATTTTTAGCTTCTAACTATTCTTCAGTTCAGTTCAGTCACTCAGTCGTTTCCAATTCTTTGCGACCCCACAAATCGGAGCACACCAGGTTTCCCTGTCCATCACCAAATCCCGGAGTTCACTCAGACTCACGCCCATCGAGTCAGTGATGCCATCCAGCCATCTCATCCTCTGTCGTCCCCTTCTCCTCCTGCCCCCAATCCCTCCCAGCATCAGAGTCTTTTCCACTGAGTCAACTCTTCACATGAGGTGGCCAAAAAACTGGAGTTTCAGCTATAGCATCATTCCTTCCAAAGAAATCCCAGGGCTGATCTCCTTCAGAATGGACTAGTTGGATCTCCTTGCAGTCCAAGGGACTCTGAAGAGTCTTCTCCAACACCACAGTTCAAGAGCTTCAATTCCTCGGTGCTCAGCCTTCTTCACAGTCCAGCTCCCACATCCATACAACACTACTGGAAAAACCATAGCCTAGACTAGATGGGCCTTAGTCGGCAAAGTAATGTCTCTGCTTTTGACTATGCTATCTAGGTTGGTCATAACTGTCCTTCCCAAGAGTAAGTGTCTTTTAATTTCATGGCTGCAGTCACCATCTGCAGTGATTTTGGAGCCCCCAAACAATAAAGTCTGACACTGTTTCCACTGTTTCCCCATCTATTTACCATGAAGTGATGGGACCGGATGCCATGATCTTCGTTTTCTGAATGTTGAACTTTAAGCCAACTTTTTCACTCTCCTCTTTTACTTTCATCAAGAGGCTTTTTAGTTCCTCTTCACTTTCTGCCATAAGGCAGGTGTCATCTGCATATCTGAGGTTATTGATATTTCTCCCGGCATTCTTGATTCCAGTTTGTGTTTCTTCCAGTCCAGCTTTTCTCATGATGTACTCTGCACAGAAGTTAAATAAGCAGTGTGACAATATACATCCTTGACATACTCCTTTTCCTTTTTGGAACCAGTCTGTTGTTCCATGTCCAGTTCTAACTGTTGCTTCCTGGCTGCATATAGGTTTCTCAAGAGGCAGGTTAGGTGGTCTGGTATTCCCATCTCTCTCAGAATTTTCCACAGTTTCTTGTGATCCACACAGTCAAAGGCTTTGGCATAGTCAATAAAGCAGAATAGAAGTTTTTGGAACTCTCTTGCTTTTACCATAATACAGAAGATGTTGGCACTTTGATCTCTGGTTCCTCTGCCTTTTCTAAAACCAGCTGGAACATCAGGAAGTTCACGGTTCACGTATTGCTGAAGCCTGGCTTGGAGAATGTTGAGCATTACTTTACTAGCATGTGAGATGAGTGCAATTGTGTGCGTAGTTTGAAGCATTCTTTGGCATAGCCTTTCTTTGCGATTGGAATGAAAACTGACCTTTTCCAGTCCTGTGGCCACTGCTGAGTTTTCCAGATTTGCTGGCATATTGAGTGCAGCACTTTCACAGCATCATCTCTCAGGATTTGAAACAGCTCAACTGGAATTCCATCACCTCCACTAGCTTTGTTCGTAGTGATGCTTTCTAAGGCCCACTTGACTTCACATTCCAGGATTTCTGGCTGTCGGTGAGTGATCACACCATCGTGATTATCTGGGTCATGAAGCTCTTTTTTGTACAGTTCTTCTGTGTATTCTTACCACCTCTTCTTAATATCTTCTGCTTCTGTTAGGTCCAGACCATTTCTGTCCTTTATCGAGCCCATCTTTGCATGAAATGTTCCCTTAATATCTCTATATTTCTTGAAGAGATCTTAGTCTTTCCCATTCTGTTGTTTTCCTCTATTTCTTTGCCTTGATCGCTAAAGAAGTCTTTCTTATCTGTTCTTGCTTTTCTTTGCCTTGTTCGCTAAAGAAGTCCTTCTTATCTGTTCTTGTTGGAACTCTGCCATTCAGATGCTTATATCTTTCCTTTTCTCCTTTGCTTTTCGCCTGCTCTTCTTTTCACAGATATTTGTAAGGCTTCCCCAGACAACCATTTTGCTTTTTTGCATTTCTTTTCCCATGTGAGATAGGTCTTAATCACTGTCTCCTGTACAAGGTCGCGAACCTCATTCCATATTCATCAGGCATAGTTCATCCTATCTATCAGATCTAGGCCCTTAAATCTATTTCTCACTTCCACTGTATAATCATAAGGGATTTAATTTAGATCATACCTGAATGGTCTAGCGGTTTTCCCTGCTTTCTTCAATTTAAGTCTGAATTTGGTAATAAGGAGTTCATGATCTGAGCCACAGTCAGCTCCTGGTCTTGTTTTTGTTGACTGTGTAGAGCTTCTCCATCTTTGGCTGAAAAGAATATAATCTGATTTCGGTGTTGACCGGCTGGTGACATCCATGTGTAGAGTCTTTTGTGTTGTTGGAGAGGGTGTCTGCTACGATCAGTGCATTGTCTTTGCAAAACTCTACAATTCTTTGCCCTGCTTCATTCCGCATTCCAAGGCCAAAGTTGCCTGTTACTCTAGGTGTTTCTGACTTCCTACTTTTGCATTCCAGTTCTCTATCATGAAAAGGACATCTTTTGGGGGTGTTAGTTCTCAAAGGTCTTGTAGGTCTTCATAGAACTGTTCAGCTTCAGCTTCTTCAGCATTACTGGTTGGGGCATAGACTTGGATTACTGTGATATTGAATGGTTTGCCTTGGAAGCGAATGGAGATATTCTGTCGTTTTTGAGATTGCATCCAAGTACTGCATTTCGGACTCTTTTGTTGACCATGATGGCCACTCCATTTCTTAATTATTCCTAAACCCTAAGTTCCACAAACTTCCTTTGCCATGAACATTTCCCTCACAAATAGGTCTCAGATGACCATCCTTCCCATGGCCTCAAGCTGCGTCCTACATGCTCAACCTGGAACACTCTTTGTAAAGATCCTTGAACAAATGTCAATGGTTAACTTTATGGATTTATTTCTGGGCACAACTGCAGAAGGCTTTGTGCCTTCTGCTCCTCTCAAGGACAGTAAGCACCTTAACATTCTTTCAGTCAACTTAACCAAGGAAAGCAGAAACAAGTCACAATCACAAGACCTAACTCCTTCGTCCCGGGTCCGTGACTGCGGGACAAGGAGAGGGGGTTGCGGCCATGCCTCCATTTTCTCAGTAATGCCTAATGTGGCTCCCAACACACATGTTTTGTACCCTCTGACCAGAGATTCCCCTTCAGGTAGTTTGTGTTGGTCCACAGCTCAAGAATGTTTAAGATGGCCCAGTTGATTTCAGTCTGGATCCTTCACTGAGGATCAGGACTCTTGAGTCCTCCGAGTCCTGAGGGCTGAGATCTGGGCTGAGGAGGGGGTGCGCTGTTCTGAGTCGGGATGGATCAGGGCCTGCTGTGTGACCTGAAGGCAATTGCCTGGTCAGCGAGGTGACTCCTGAGCTGTGTACATGAGGCCTCACCAGGAGGGGAGTGTGATCTGAGGGAAATTGTGGGAAAGTCCCATATTGGTCTCTCTGCAGAAGTTGACCGTCCTGAGTCCCTCCTGAGACAGTGGCCACAGGGGACTGTCTGTTCCTCTTTATGAGGGCTTCCCTGTGTGTGTGGTTGGGTCTCAGGAAGGGTGCTGGGGTCCAGCCCTGGTGCATCCAGGGTAATTCGAAGTGGGGCAGAGTGGCGATTGATTTAGAGAGTGATAAGGAAAGAATGTTGTAGATAAGAAAATAGAGGAGAGAAAGAGGCTGATATGCCTTGGTTTACATAGTAAGCCAATAAAATCCCAGACAAGGAGTTTGTCCTATTCACGGAAGCCACAGGTGCCCTCCTGGTCTCCTGAGGGAGTGAAGACACAGAACATCTTCCTGTTCAGATCTTAGAAATCCGGGCATTAAGTCAACGCAGGGAGCCTCTATGCTCCAAGGGATCAGCCAGAAAAAAGAGTAAGTGAGAGTAAAAAAAGACACAGGGTGACCAAGCTTCTTCTAGCAAGGCCCGTTACTTTTATTTTCAAAAGGGACTTTATACCTTTCCCACAAATGATGTTGTGTATGTTATCTTCTGGCCTTGGAGGCCTGTGAACATTTTATGACCCTCTTTTGATAAAGGCAGTTCAACCAGAAAACTTATTTTCCCTTGAAATGTTTTTTCTTTATATTTCTAATCTATGTCAGCCTCAGAAAAATGTTAAACAGAGTTACATTTCTCACAGAGCAAAAGTGCAGTGAGTTACAAGAAAGAACCAATTAGCTCAGAAGTCTGATGTGGTTAATTTCAAGGCTATACTTGTTTTTCTTACATTCCAACTATGTTAACTAATGCAGTCCCAGGTGCGCAGTGGATAAGAGATATGGGAATTTAGCAACAAGCGTTGGCCCAATAATGAAATCCTACACCAGGACTACTCTAAAAACTTTTAACTCTTTAAAAGGCTCTATGTTTTAGGCTTCCCGTGCCTCTCACAGCTGGGAGGCTGTGAACAATCATATGCGTAGCTGCTGTAAGAGTCTGGATAAACCTGCCCAGCAAGCTAGAATGCTGACAGAGGGGGTTTGATTTGAAATATTCCTCTCATGTCCAGGAGACGTATTAGCTAGAGTCCTAAGTTGATTTTTCCAGAGAAAGGTGGTCGGGGATAGCCCTCTGTTAATGTCAGAAGAGTTGGTGAAAGGCATGATATAGTAAAACAGACAGATTCTGGTTTTGGGATAGATGCTCGAGAAGGGGGTCCCCTCGAGACCTGATCTCGCCTTTGCCCATTAGGCCTTTTCCTCATGACCTTTGCCATGGGCAGGATTCCCCATGCTGGCTCCAGGCAGAAGGGGATGTGTTGACTCTAAGCATTAAACAGCATGTTTTCAACTTTCATGATAGACCTCTGAAGACTCGTGTTGCCGGAGGAAGCCCTGAAGTTAAGGACGAGGAAAGAAAAGGAGTGAGGCATGGCTATTTCTCAGGTAAGGTCATATTTAGTCTGTCCTTCCTGAAATGCCCTTCTCTGGACTCGCTAATTGTGTCTGACTCTGGAGTGTCCGGTGTGACTCCTGTACACGCACACTCACCCGGGGCCTTCCCTCAGGTCCTGTCGTCACCACCTAGATCCCATCTCCCCATGGCCCAGTGACGTGGCACTTGTGAGGAGGCTCCCCTGGTCACTGTCCAGGGCAGGGCTTCTCACCCACAGGTTGGAGATGGGGTCTCAGTGTTGTTGGCAGCAGGGATTGCTTAGGGCCTATCTGGATGAGCTGTCTGCTCTCTGTCAACCAGGGTAAAGAAACTGCACCTGGAAATCAGGTGTTAGTATGCACAATAGCTGGTAAAATCTGGGAATCAGAGCAGTTGAGCCTGTCCTTTCCCTTTTGTGTATCTTGACATCCTTGTGAATATACCTTACATATATATACAGAAAGAATTATTTCTGAGTACTGTGTTCTGTTCAGTTGGCTTATTTGTCTGTTTTTATATCAGTACCACATCACCTTGATTATCTTATAATAGGTGTTGAAATAGAAAGACGTCCATCTTCCTTCAAGAGTTTTGCTGTTTGCTCTTTGAATACTTCTGTGACTTTCACCATATTTTATTCTGCTTCTACAAAGATTGCCATGACAGTTTTGATAATGAGTTAATTGGTTGCTTGACCTTTTGTGTGGTTATTAAAGACTCTTTTATGATATTACATGTTTCTTTTGTAATCTCTATGATTTTTACTGAGGAAACTTTGTCATGTGGGAAAGAAGATACATTTCCTTCTTTTTCAATTTGGAGACCTTTGATTTCGTTTTCTCATCTAATTGCCCTAAGGGTTTCAGTGCTTTGTTGAAGTATAGTGCAGAGTGTGCATCCTTGAGGAAAAGCTTTCATTCTTTCCCCATTGCTGTGCTCTTTTCATAATGGCATTTATTATGTTGATGTTGGTATAATTTATTTTTTGTAGTTTGTTGAGTGTTCCATCTTGAAAGGTTGTCAAATTTTTGTTGAATGTTTTTTTCTGCATCAAGACGATCCTGTTGTTTTCCCCTTTAATCTGTTAATGTAGTGTGTCATATTGATTTTTGTATGTTGAATTCTCCTTGCCTTACATGAATAAAATCCACTTGGTTATGGTGTCAGATCTTTTTATTTATTTATTTAAATTATTTTAATTGAAGGATAGTTGCTGTAGAGAAGTTGTTGTTTTCTGCAAATGTCAACATGAATCAGCCATAGGTATACATATGTCCCCTCCCTCCCATCTTCTTCCCTATCCCACCCCTGTAGGTTGTTAGAGAGCCCCTGTTTGAGTTCCCTGAGTCAGTCAGCAAATTCGCATTGGCTCTCTACTTTATATATGGCAATGTAAGTTTCCATGTTACTCTCTCCATACATCTCACCTTCTCCTTCCTCCCCTTCCCCCTCCATCTGTTCTCTGTGTCTGTTTCTCCAGATCTTTTTAATATGTGTTGAAGTGGGTTTGCAAGTATTTTAATTTTGCATCAGTATTCATCAGGGGTATTGGTTTCTAGTTTTCCTTTCTTGTGTCTTTGGGAAATCAGCAAACTATTAGAATCATGCTTGCTTCATAAAATTAGCAGGATTAGTGGTAATTCTTTTGTAAATGTTTGGTAGAATTTGGTCCTGGATTTTCCTTAGAGGTTTCTGACTACTTTTTAAATCTCTCTAGTTATAATTGGTTTCCCTGATGGCTCAGATCATAAAGAATCTGCCTGCATTGCGGGAGACCCAGGTTCTATCCCTGGGTTGGAAGCTTCCCTGGAGAAAGGAATGGCTGTCTAGTCCAGTATTCATGTCTGGAGAAATTCCATGGACAGAGGAGCCTTGTGGGCTACAGTCCATGAGGTCACAAAGAGTCAGACATGACTGAGTGGCTAACACTTTCACTTTCAACCCTTCTCAATTATTTTATTTCTTAATAAGTAAAATAGTTTGTATGTTTCTAAGAATTTGCCAGTATCTCCTGTATACTGTCACTTATAGGCATTATTGGTCATAGTACTTCCTATCTTTAGAAACTTTCTTTGACATCAGTTGTAATCCCTCCTGTTTCATATCTGTTTTTAGTTATTTGGATCATTTTTTCTCTTGTCCTTAGTCTAGGTGGGGGTTTTCCTATACAGTTATTCAAAACATCAACTCTTGGCTTATTATTATATTTTTCTACTTTCTATTGTATCTCTGGTTTAATCTTTCTTTCTTACATGTTTCCTTCTGCTAAACTTGAGTTTAGTTTGTTTTCAGTTTTTTGCTTCCTAGAGGTCTAAAAATATTCAGATTTAAGATATTTTCTTTTTTTTACTGTAAGCATTTAACCTTTCAGACTTTCCTTTTAGTACAGTGGTCTCTGTGTGTTATAAGTTTTGTAATGTTGTTTTTTCGTTTTGATCCATGTATTTTAAAATTTCCATGTGATTTTTTTCTTAGAGCCATTTGTGGTGTAAGAGTGAGCTGTTTAATGTCCACATGTGAGAAAGTTTCTTTTTTTCTTGTGTTTATTTTGTTGTTGTTAGGGAAGATACTTTTATGTTATCAGTCTCTTAAAATGGTTAATTTTGGCCTAACGTGGTCTCTCATAGAGAATGGTTTCTGTGTCCTTGAGATACATGTGTTTTCTGCTTTTTTTGGGCCGTGTGATCTGTACATGCCTGTTCAATATTTGCTTCATTTTTCTGAGATATCTAATGTTAGATGTATATATATTTTTACTTGTTACAGCTTTTGGGTAAATTGACCATTTTATCATTATACAATATTTATCTCATTGCACTTTTTTTTTCTTCAGTTTATTTTGTCTGATATAACAGTCTCCCCTGCTCTCTTTAGGATGGACTGTCTTTTTCCATCCTTTCACTTTTCACCTGTCCATGTCCTTAGGTTTGTGAGTACTACCTGTTTCAACTCTGACGAACTCTGTGTCTCTTGCCCTGGTTTTTTCCTCCTGTTACTTCTTCTAGTGGCCCCTGCTCCTGTGCATCGTATGGTGGTGAAAGACAGGCACCCTGGACAGCTCCTTTCGTGCCACTGTAATTTCCGAGGGAATGTATTGAATGTTTCCTTCCTATCATGATGTTTCTTCAGATAGTCTTGCTTAATGACTGTATTTTTTTCCATATTATTTTTTGCCAAGATTTTTAATTCTCCGAGAAATTTTTTACTTTGCTGTTGTGATAATTCTTTTTTGTCATAATCTAATGACTCTTCTAATTTGAAATCAGTTTTATTAATGGGAAAAAAAGCAAAGTCTTTGGCTTCTGTTAATGCCTTGCTGTGTAAATTTAAACGGATAAAATTGTATCTTTGTATATGGTAATGTTATTATGAATTGAGTTCAAGTATTCTTTTTTTTTTTTAATGTTTTTACCGGTTTTCTTTTGGTAGCCTAGTATAGAATCCTGTTGACAACCTCAGCTGAGTACAAAAAATACATTTTTATCATCTGAAGGATGCTGAAATACATGTGAATAAAATGATAATATAAAATTATCCAAAAAATCTATCAAAAGACAAATCCTCTCATTTCAGTTAATTTTTTATAGATAAGTATGCATGCATGTGCAAGTCTGGTTTAGACAGAAGACATCATAATTTAAAAACAAAATATCACTGTTTTTTTCAGTTGAAATTATGTTATCAGTATAATCTGTGGCCTTGAAATTTTCTAAACAATCCTTAGTGTTTTAAGTAGTAAATTACTAACAGTTGTGTTTCTGTATCCACGTCTATAATGACCTTTCATGCCATTTCACATTGTTCACCTTGGACTTTTTTTTTTCATATTAATACAATATTTATTTGTTTTCCTTTTGTCAAACCCTGAGCCCACCACTTTGGCCAGGCTGCCTGGGGAGTTCCAGGAAAGGGAACATACAGGGCAGACATAGGAGAAAGAACTATGGGAGGTGGAAACAGCTCCTTCATATCGTGAAAAGGTGAACTAGACCACCATCAGGCAAAAGAGCCCCATGGCCTTTGAGAGGGCCAAGCCACGTGGCTTACAAGAACTACTGTTTCAGAAAAGGGTTCCTGGCATAACAGTGATGAAGCTCCCGAACACAGTCCCACTTCCAGCCCTGGAGCCAGCCACCCCTGCTGTGGCAGCTCCAGCTCCAGGGAACTTGGCTGCTGTGTCAAAGTCCTTTGAAATGGCACTGGTTTGGAAGCTCTGGGTAGGAATAAGTGAGATGGTCCGGGGATCTGGGCCTGCCAAGCTGCTGTGGCACTCATCAGTCAGTGTCTCCAGTCCTTCACCACCACTGTGGACAGTGATCACTCAACAGGGGGGAGGTTCTCCCGATCAGGGAGGGGGTAGAGCCTAATTTGGCACAGGTGTCCATTTTCAAGGGATGAAGGCCCGAGGCCCGAGAGCTGCTCCCCCTGCAGAGAAGACAGAGGGGCAGGGAGAAGGCTCACCTTGGACTTCTTTCAAGTTTTCTTTAGGAGCCCTCTGTCAAAGGACTTGTAATGTTCTCTGTATTAACTGTTAGATGCTTAAGCTTCAGTTGCTGAGCCCAAGCTTCTGAGTTCAGGTGCTTCATGTAACATTTCTTACCTTCTTGATCTGAGTCAAGTTTCTCAGAGTGTCTGTGACACAGGTTTTCTTCTCTAAGGTGGGAACAGATGGTTCTTTAATGAGCTATTATATTGATGACAGGTTCTTGCCTGTAAAGTACTTATTTAATGTTTAGAGTAATACTATAGTAATTCAGAGCAACAGGAAGCCTTCAGACACTTTTAGTCCTTGCTGCTGTTATCAACATCATACCTGAAAATTTTGGCCTTTCCATTAAAAGTGCCGTGGACTTTGTCATCTCTGAAGACACCACTCATGCTGTACCTCATCTAGATCATGAATTGCACTCACTGGGTAGAACATAATATGTGACACTTCTGTATAGCCAAAACAGTGTTGAGCTTTATTTTTATATATTTCATGGACTTTGAACAGTGATGAAAAATCCATATTAATTGGAGGATCTCATAAGGCCATATGAAAAACCATAAGAAATTAAAATTAGAGATGCATAATTTCTCCAGATACCCCTGCGTGGATCTGTTAGAACACACACTTCAACCAAGTCAATCCGTACCCCTTACTACCCTTTCTCTTTTGCATGAAAATGAGAACTTTTCATGGCCCTTTTGGTGACATGTGGTTTCATTTCAGGAACGACTGACCTCTGAGGATGTGGCCATCGAATTCACTCAGGAGGAGTGGGAATTCCTGGACCCTGCTCAGAGGGCCTTGTACAGGGACGTGATGCTGGAGACCTACAGAAACCTGCTGTCTGTGGGTGAGGATGACTTCCTTCCAGAGCTGTCCTTGGGTATCTTCATTTTCCCTGTGTGCCCCTTGGGAGGCCCTGATGTCTTTCATCTGAGAGTTCTGGTTACTGGGGCATGACACAACTTCACAAAGTTAAACTGACCCTCTTCAGATGCTGTGTCTGTTTCATGTCATATATGAGGTTGTCCCAGAGGTTAATTATCTACAAAGCTCACTAGCAAATGTTAACAAAAAAATACCAAAAAACCCGATTTCCTATTTTCTACCTTTTGACTTTTGGCTCAGGGTTTAAAAAAATCCACAGCACTTTAGATTTCTTTCTTCTGATAATGCTGAATATCTACTGGTTTGTTTTTGCTTACTTGTTTACTTTTTTTTAGCTGCACCATTCTACATGTGGAATCTTAGTTCCCTCCTAAGGATCAAACCTTCCCCCCCTGCATTGGAAATGCAGAGTCTTAACCACTGGATCACCAGGGGAGTCCCAGAATTTCTGTTTCTGATCTGAATATTATCTCCACATTGGAGCATGAGAAAAAGCTCTGGACAGTGGGGAGTGATGTAAAAGTAGCCAAAACTACAACATATAAAGAAAAACGAGTATCTCAAAAGGGCTGTTTTTTTCTGTTTAGAACTGGAACAAGTTGGTGGATTGGATCCTCTGTGGTTGTTACTTAGTAAATTGTAAGAGTGGGTAGGGAGATCATCTTTTTGATCTTAGATCCTGCAAGGGGAGCATATGTGACTCTCACGCTCTTAGCTTGCCATCTGTAGGCTGAGCGCATGGTCCCATCTCAAGATGCTGTAATGTCTGACCTTCATGTTGTGTTAGTTTTACTCTTGTGCTGCTCTGCCCCGTCTGGGAATGTCAACTGTTCCTGATGTTCCATCCTCCTTACTTTGTATCATTTTACCTCTTCAACTTCTTTGAAATCTATTCCTGAGGGTCTGAAAGTTTATCTGGTTTCCTTGCTTTGATAATCCACCTATGTTTAATTGTCAGCCTCTGGTGAGTCTCTGTGGAATGGATTTAGTAGGTAACAGAAAACTGTGATGGAGACACTATTCCTAATGTTATTTTCTTGCTCTGTACAAAGTCACCACTTGAAGTCTCCACTTGAAGCTATCCTGTAGAGTGGTTAGTTCTTGGATTATGAGAGAGAAAGTATCACGAGAGCCTGATACATCTTTCCAGGTTATTTTCTGGCTTTGGAGACTCTGTCAAGGGCACCATGACAGTGTTGTTGCTGTGTATCAAGGACCATATATTTTAGCCTCTGTAAATGGCACGGGAATTTATCCCAGGACAACTTTGTCCAAGTTCACATTCTCGTATCTATGAGGCTATTCGCTGCACTGTTGTTCTGTGCGTTGTAGTTATTTTTTAATTTATCACTGAGTTCAAATTTCTGTGTTACTCTTTGTGTTTCTGTTTTGTATTTGCAACACGTTGGATGTTTGATTGGGGAATGGTCCCTATGGTGGAACTGGTGATCAGTCCCTCTTAAAATTCTTTATATATTCTTTGTACTCACTTACTCTCAGATGTATGATTTCTACATATTTTCTCTTCTACTGTTGATTGTCTTTTCAGACTCACTGCAGTGTAATGCAGAGTAGTTTATAATTTTGATACAGTTTAATTTATTAATATCTGGTTTTATTTTGTGGCCTGTGCTTTTGGTGTTATATCTGGTAAATCATTTGTGGGTCCAATTTGCAGAAACATTTCCTGCACATTTACTTCTAGGAGTTTTATACATTTGGGACTTAGGTTTAGGTCTTTGAACCATTTTGAGTTCGCTTTTGTCTGTAGTGTAAGATAATGTTCCAAGTAAATTCTTTTGCTGGTGGGTATTCAGTTTTGTCAACATGTCTTGTTTCATAGACTGCTGCCCCCATTTAGTAGTTTTTATACCCTTGTGAAACATCTTTTAGGAACATCTCCGCAAGAGGTGTTTTTGTTTTTGTTTTAACCATTCTTTTTAGGTATGCTGCTGCCTCTGCTGCTAAGTCGCGTCAGTCGTGTCTGACTCTGTGTGACCCCACAGACGGCAGCCCACCAGGCTCCTCTGTCGCTGGGATTCTACAGGCAAAAACACTGGCTAGGTTGCCATTTCTTTCTCCAAAGCATGCATGCCAATTTGCTTAAGCTGTGTGCGATTCTGTGCGACCCCATAGACGGCAGCCCACCAGGCCTCTCTGTCCTTGGGATTCTCCAGGCAAGAATACTGGAGTGGGTTGCCATTTCCTTCTCCACTTTTTAAGTATAGTTAATTTATAATTTTGTGTTTGAGGTATACAGCAGTTTACAATATATTCAATATAGTTCCCTGAGCTATATCGTAGGTTCTTGTTGTTTATGTATTTTGTATATACATTAGTTTGTAAATATTCAGAGTCCTAATTTATCTCTCCCTTTCCTGCCGCCATCACCATCCTGTACTATCCCCTTTGGTAACCATAAGTCTATTTTTTATTCTGGTGAGCTTATTTTGTGAATAAGTTCATTTGTATCATTTATTTCAGTTTAACGTATAATATCCTATGATATTTGTCTTTGTCTGTTTGATTTCACTTAGACTAATCCCTAAATCTGTCTATATTGCTGCAAAAGGCATTACTTCATTGTGTTTTATGCTGTGGAGGTGGCAACTCACTCCAATGTTCTTGCCTGGAGAATTGTATGGACAGGAGTCTGGCAGCTGCAGGTCATGGGGTCTTAAAGAGTTGGATACGGCTGAGCTACTTTCACTTCACAATATTCCCTTGTATATATGTACCACATATTCTTTATCCCTTTGTCTGTCAGTGAACATTTAGGTGCCGTGTTTTGGCTGGTATAAATAGTGCTGCTAAAAACATTGGGGTGCATGTATCATTTTGAATTAGTTTTCATCCTTTCTGGATATATGCCCAGGATTGGAATTGCTGCTTCATGTGATAGCTCTATTTTTAGTTCTTTATGGAACCTCCATGCTTTTCTCCAAAGTGGCAGTACCAATTTATGTTCCTTCCAACAGTGTAGGAGGGTTCTCTTTTCTCCACACCCTCTCAAGCATTTATTGTTAGTAGACTTTTTGATGGTGGTCATTCTGACCAGTGTGAGGTGATACATTTTTGTGGTTTTGTTTTGTATCTCTCTCATAAGTAGAGACGTCAAGCATCTTTTCAGGTGACTGTTGGCCATCTGTTTGTCTCCTTTGGAGAAGTGTCTGTTTTGATCTTCTGCCCAGTTTTTGATTGGGTTATTTGTTTTGATATTACGCTGTATGAACTGTTTGTATATTTTGGATAAATCCCTTATTATAGGTAGCATCATTTGCATATGTAGTCTCATAGTCCACAAGTTGAATTTTTGTTCTTTTTTTGCTTTCCTTTGCTTTGCTAAAAGGTTTTAAATTCAATTAGGTCTCATTTGTTTGATTTTGCTTTTATTACCATGAGCCTAAGAGATAAAATTCAAAAAAAAATTGCTGACATTTAGTCAGTGTTTGGCATTTGTTTTCCACTATGAATTTTATAGTATCTGGTATTGCATTTAGATGTTTAACACATGTTGAGTTTATTTTTGTATGTGGTGTTAGAGAATGTTGGAATTTCATTCTTTTTCATGTAACTATCCATTTATCCCAGCATCACTTATTAAAGAGACTTCTTCATTCTATATTCTTTCCTCCTTTGTTATAGAATAATTGACTCTAAGTAAATTGGTTTATTTCTGGGTTTTCTGTCCTGTTCTACTGATGTGTGTTTCTGTTTTGTGCCATCATTATACCACTTCCCTGCTGGCTCAGATCGTAAAGCCATCTGCCTACAATGCAGGAGACCCAGGTTCAGTCCCTGGGTCAGGAAGATCTGGAGAAGGAAATGGCAACCTATTTCAGTATTCTTGCCTGGAAAATCCCATGGACAGAGGAACCTGGTAGTCTACAGTCGATGGGGTCACAAAGAGTTGGACACAACTGAGCAACTTCACTTTCACTTTGTTGACTGTCAATTGGTAGTATAGTCTGAACTCAGGGAACATGATTCCTCCAGCTCTGTACTTCTTTCTCAAGATCATTTTAGATATTTTGTGTTTGTATTTTGTATCTGTATTTTGTATTATTTGTATTTTGGTACAAATTAAGTTTTTCTTTGTTTTATGAAATATGTCATTGTTAATTTGATAAGGGTTGCATTGAATATGTAGATTGCCTTGGATAATATGGTCATTTTGACAGTCCAAGAATATGGTATATGTTTGTGCCATCTGTGTCATCTTTGGTATCAGTCATCAGCATGTTATAGTTTCATGAGTACAGTTCTTTTGACTTTTAACGTAGGTTTATTCCTTAGAATTGTATTGTTTTCTCTGAGATGGTGAATGGGATTGTTTCATTAATTTCATTTTCTGATATATCATTATTAGTGTATAGAAATACAGCCGTTTTCTATATATTTTGTATCCAGCAAGTTTACCCTGTTCATTGAAGAGGTCTAGTAGTTATGTGGTGGCATCTTCGGGATTTTCTGTGTGTAGCATCATAGTGACAGTTTTACTTTTCCTTTATTTTTTTTTTTACCTTGAATTCCTTTTATTTCTTTTTCTTTTCTGATTGTTGTGGCTAGGACTTCCAAAAATATGTTCAATTAAAGTGGCAATAGTGAACATTCTTGTCTTACTCATGTTGTTAAGGGGAGTGCTTTCAGTTTTTCCCTGTTGAGTATGATGTTAGCTGTGTGTTTGACATATACAGTCTTAATTATGTTGAGGTAGGGTCCATCTGTGCTGACTTTCTGAAGGGTCTTTTTATCATAAATGGCACTTGAATTTTGTCAGAACCTTTTCTGCATCTATTTATGATCATATGGTTTTTAGTCTTCAACTGTTACTGTGGTGTATCATAGTGATTAACTTGTGGATATTGAGAAATCTTGCATCCCTGCAATAAATCCCACTTGATCGTGGTATGATCATTTCATGTCCTTTAATGTGTTAGTAACAGTTTGAATCTGCTCTTTTGAACTCAGGGAATGTCTAGGAGAATAAAGCCTTTTTCTACAAAAAAGAGTTGGATGCCTCAGAAAGGCTTTTTTAACTGGGAAGGCCTTCCAGAGTCAGTGTCAATCCCTCCTTTCGTTTGATACTCCTCGATCTTGAGATGACCATGTCTGGAAGAAGAAACGAAGTAAATGTCCAATAGAGAGGTTAATCATACTTGGCAGAGGAACCCAGGTTTAGATAGCCTTTTCCTGGATTTTCCTTCTGATTTCTGCTAATAAGATTCTTACACAATATCCTGGAATATTGTGTATGTTTTTCTTGAATATAAGCATTCCATTGTAAGTTACAAAATCAGAGTTGGATACATCACATTGTAAATAGTATAACAGGTATTATCCTGCTTTCTCCATATATCACACGTTTAAAATCTCTCTTGTTTCTGTCCCATACCCATAGTATAATGCCCATAAACCTGCTGAACCAGTTCTTTTCTTTTAAAGTCAGTATATAAGTTTACGCTGTCCGTTATTTTCACAAAGACATGCGGTCACAAGCTGATATCTGACATAAACCTGTGTACCCTATGTTCCACACAGGCCCTTTCTTAGTCCTGACCAGTCCTCACATAGTACCTTGATATGGATGGAAACATTGTTCTTACCTATCACATCCCTCCACCTTCTACATACTCTCACTGTAAAGATAATGTCTGATCATTTATTGAACATGTTTCTCAGGACATGACCTAAATCACTCTGTGCATCCATGATGACTCACAACCCATTTCGAGATGGGGTGGTTGAATAATAGTTAAACAGACTACTTCTGTCTTGTATCTTCTTTGATATTTTCTTTCTAAGTTCCTTGTATTTATTTTTTAATATTTTCTAGTCTATTCATTCGGTGAGTGGTCATGTTTACAAATAAGTTTTTTCAGTCGTCCCAGTAGGTTCAGATTCATATCCTGGTCCTCTTACCACTTTGTGGGCCAATTGGGTGTGTCTCCTACTCTGATTAGAGGAAAGCTTGTTAGTTTACCTCAAGCCTTTTAAAGCAAATTAGTGCTGTCAGTAGTACATGTTTTATAGTAAATACTCAAAATTTATTTGTCTAAAAAAGGTAATATCTATATTCTGTCATGTTCTTTATGATATGACTTTATCTACATTATATCTTTTTTGAAAATATAAATGTATTTATTTTAATTGGAGGTTAATTACTTTACAATATTGTATTGGTTTTGCCATACATCAACATGAGTCCACCACAGGTATACACATGTTCCCCATCCTGAACCCCGCTCCCTCCTCCCTCCCCGTACCATCCCTCTGGGTCATCCCAGTGCACCAGCCCCAAGCATCCAGTATCATGCATCAAACCTGGACTGGCGATTCGTTTCATATATGATATTATACATGTTTCAATGCCATTCTCCCAAATCATCCCACCCTTTCCCTCTCCCACAGAGTCCAAAAGAATGTTCTATACATCTGTGTCTCATTTGCTGTCTTGCATACAGGGTTATCGTTACCATCTTTCTAAATTCCATATATATGAGTTAGTATATTGTATTGGTATTTTCCTCTCTGGCTTACTTCACTCTGTGTAATAGGCTTCAGTTTCATCCACCTCATTACAACTGATTCAAATGAATTCTCTTTAATGGCTGAGTGATACTCCATTGTGTATATGTACCACAGCCTTCTTATCTGTTCATCTGCTGATGGACATCTAGGTTGCTTCCATGTCCTGGCTATTATAAACAGTGCTGTGATGAACATTGGGGTACACATGTCTCTTTCAATTCTGGTTTCCTCAGTGTGTATGCCCAGCAGTGGGATTGCTGGGTCATAAGGCAGTTCTATTTCCAGTTTTTTAAGGAATCTCCATACTGTTTTCCATAGTTGCTGTACTAGTTTGTATCCCACCTGTAGTGTAAGCAGGTTCCCTTTTCTCCACACCCTCTCCAGCATTTATTGCTTCTGGACTTTTGGATCACAGCCATTATGACTGGCATGAAATGGTACCTCATTGTGGTTTTGATTTGCATTTCTCTGATAATGAGTGATGTTGAGCATCTTTTCATGTGTTTGGTAGCCATCTGTATGTCTTCTTTGGAGAAATGTCTATATAGTTCTTGGCCCATTTTTTGATTGGGTCGTTTATTTTTCTGGAATTGAGCTGCAGGAATTGCTTGTATATTTTTGAGATTGGTTGTTTGTCAGTTGCTTTATTTGCTGTTATTTTCTCCCATTCTGAAGGCTGTCTTTTCACCCTGCTTATAGTTTCCTTTGTTGTGCAGAAGCTTTTAAGTTTAATTAGGTCCTGTTTGTTTATTTTTGCTATTATTTCCAATATTCTGGGAGGTGGGTCATAGAGGATCCTGCTGTGATGTATGTGGTAGAGTGTTTTGCCTATGTTCTCCTCTAGGAGTTTCATAGTTTCTGGTCTTCTGTTTAGATCTTTAATCCATTTTGAGTTTATTTTTGTGTATGGTGTTAGAAAGTGATCTAGTTTCCTTCTTTTACAAGTGGTGACCAGTTTTCCCAGCACCACTTGTTAAAGAGATTGTCTTTAATCCATTGTATATTCTTGCCCCTTTTGTCAAAGATATGGTGTCCATAGATGTGTGGATTTATCTCTGGGCTTTCTATCTTGTTCCGTTGATCTATATTTCTGTCTTTGTGCCAGTACCATACTGTCTTCATGACTGTGTCTTTTTAGTAGAGGCTAAAGTCAGGCAGGTTGATTCCTCCAGTTCCATTCTTCTTTCTCAAGATTGCTTTGGCTATTCGAGGTTTTTTGTATTTCCATACAAATTGTGAAATTATTTGTTCTAGGTCTACATTATATCTTCTTAAAATTTTATTTATTTTTTAATTGAAGGATAATGGCTTTACCAAATTTTGTTTTCTGTCAGACCTCAACTACATTATATCTTGTATGCATTTCACTTGCAACGTTTTTCAGCAATATTGTGTCTGACCCTGGTCAATCAATACACAGAGCACTCGCTTTTTATTTGTTATATTTTGGTGCCATTAAACTAGGTAATTAAGAATAGTACATGGCTAGAGATTAGCCTTCCTTGGTGGCTCAGTGGTAAAGAATTCGCCTGCTAATGCAGAAGATGCTTCCTGATTCCTGAGTCAGGAAGATCCCATGGAGAAGGAAATGGCAACCCACTCCACTATTCTTGCCTGGGAAATCCATAGACTGAGGAGTCCGGTGCACTACAGTCCACAGTGTCGCAAAGAGGCAAACACAACTGAGCGACTGAACAACAACAACATAGGTGGAGACTGCATTGTTTATTGGTTGTTAGAAAACCAGTGAATATTTTACATCTTAATTTATGTGTCATTTACAGATGATGGTCTTTTAGCGTGTATTCTTGCAATACAGTTGACACATACTACTTGTTAACATTGTAAAATGCCTTTTCTTTTTGGATATGTACTTCTATAGCAGATTTAAAAAACTATGTTGTTTCCAAAAAATTGCTTTAGTCGTATTCTTCATTTTCCCATTTGTTTTCAATTATAAACAACCAATTATGAAAAGTTAATTATTAATTGGGTAAGCTTGGTTTTGGATTATTTACTGTTAAAATATGTATTATATTGTTTAGAATGTATTTATGTACAGTAAGTTTGCAGAATACAATGATAGTGTTGTATTTTTCTTCTCAATTTGAGACAATTGTTGATTGATATGTTGCCGGCGACCAGCCCCAGTTGATCCAGGGTAATTCAAACTGAGGACGCCGTGGCGAAAGAGATATATAGATTTAGAGAGAGAGAAGAGTTTGCAGTTAAGAGAAGAGAGGAGAGAAAGAGGCTGTATTCCTTGGTTTACATAGAAAGACAATAAAGCCTCAGACAAGGGACTTTCACCGTCTGTGTAAGGCCACAGGTGCCTGCCTGAATAGCGGAGAGTGCCCTGCCTTGGGCTTGCTCTCATGTGGGTCTTAGAAGCCCAGGCAAATAAGTAGACATGATGAGTCTCTCTGCCCCAGCCGGGAATCAGCCAGAAAATAGAGTAAGAAAGAAAAGAAGACATGAAGGAAGCCAGTCTTTCCAGGAACTGGTCCGAAAAACTGGTCCGTCCTTTATTTTCCAGGAAAAGCTTTTATACTTCTAGTTGTACATAGATATCAATGGATAATACAAAGTCATGCAGGGTCAGCAGCCCTGACCCTTATCAACACCAGGCTTTCTCTCTGCATGCTTAGCTGTATACACAGGTCTTAGGTGATTTACATCATCTGGCCAAGAGGCCTATTAGCATTTCATGGCCCTTTTCTGATAAGGGTCCGTCAAGCAGAAAACTTATTTTCCCTAAAAGTGTTGTTCTTACTAAAGTCTGGTGTCACTCTCAGAAAGCACTAATTAAGGTTACATTCTTACATAGCAAGGACACAACAATTTATAACAAGGAAAGAGTAGTACAGTGATTTATAACAAAGAGAAAATTTATTAACTCAAAAGTCTAGTATTGCTAACATCAAAACTACTATGTTCTTTTTTCTACATCCTAATTACATTGATTAATATCCTCCAGGTGCCTAAAAGATAAAGGATATGGAGGCCTGGCAGCAGTCTTTAACTCAACAATGAAAACCTACACTGATATAATTCTTAGCTCTTCAAAAAAGGCTCTGTATCTTTAAGATGTTTTAAGCTTCATGCCTCTCGCGGTTATGGGGCTGTAAACAATCACATGCGTAGTTGTAAAAGTCAGGACAGATGGGTCAGGTAAGTTAGAAAGCTATCAGAGCCGAGACATTCTTTTTACGCCCAGGAGACTTATTGACTGGAACTCTATGTTAATTCTTTTTAGGGGAAGGTGGTGGGGGACAGCCCCTGTTCATGTCAGAAGCATAAGCGAAAACCATAATGCACTACGGCAGGCAGACTCTGGTTTTGGGGGTAGATGCTCAAGAAAATCCAACAAGGCTCCCTTACGGCCTGACTCGCTTTTACCTGTTGGACCCCTTAACCTCATGACCTTTGTCACTGGTGGGACTCCTGGTGCTGGCTCCCAGCAATACGTTCCTAAGGGTCCTGGTAGAAAAACACTCTGTTTTTGAGAGTTGCTATAAGATTGTCCAATGTGAGTGTGTTTGGCATATGGTTTTTAATACTAGGCTACTGTAATGGTGAATTTATGTTATGCTTTCTTAAGTTAAGAATTATATTCCCTTAGTGTTTCTAAACACTTAAGGTGATCATTGTGGTGTTTCATAACCTGATGTAAGTATTACTTTTGGTGTAATACGTATTCAACATGAAACATTTATTTTTGAATTATTGTGAGCAGGATACCTATGATTCTTTTTATCTTGTAGATATCTCACCTACACATGTGATCAAGCTTTTACAACCCAAAGCGAACAGAGATAAACTAGAAACATTCCAAACATTGATGCTGGGAAGACCTGAAAGCTGTGAAATCAAACATGTTCATCTTTGGGAAAGTCAGGAAAATATGTGTGACTTTGAGTGTCAGGGGAGAGATGACAAAAGAAATTACAAAGGCACACCTGTAAGCCTTAATGGAAATGTGCCTGCTGGAAGAGATTTGCATGATAGAAAGGATGCAGGCATCAAGCCCTTTGCAAACAGGTTTGGATTTAACTTTCAGGATAAACTGCAGATGTTTCAAACTGGTGGAATAATTTCTGAATATAATCAAGTTAAGAGTTCTGTCAACAACAGTTTCTCATTTTCACCACTTCAAAGAATTCCTCCTTGTGTCCAAACCAGTGTTCCTAATATATATGGGAATGATTTTATGAATCCTTCAGTAACAACACAAGAACTCAAAGCGCGCAAGGGAAAACCTTACAGATGTGATGAGTGTGGCAAGGCCTTTCGTGTAAAGTCAAGCCTTTTAAGTCATCAGACAATTCATACTGGAGAGAAGCCTTACAAATGTGATGAGTGTGGCATGGCCTTTCGTGTAAAGTTAACCCTTTTAAGTCATCAGACAGTTCACACTGGAGAGAAACCTTACAAATGTGAAGAGTGTGACAAGGCCTTTCGTGTAAAGTCAAGCCTTTTAAGTCATCAGACAATTCATACTGGAGAGAAACCTTACAAATGTGATGAGTGTGGCAAGGCCTTTCGTGTAAAGTCAACCCTTTTAATTCATCAGACACTTCATACTGGAGAGAAACCTTACAAATGTGATGAGTGTGGCATGGCCTTTCGTGTAAAGTCAAGCCTTTTAAGTCATCAGACAGTTCATACTGGAGAGAAACCTTACAAATGTGATGAGTGTGGCATGGCCTTTCGTGTAAAGTTAACCCTTTTACGGCATAAGACAGTTCATACTGGAGAGAAACCTTACAAATGTGATGAGTGTGGCAAGTCTTTTTGTGTAAAGTCAACCCTTTTGAGGCATCAGACAGTTCATACTGGAGAGAAACCTTACAAATGCGATGAGTGTGGCAAGGCCTTTCGTCTAAAGTCAACACTTTTAAGTCATCAGACAGTTCATACTGGAGAGAAACGTTACAAATGTGATGAGTGTGGGAAGGCCTTTCGTTTAAAGTCAACCCTTTTAAGTCATCAGACAGTTCATACTGGAGAGAAACCTTACAAATGTGATGAGTGTGGCAAGGCCTTTTGTGTAAAATCAAGCCTTTTAAGTCATCAGACAGTTCATACTGGCGAGAAACCTTACAAATGTGATGAATGTGACATGGCCTTTCATGTAAAGTCAACCTTTTTAAGACATCAGACATTTCATACTGGAGAGATACCTTACAAATGTGATGTGTGTGGCATGGCCTTTCGTGTAAAGTTAACCCTTTTAAGTCATAAGACAGTTCACACTGGAGAGAAACCTTACAAATGTGATGAGTGTGACAAGGCCTTTCGTGTAAAGTCAAGCCTTTTAAGTCATCAGACGGTTCATACTGGAGAGAAACCTTACAAATGTGATGAGTGTGGCAAGACCTTTTGTGTAAAGTCAACCCTTTTAAGTCATCAGACAGTTCATACTGGAGAGAAACCTTACAAATGTGATGAGTGTGGCAAGGCCTTTTGTGTAAAATCAAGCCTTTTAAGTCATCAGACAGTTCATACTGGAGAGAAACCTTACAAATGTGATGAGTGTGGCAAGGCGTTTCGTGTAAAGTCAACCCTTTTAAGTCATAAGACAGTTCATACTGGAGAGAAACCTTACAAATGTGAAGAGTGTGGCAAGGCCTTTGCTCACAGCTCACACCTCAGGAGACATAAGAAAAGTCATACAGGAAAGAAATTATTTAAATGTGATATATGTGACAAAGTCTTTGGCCAAAATTCAGCCCTTTTAAGTCATCGAACGGTTCATACTGGAGAGAAACCTTACATATGTGATGAGTGTGGCAAGGCCTTTCGTCTAAAGTCAAACCTTTTAAGGCATCAAACAGTTCATACTGGAGAGAAACCTTACAAATGTGATAAGTGTGGCAAGGCCTTTCGTTTAAAGTCAACCCTTTTAAGTCATCAGACAGTTCATACTGGAGAGAAACCTTGTGATGAGTGTGGTAAGGCCTTTACTGACAGCTCATACCTCAGGAGACATAAGAAAATTCATACAGGAAAGAAATTATTTAAATGTGATACATGTGACAAAGTCTTCAGCCGAAAGTCAAAGCTTGCTCGTCATCACACAGTTCATACTGGAGAGAAACCTTACAAATGTGATGAGTGTGGCAAGGCCTTTCGTCTAAAGTCAACCCTTCTAAGGCATCAGACAGTTCATACTGGAGAGAAACCTTACAGATGTGATAAGTGTGGCAAGGCCTTTCGTGAAAAGTCAACCCTTTTAAGTCATCAGACAGTTCATACTGGAGAGAAACCTTACAAATGTGATGAATGTGGCAAGGTCTTTCGTCTAAAGTCAACCCTTTTAAGGCATCAGACAGTTCATACCGGAGAGAAACCTTATAAATGTGATCAGTGTGGCAAGGCCTTTCATCTAAAGTCAACCCTTTTAAGCCATCAGACAGTTCATACTGGAGAGAAACGTTACAAATGTGATGATTGTGGCAAGGCCTTTCGTCTAAAGTCAACCCTTTTAAGCCATCGGACAGTTCATACTGGAGAGAAACGTTACAGATGTGATGAGTGTGGCGAGGCCTTTCGTCTAAAGTCTACCCTTTTAAGTCATCAGACGGTTCATACTGGTGAGAAACCTTACAAGTGTGATGAGTGTGGAAAAGTCTTCGGTCGAAAACCACATCTTCAACTTCACTGGAGAATTCATAATGGAGAGAGACCTTTCAGATGTAATGAGTGTGGCAAGTTCTTCAGTCAAAATTCACACCTTAAAAAACATTGGAGAATACATATAGAGAAACCTTTCAAATGTTTCGAGTGTGGAAAATCCTTTATTCAGGTCTCAGCACTCACTAAACATCAGAAAATCCATACATGAGAGAAACTCATGTGAATGTGATATATGGTAGAATTCTTGAAATTTCAAAGTTCAAAATTCACACCCTACAGTTGCTCAGAGAATTCATCTTACTGAAAAACCATACAAATATCATGAATGTGGCAACATCTTAGGCTTCATGAGAAAATTCATACTGGATAGAAGGGAGATATAAATGTATTTATGAAAGATTCCTCACCAATTCCACAAATGTTTAAAAAAAAAAAAACCCTATCCTCAGATCCTCAGATCTCACCACTAGTATCAGAGTATTTATCCTGGAGAAAACACACAGCAATGTAATGTGTGTGGCAAGGATCTTACCCAAAAGTCACCAGATAGGAACATAGTGGAGCCATACTTCCCAGACTCAGTGGTTGTGGCAAATCCTTTACCTTTTTCACTCTATGTATTCTCTGATGACTTTAGTTCAGGTACTCTGCAACTGCAATAAGTCCATATTTGAAGAGAAGCTATAGAGATCTTTTTGTGTAAAAGAAACCTGAATTCTACCTCAGCAAAGATGATTCTTTCGGACAGTAGTCCACCATCTTTTTGGTCCTGGCTTTCTGAATAAAGTCACTATTCCTTGCTCAACAAGTAGTCTCTCAGTTTATTGGCCTGTTGTGTGGTGAGCTCTAAGAGCTTGGCTTTGGTAATACATTGATCAAATGCATTTGCTACATGCGTTTCCCGATGGTCTCTGGGAAGGATTCAATGAGATGTAGGGACCGACTTCATTAGATACAATTCATTCACATCTATGTTTCCTGGAAAAGCACACAGCCTGAATTACAAAATTCAATAGTTTGTGTGAATTAGCAACAGGGAGGGGAGAAAATAATGTAATAGGACATGACTCATCACTGTCAGTAGGATCAGGAAGCCCTTCTGTACATAGTCCAGCCTGTTATAAAACATAATGTTCTACCAACTGACCTTGAACAGAGTAGGCAAGATGTTAAAAGGCCTGGGCTTTTCGTAGGAGGAGAGGGAGAGTTACCAGGGACTGATGGTGTGCTAGGAACAATGCATAGGAATAGGGTCATGTTCTCCATTGGATAGAAATAACTGTTGTATGTGTCATTAAAGAAGAGTTACTCTTATTTGTGGAAATTGAAGACAGAGCTGTCATGGTCTTTGTAGACCGGGACCTGAGGAATGGAGTCCACGAGAAGAAGGAAGCAGGCGCCCCAAGTCTCGAGTGAACAGGGGTGCTTTATTTGCAAAAACGCATGTTTGTATATCTTTATACAAGGTAACTTTAAGCAGTAAAAACATTGAGGAAAAACAAAGCGAAGCAAATAAGAGTCTTGAAAGGGCCAGAAAGCATTCCATATCCTGAGGAAGAGGGGCATAACTGAATAGATTACCTTCAAGTAAAAGGTCACTGAAGGGAGTCACTGAAGGGAATCCAAGCAGATGCTCTTTCTCATGACCTCAGTCCTGAGAACTGCATACAGCTCTGCTTGTTCCTGTTTTCCAGACCTGATAAAGAATAGAGTCCTTGAGATTTGGCACACAAAACAAGAAAATATCATGTTGGGTCCTTTAAAGTTGAATGTCCCCTGACAGTTCCCCCTTTTTTACTTTTTCATAATTGGGGATGACTGTAGATACTTTTGTGAAAAAGGTCCTGAGCAAGTGAGTTTGTTTAGTTTCAACAATTTTAGTTGAAAGGCATCGGTATGTTACAATTATAATCACCAGGGTAATTATCACCGTTATAGTTCCAGATCCAATACTATGTGTAATGCCTTGAAACCATCTTTGAGGGTCTAGCCCAGATAATTGATCAGCTAGCTGTTCAACTAAGGTTTCCAAATTGTTGGAAGAGGGTAGACTCTTAAGGTTTCAAGGATTTCCTTTTACAACAATTGTACATTTAAGGAAGCATTATTATGCATATCTTGCAAATGAAATTTGATTTTTTCCCAATTGTAAGAACTGTGGTTGAACCGAAGAGGAGTGATACAAAATTGAGTAAAATTCCAATCACAATTTAATAATACTTGTTTTTGTAAATCTGCTAATTGATCTCCAACCCATTGGATGGCTGTTTTTTAAGTCCTGATTTTTATCTTGAACTTTTTCATCTTTCTGAACCTGAGTGACCCATATAGTATGAGCATCTTTAGTCCAATCTTAAGTAAAGTTTTGTGTTTGAAGTTTGTAAAGCAGTGTCTGCGACAGCGGCAGTGGTACGAATGGCTGTTGATCCCAAAATGCCAAGAATCAAGCATCTAATTAATCACTTAGATCGTCAGAGTAATTTAGTGAGTAACTGGGAGGTAAGTCTTGACATGGGATCCTCTTTCCAGGGTCGTTGGAGATCTGCTGGCAACCACAGACTACATTGAGATCGAAGAATCAAAAGGGATTTGTGTTTTTAGAGAAATAGAGGAATTAAGAGAAGTGTACAGTTTGCAGTCTATACAAATCACAGAACGTAAAGTCTTATTAAATTGTAAGTTTCCTATGGCAGTAACGAAGGGGAACGCAAACTTGTATAAAATATGAATGATTATAATGGAAGGAATAGTTATGACTATGACTCGTCCCTGTGAAATATCCAGTCCAAGTTCTAAGTTCTCAGTGTTTGTAGAAAGTTTCCAGATGTCCCATTGTTCAGGCCCAGTTTGTTTACTGAGGATAATTTGAGGGCGAGGAGGTGCTGTTTCACCGTCAAGTCAGCCAAGGAGTCATTTGTCATGGAAGTGTTCCATTGAACTGTTGGTAATCTTCCATGTTACTTGAGTAACATAATCACACATAGGACTGTTAATATCATCTGAGCAGTTAGATAACCACATACCATAGGTGGTTTTACACCAATCAACAATGCTGTAATTGGCCACAAACATGAATTTCCATGATTTAGCTTGACATCTATCTCAATAAACAGGAGTATATTTAAAATTGTTATAAGTAAACCCCTTACAGTCCAACTTTTGTCCTTGTCCTAGGCAAGAACCTATTGGCACGGTTCTCATAAAAGGACAGGGCAGTAAACAGTCTAAGCAATGTGTGGAAGTTCTCTTTTGGAGGCAGGATGAAAGCCTATGTCTGTCGACTAACATTAATACATAATTCTGCTGGGCCCATGCATAAAGGAAGGATTTTGTAGCCTAGAGAAATGTTAATTAATCTTCCTTCGTCCTCAGGATGAGAGGGCCCCTCCAAGTTCCAAGGAGGTGGCATATGTACTGAGTCATTAGTGGATACAGCCGGTCCTATATCTGTCCATTTTACAACCTGCAATAAAGGGGGGTTAGGTATATAAGCCCAATAGGTGCGATTAGTCAAGTCAGCCTGAGCGGGGGAAGGAAAAGCAAGCATAGTGACAAAAATATTTTTAGGATTCCAAGGCATTCCCTGTTGAGAAACCAGATTTTCAGCTTGATTAGTAAGGGTTTTTATCTGTCCCCAAGTGGGGAAATCATAAGGTCGATGACCTCGAGTGCAGTGTTTTTTGAAAATTTTCAAGTCGCCATGGCTTATGCTGGAAACTCCTCCTGGGGTTTACACCGTTTCTTCTCTGTCTTGAATGCTGGTGGCTCCCCTGGGGCGGATCTTCCAAAGAGGGAGCCAACCGATTTCGTTGGGTCCATCTGGAGAAATCCAAGCATACCCCTTTCCCTGTAATATTAATTTTCCAGATTTCCGTTATTCAGTCAATGCATCTTGATACCAAATGGGGAGAGGATGGGAGGTATCCTTCAATGCCTCAAAATGTTTTTCTGCTTTGTCAAAGTATCCCCTTGTGGGAAGTTTAAAACTTTTAAGCAAATAAAGCTGTATTTACAATAGGTATAGGATTAAGGAGTATATTGCATTGGAATCTGTTGGGGTCCTTTAATGGACCGGAACCTGGCGGTCCAGAGTCAACAATAAGAGTGAAAGAGAGAAAGAGAGAGACACGGGCACGCAAGCTGTGATGGAGCAAAGGTGCATTAATGATCTTTCTGTGAGTATATATAGGCTGTTGTACAAGAAATTTCTTTCGATAAAAATCAGAAAACCAAATGTACAGCAACTATTTACAAGGGAACAAGGGATTGATAATGGTCACAAGCTCAGGAGACAATCCATATCTCAAGAAAGAGGATCAAGACTAAGCAGTTTTTTCCTAAGGAGAATGTTTACTGCAGGCGTGTCAAGCCTGTCTCATCCTGTGACCTCAGTCCTGGGAGCGGCGTGCTGTTCCACTGGTTTCTGACAACAGAAACTGATAAGGAACAGAGGATTTATGAGGAACAGCATGTTGGAATCCTCCTGTTAAACATTCCCTGACAATTCCTACTTATTTATAATATTTGTAAAAAGGGTTCTGACCATTGGAGTTTGTTTAGTTCTAACAATTTTGCATGAAGGCAACAGTGAACGACAAATATCAAGACAATCACCAAAATTACAGTTCCAGACCAGTGCTGTGAGTAATGCTTTGAAGCCATCCGCGTGGGTCTAACCCAGATAAGTGATCACCTGGTTGTTCAGCTAAAGTTTCCAAATTAGTGGAAGAGGGCAGATTTTTAGAAAAGGTTCCAAAGATTTCTTTTTGTAATAATTGTACTTTCAGAGAGGCATTATCATGTAGGTTTTGCAAATGAAATTTGATTTGTTCCCAGTTCTAGGTACTATTATTGAATTGAACAGGTGTAACACAAAAGTGAGTAGAATTCCAGTCACATTTTAGCATCACCTGTTTTTGTACATCTATTAATTGATCTCCAACCCATTTGATGACTGATTTTAGTTCCTGTATTTCATCTTGAATATCCTCCTCTGTCTGAGCCTGAGTGGCCCACATAGTATGAGCATCTTTAGTCCAATTTGGGGTAAAATTATGTGTTTGAATTGAGGTTTGTAAAGCAATGCCAGTGATGGCAGCAGTGGTGCAAATAGCTGTTAATCCCCAAATGCCAAGAATCAGCCATCCAATGAATCGTCTCGATCACTGGAGCAGTTTAGTAAGTAACTAGGAAGCAAGTCCAGCTATGGGCTCTTCTTCCCAGGGCCGCTGGAGATTTATTGGTAACCACAGACTACGTCAAGATCGAAGAATCAAAAGGGATTCATTTCTTAAGGAAACAGAAGAGCTAAGACAAGTATATAATTTGCAATTTATACAAGTTACAGAACGTAAAGTCTTATTGAATTGTAAACTTCCTATAGGTAGAACAAAAGGAAGGGGAACACAAGCGTGTATGAAATATGTTTGATTATAACGAAAGAAATAGCTTCTGAGACTACAATTAGTCCCTGTGAAATGTCTAGTCCAAGTCCTAAATTCTTTGGTGCCGGCAACAAGTTTCCAGGTGTCCCATTGTTCAGGCCCAATCTGGTTTTTTCGAAGACGAGGTGGGTGCCATTCCACAGTCAAGCCACCCAAGAAGTCCTTTGTCCTGGTAATGTTCCATTATAGTGCTACTACCCTTCTGTGCTACTTGAGTAGCATAATTACAGGCAGTGCTGTTAATATCTGAGCAGTTAGATAACCACATACCATGGGGTCCCCAATCGACAATTGTATGATTAGCCACAAACATTAATTTTCCTGATTTGGCCTGACACCTGTCCCAGTGAACTGGAGTATATTTAAAGTTCTTATTAGTAAACGCTTTGCATAGTGTTCTTTGTTTCCCTAACTCTTTCCCTAAAGTTTCAGTAGTATAAACATGGTTCACGGACAAAGAAAGGGCAGTAAATAATCTAAGGAACATCCGAAAGTCCTCTTTTGGAGGCAGGGCAAAAGCCCAAGTTTGTCTGCTAACGTTTCTGCATAATTTTGCTGGGCCCATACACAAAGGAAGGACTTCATAATCTAGAGAGATATTTGTCTCCCTTCTTCAGGCTATGAGGGCCCTTTAAGGCTCCAGGGAGAAGGCATATGCATGGAGTCATTGGTTATTACGTTGGTCCTTTCTCCGTCCATTCTACAGCCTGAAGTAAAGGGGGGGTTGGGTATGTAAGCCCAGTGTGATTGATTAGTTCAGTTTGAGTTTGAGGAAGGTGCCAGCAAGCAAAGCAAGTAGGGAACAAAAATATTTTCAGGACTCTGAGGCATTCTCTATTGAGAAACCGGATTTTCAGCTTGATTGAAGTGAAGTGAAGTCGCTCAGTCGTGTCCGACTCTTTGCGACCCCATAGACTGTAGCCTATCAGGCTCCTCTGTCCATGGGATTTTCCAGGCAAGAGTGCTGGAGTGGATTTCATTTCCTTCTCCAGGGGATCTTCCCGACTCAGGAATCGAACCCAGTCTCCAGCATTGCAGGCAGATGCTTTACCATCTAAGCCACCAGGGAAGCCCCTGAGCTTGATTAGTAAGGGTTTTTAATTGTTCCCCAAGACAGGAGATCATAAGGTTGATGCTGCTGAGGGCGGTGCTTTCTGGAGATCTTTAGAGCCACCATGGCCTGTATTGGAATTTCTTCCTCCTGGGGTTTTTGTTGTCTCATTTCTGTGTGAAGGCGGGGGCCCCCTTGGGTCGGATCTTCCAAAGAGGAAGCCATGTGAGTTCATTGGATCCATCTGGGGAAATACAAGCATACCCCTCTTTCTATAAGATTAATTTCCCAGATTTCCATTGTTCATTCATCCTGTCTTGGTACCAAATGGGCAGAGGAAGAGAAGAGTCCTTCAATTCCTTGAAATGTTTTTCTGCTCATGTCAAGATATCTCCTTGCAGTCAGTTTAAAAAATTTAAAGCTATATTAACAATAGTTACAGACTTAAAGAACATATTACGTTGGAATCTAGTAAACTCTGCTCTGGATAAGGAAGATAAAAGTGTTCCTGTGTATTCCCCCGTATTTAATTTTTTATTTGTAGTTTCAGTGTGTAGTGTGTTTGTTTAACTGTATCTTGTGTTTGTGGATTATAAGATATGTCTGTAATCTGTTTAATAGAGAAGGAATGTAAAAATTGAAATGCTAAGAAATACAGGCAGGGTCATTGTCTATTTTTATAGAATTAGGTGTTCTCATTATTGCAAAGTAAGCTAACAGGTGGGTTATAATGTGTAGTTTCATCTCAGAGAGGTGTGGCCCATGTAAAAGAAGAATTTGTATTGATCGAGACATGTAAGAAGGAAGAGGAAGAAAGTTCAGAGCAATGAGTTCCATCCATTTGCCATAAAATTCTCTTTCATTTGTCAGAAAACTTTTTTATATGTTTGTATTCATCATTATGACAAATAAAATATATATTAATAGTCTAAAATAGTGTTCAGTAGTGTTCTAAAATCTTACTTTATTTGGAAATGACCTAGCTATTTAATAAACTTTTCTTATTTCGTTTAGTACAGTTATATGAATTTAAGTTAACCCAATCCTAAGAGATTATTTTAGGTAGACATTTTGAAAATATAATTATTTTTATTAGAGTTTATCAAAGTTTTCATCTCGTTTATATATTCATATATATATATAAAGAGTTACTTTTTTTGTCGACAAACTTAGTTTACCTTAAATCTAGGCACAATAAAAGTATTATATAATGATGATTTAAGACATGTCTTAATTAGACTAGCAAACAATTATATTTAATTTATATTTAAATAAACATTTAATATTGAATATTTTTCAGTTCATATGAACTTGAATTTAAATAGTGAGTAGTGAAGTCACTCAGTTGTGTCCAACGCTTTGGGACTCCATGGACTGTAGCCTACCAGGCTCCTCCGTCCGTGGGATTCTCCAGGCAAGAGTACTGGAGTGGGTTGCCGTTTATTTAAATAGAGCTCATTAATTTCATATTATCCAAAAGCAAAGACATACTTTGACAGACAGATATAGTTTTCCACTTGACATTTAAAATATCTTTTTGATATATATCTATGTAGATTTATATATATATATATATATATTTTTTTTTTTTCTCCTGAGTTCCACCCATTTGTTTATGGCTGGAGTCCCAGATAGAGTGGGCTGTGTATCCCAAGGACATGATAAGAGTTAACTTTAGGTTTTTTCTTCGGCCTGTTTTTGTTTCCCAGGCAGATTTCGAGCTCCAAAAAAGTATTTTAACAAGTTAACCTTTCCCTAACTGGACATGTAAGAAGAACCGGTTTTGCAATTTCAAAAAAGATTTTATTTGAATCAGTTTTTTCTGGAGTCTAAAGAATGAATATCATGGCCATTCAGTGTCAAAAATATCACTTCTCCTTTTTGTAGTTACAGTATATTATTAATGATACATGCATGAGGGAATTGCTGTCAATTTGGATGTAAAGCCTTGGCTACAAAATTTTGACAAGTAGGACTGTTAAGTATACCTTGAGGTAACACAGTCTATTGAAATCTTCTATGAGGCCCAATGTGATTAGGAAAAGGGAGAGAGAAAGTGAATCCCTCTCGGTCTAAAGGGTGTAAAGATATATTTAAAAAGCAATCTTGTAAATCAGTAATAATAATGTGCCAGTTTTGAGGAACAGTAGTAGGGGATGGGATCCCTGGTTGTAGTGCACCCATGGGTTTCATAGATGCATTAACTTTTCTAAGGTCTGTTAAGAGTTGTCATTTGTTAGATTTCATGTTTATAACAATAGAGTTCCAAGGAGAGTAAGATTCCTCAATATGTTTTCATTCTAATTGTGTGTCTATAAGTTCTTTAGTAGCCTGTAATTTTTCTTTCGTAAGGTGCCATTGTTCTGTGCAAATAGCCTCGTCATTCTTCCAAGTTATTTTAATCATTGCTTTGTTTGTTAAATGAGCAGTGGCCCCTAGGAAAAACGTGGAATGTATATCTGAGTCTGCCATTGCATAAGTAAGTCCCTTCCTATAGATAAAGGGGTGCATCTATCACATAAGGTCTTAATGTTGCAGGCTGACCTTTTGGTCCTTCATATGGGTAGATTTGAATATTTTGATAAACTTCTTGTACTTTGGTTTGAAAAATTCCAAAATTCTCTTACAGTTTCGCAAGAGATTTTTTGTATAGGCCAGGTTTTGGGCCATAAGTGTCTGGAAGTAATAGTAATATCAGATCCGGTGTCGAGGAGACCAGAAAATCTTGAAGCATTAATTTGGATATTTATATGTGGTCGGGCATATTGAGATACCAATGATGTCCATAAGGATTGTTTTTGATCTGCTGAATCTGCTTGTCCAATACATTATTAGAGAAGTTAATAAAAATGTAAGGCAAAAGAAGTAATTGAGCAATTTTGTCCCCCTTTTTGAATTGCCATAGAATCTGAGATGACATCATAATTTGAATCTCTCCTTTATAATCTGAATCAATTATTCCAGGGTGAACAGTAATTCCTTTAGAAGTCAAACTAGATTGGCCAAGTAAAAGACCGAAGGTTTGTGGGGGCAGGGGTCCAAAAAGTCTGGTAGGTATTCTGGAAGGGGCTGCTTGAGGGTAAAGGGAAAAATCATTTAGGGCTGGTATATCGATGGCAACACTGCCGGATGTTGAGGGTTTGAGGGAAAAGTTAGAAGTTGCCCCTGGTTTTTGTTGTAGGGGACCTGGGGGCGGGGGCAGGGGGGCGTCCACTGTTTGGAGTTTCCCGGAATAGGTTTTCCTTCAATATCAAAATTAGATTTACAGTCTTTGGCCCAATGCATTCCTCTATGGCAGCGAGGGCAGATTCTTCGAAGTTTTTTATTAGCCTTCTTAGGGCAGTCCCTTTCTAACTGGTTTTTATCTCCACATGTAAAGTATCCTTCATTTCCCTTTCTAGAAGGTAGCAGCCATTGTCTTAGCTAGCATTTGCATCTTTTGAGTTTCTGATTCTAGATTGCAACAAGCCTTCAAATAATAATAGTCCCAGTCTCACGACTTGGAACGATAGCTCTTTGACATTCCTGATTTGTATTCTCATAAGCAAGTAATTTCTCTAGCTGTTTTTTGGCTGCTTCTCCGATTACAGTACGGGAAATAGCAGTTTCTAATCTAGCTAAAAAACCAGCATAACGTTGATTAGGTCCTTGTAATGTTTAGTGTAGCTACCTGTAGGCTCTCTTTGAGGAGTAATTCAAGCCCAAGCTTCAAGGACCACTGTTTTCCATTGTTTATGCAATAAGGGAGGGCATTGTATTTGAGCTTCTATGGTATCAAATTGTCTGACGCCAGGTAACATTTCAAAAGTAATTTGGTTTGGGGGAGTGCCAGCTCGAGCATTCTTGTTAGCATGATCTCTGGCTATATCTTGAAACCACATTGTCCATTGAAGATATTCTCCTGGTTTAAGGAGAGCTTTTATTAAAGTTCACCAATCATAGGGAATAAAATTTCCGATAGAAGATGCCACAACATTTAGAAGCTCTTTAGTAACAGGAGAATGTGGACCATACATAGTTACAGCCTTTGTCCTTTGTTGCATGTAGAAAAAGTTTAATACCGTCATATTGAGTTATTATGTACCCTTGAGTGTCAGGATTTCTTAAAACTGGAAAGATGGAGAAACCATTGGCATCAGAAATTTGTCATAGCAAAGCCTGTAATTCAGAGAGCCTCAGTCGCAGAGGAGAGTGAGTAAGTGCTGATTTTTTGCAAATATGAGTCTGTGCCAAGGACTTTTTGTTCAGAAGTGCATGAAAGGTTGTTGCTGAGCCATGCAAAGATCCATGCAGTAAAAGTATCCACCCAAACTTGTAACCAAGAATACCCATTAGCTTTTGGCATATGAGTAAAATCAATTTCCCAGTCCTCTCCAGGATACTTTCCACTTCGTTGTAATCCAGATTTTGCTAGCTTTTCAGTCTTTGGGTTATGTTTCTGACAAATCTCACACCTTTGGATAATGTTCTTTAAAGTTTTCATTACATTTTTACCTTCAAACAAACGAGATGCCATCTGGTAAGTACTCTTTGCACCCAAATGAAAATTCTGGTGTAAACCCTTATGAATTTTCCATTGAGAATTTTCAGGAATTATTAATCGTCCATCCTCGGACTGTAACCATCCTTTATCCTTTATCTTACATCTTTCTAATTCTTCCTCAGTATATTGTGGTTTTTCCTGTTCTACAGGACCTGTCCAGAATAAGGGTGTCTGTAGTGAAGAGGTTTCTTAAAGTGCAGCTTTTCTAGCTTGACAGTCAGCCAGCTGATTACCTTCAGCTGCTTTACTCCCATCCCTGCTGTGCCCTTTGCAATGCATAACAGCTACTTCTTTAGTACAATATGTAGCAGTTAAATTCTCTCAATCTCTCTGAAATGCTTAGTAGGTTCTCCTGTTGCTGTTTTAAACTGTCTTTCCATATTGAAGCATGAGCATGTAAAGTCAAAAAGGCATACTTAGAATCCATGTAAATATTTACTCGCTACTCTTTGTCTGTAAATATTTCCATGTCAGGATTGTCTAATGGGGTATCCATTAGATCCTCCCAAGCTGTATAGTTTAAAGTTAGAAATTGGGAACCATCATGATCAGGTGTTTCATTTTCCTTCTCAGGAAGGAAAGTGACAAGATTTAAATGTCCACAGACTTTAAGCTTAGTTACTGGTCCTTCTAACAACAATGACTGATATTTAAGAAGCCTACTGTCTGTCATCCAAATATTAACCTTAGAATTTAAGATTCCACTCACATCATGAGAAGTCAGGACAGTAAGATTTTGTTGATTAATTATTTTTAAAGCTTCAGGTGCTAATAAAGCTGCTGTCCCAATTACTCTTAGGCAGTGGGGCCACCCACGTGAAGTTACACCCAATTCTCTACTTAGATAAGCAACAAGTTGCTGGTGAGGCCCTCAGGGATGTGGCAAAACTCCCAAGGCCACACCTTTTCTTTCAGTGACAAACAAATTAAATTCTGACCCTGTGGGCAAGCTCAAAGCAGGAGCTTGCAGGAGGGCAGTCTGAAGAACCTTTAAAAAACATCTTAGGAGAGTCGTCAGAATCATTAGGTTCTAACCAAGGAGAGACTTCTGGATTTGTGCCTGCTGGCAGAGGAGGAGCATTTGAAGCAGCTGGGCAGGGCTAGTAGGAACATTTTGAAAAATTTTATGTTGTTCTACTTGGGCCTTTTGGAAAGTTTTATCATCTACTTGATATTCATGCAATAAATGTTCTGTCGTCGAGTATTGGGAGGGCTAGAATTTACCTTGAAATGGCAGAATTACAGCTTTACTGAGAGCCCATAGGGGTCAGCAATCAACTGGAATATTTTTTCCCTGCCTGGTGACTCGTTTAACATTTTCTTTGACCCGGTGCCAAATTTCTAAATCTGAACTACCTTTATTAGGGAACCAAGGATTTCGTTTAACCACTGTTTGAAAGCAAGCCTCTGTCCATTGGCACGAAGCCAAAAGTCCCTGAGCTTTAAACAGATGGTAAAATAAAGTGGAGCAAAGATGGGGCTTTCCAGCCATTTGACCCGTGTCTTAGTACTTACCAGCCTCAATAGGTCCCAACCTCAATAGGCCCTGAGTCCCTCTGTCTGAAATGCCACGTATACCAGAGTCCCTGTTCGGACGCCACTTTGGGTCCTTTAATGGACCGGAACCTGGCGGTCCGGAGTCAATGATAAGAAAGTGGAAGAGAGAAAAAGAGAGAAAGAAAGAAATACACAGAAACCCAAGCTCTGATGGTGCAAAGGTGCTTTAATATTTCTGTGAGTATATATAGACTGTTGTACAAGAAATTTCTTTTGATAATGATAAAGATCAGAAAACCAAACCTACAGCAACCGTTACCAAGGGAACAAGGGATTGATAATGGTCACAAGGTCAGGAGACTATCCATATCTTAAGACAGAGGATCGAAACTAAGCAGTTTTGTTGTAGAATGTTTACCTTCAGTAACAGAAACTGATAAGGAACAGAGGATTTATGAGAAACAGCACATAGGAATCCTCCTGTAGTGTACATTCCCTGACAGGAATCTAGTAAAGTCTGCTCTGGATAAGTGTAAGGGGACGTTCAACTTTAAGGGATCCAATATGTTGCATTTTCCTCCTTTGTGTAAGTTCAAGGACTTTCAGTTTTGTGTCAGCGAATAGAGGCTTATCTCCAAACCGTGGTTGAACATAATCCCTGGTTCCTTGATGAAGGCAGTTTCAATTTAGAAATTTGGAACCAGATTGGAGAGAATCTTAAATGAGGCTCAAGATGGGGAAAAACTATCCCAATAGATTTCTGGCCCTTATGGGCTCTTATTAATAAAGCTGTGATTCTGCCATTTCAAGGTAACTGTAGCCCCTCTCCTCCCCAATATTCGACAACAGGTGGAACACTTGTTACATGAATATGAATTAGACGATGAAGCTTTGCAAAAGGCTCAATTAGAACAACATAAAAGATTTCAAAGTTTTCCCACCAGCCCTGCCCTAAGTGCTCCCCTTCCTCCTCTTGCAATGGGCACAAAACCAAAAGTCCCCTCAATTCAAGAACAAGATGACCCTGACGATAATTCTTCTGAGGCTCTTTTTGACCCTAAGGCTGACAATACTTTTCTTGATGACAATGATAAGCCTTTGGCACGCACTCGTATTTATGAGAAAATACTATCCACTCATTCTCCGTCACGATGAAGGCTTTCTGAGTTACTGGCTTTGCAGTCTCGAATCACTGAGGCTGATGGTTTCTCTGCTTTTCCTGTTTTTGAGAAATACTAACGCCCAAGGGCAAATAATACCTCAATAGGAAGGCATTGATTTTTCTCACATGCAACAAATGAAAAAAGCTGTAACTACGTACGCCCTCGTTTGCCTTTTACTATGGAACTTTTAAATGCTATGGCATCTTCCACTGGAAATTTTGTAACTTTATGATTGGCGACTTTTGATAAAGGCTCATCTTAAACCAGGAGAATGTCTTCAGTGGACCATGTGGCTTCAGGGTGTGGCCCGAGATCGTGCCAATTCTAATGCTCGAGCTGGTACTCCCCAAAACCAAATTACTTTTGAAATGTTAACCCATATAGGGCAATGTGATGCTATAGAAGATCAAATACAAAGTCCTGCTTGGTGCAAAATTATCTTGATTGTAATAACTGTAGTCATCTGGTTCTTGCTGTTTGCTTTTATATCTGTAACTATATAATGAACTTTGTATCTAAGTGGCTTAGGCATTTAAGTTACAAGTGATTGTTCATGCTCCTGCAGTTTCTGCTGCCTCCTCTAGCTATTATTCAGGGCCACTGGATCAGAGACCCTCCATATGAGGATAGGGAGAATATGTTACGTCAACAATTTAGGGTCTACACCCCTTCCCAGCAGGAAGAAGTTACAAAACGATTTCTCCACCCTTTTCCCTGGCAACAATATTCTCCTAAAAGCAGGAGGAAATGAAAGAGTTAATGCTTAGGCAGGCAGTCCAAGGCCCTGTAAGGAGGAGACAAACATTCTCACTCATGCTTTCCATAAGCCTTGTGCACCAACATATCTTGCCAGAGAACTGACCTTTCTCTAGGTCCAGAACTAATGATTACACAGCCGAATGTCTTACTCATGGAAATGCTTTTCTTAGGCTCTATGGTAATGATTATAATTGTAACAAATCTTGCCTGGGAACCTATATCTCAAGACTTGTACCCCTGCTTACAGAGCAACAGTATATCTTGCATGGAGACATTGTCTGGAACCTGTTGTCCCTGGCTAATCTTGTACCAAAGTAATCTCAGGATGTATGTCTTTGGAAAGGGCTTATAATAGACCTCTTACAACGTTGAGGTATTCTTTTTAATCTGTTCTCAGCAGCTAGTTGAGAAGTATATAAGGTCCCACTTAAACTAATGAGGTGGATACTCTTTCTGCCCCCACAAACCTTCTGCCTGTTACTTGGCCGATCTAGTTTGACTTCTAAAGGAATTAGTGTTCACCCTGGAATAATTGATTCAGATGATGAGGGAGAAATTCAAATTACGATGTCATCTCAGATACTATGGCGTTCAAAAAGGGGGCAAGATGGCCCAACTACTCCCTTTGCCTTACATGCCTATTAGCTCCTCTAATGGCGTCTGCACAGGTGGATTTGGCGGTTCAGATCAAAAACAGTCCTTATGGACGTCCATAGTATCTGAATATGCACGACCGAATATAAATATCAAAATTAATGGCAGAAGATTTTCTGGTCTTCTTGATACTGGATCTGATATTACCATTATTTCCAAACGTTTATGGCCCAAATCTTGGCCTATACAGAGAATTTCTTGCCAAATTGCAGGAGTTTCTCAAGGCAAAGTACAAGAGGTTTATCACAGTGTCCAAATATATCCATGTGAGGGACTAAAAGTCCAGCCTGCAACATTACGACCTTATGAGATGGATACACCCCTCAATATAATATGAAGAGATTTACTTATGCAATGGCAAACTCAAATATATATTCTACATTTCTCCTAGGGGCCACTGCTCACTTAACAATCAATGCAATTATTAAAATTACTGGGAAAATGACGAGCCTAGTTGGACAGAGCAATGGCCCCTCACAAAAGAGAAATTGGAGGTTACTAAAGAATTATCAATACACAATTGAAATCACAGCATATTGAGGAATCTTATTCCCCTTGGAATCTCCTATTTTTGTAATAAAGAAATCTGGCAAATGGCATCTCTTAACAGACCTTAGAAAAATTAATACTATCTGAAACCTATGGGTGCATTGCCACCAGGAATTCCATCACCTACCACTATCCTTCAAAACTGGCATATTATTATTATAGATTTACAAGATTGCTTTTTTACTATACCTTTACACCCTCTAGACCCAGAGAGATTTGCTTTCTCTCTTCCTTATCCTAATCATATCGGGCCTAATAAATGATATCAGTGGACTGTATTGCCTCAAGGAGTGATGAATTCTCCCACCATGTGTCAATATTATGTAGCCAAAGCCCTTGAACCTGTGAGAAAACAATTTCCTGACTTTCTTGTTATTCATTATATGGATGATATATTGTTTTCAGCTCCATCTGTTCTAGAAACTCAACAAAAGTTTGACATAGCTCAGCAATCCTTGAAAGACTGGATTAATCATTGCTCCTGAAAACATTCAAACTTCTACTCCTTACCATTACTTAGTCTCTGTTGTTAATAGACAATGTATTACTCCCCAACTAACAGAGATTCATGTTCATAAATTATCAACCTTGAATGATTTTCAAAAACTTTTAGGCAATATAAACTGGATTAGACCCACTTTAGGCATTGCAAATGATCAACTGACTAATTTACTGAATACTTTGAAAGGAGATCCCTATTTAAATAGCCCTCGTTTAGTACAAAATAAATTGCAAAAACAGTTTCTTACTTGTGTTAGACTTGATTTACCTCTCAAGTTGTTTAGACTCCCTTCTCTCCATTCCCCCACGGGACTTCTTGCCCAACAAGAACACCCGATAGAATGGATCTCTACCCATTTTCGAGGGACAAGGTCACTTATGCCCTATATTGATTTGATCAATCTAATAATTATCAATGGGAGAAATAAAACTAAGACTCTAATTGGCTCTGATCCTCATAAAATTGTAATTAATAAATCTCAATTTGAGGATGCACTGCAAACCTCTTCCAATTTCCAAATAGCCTTTCTGGAATATTTTAAAGATATTTCATTTCATTATCCTTCCAACAAACTCTGGAATTTCTTGAAAAATACTGAATTTCTTATCTCTTGCATTGTCACATTACTATCTATACCTCGAGCTGATGTTTTCTATATAAATGGGACTAAAAACACCAAAGCCTCATTCTGGTCTGTCAAAGAATACAAAGTCTTTTATACTAAATTTCATTCTGCTCAACAAAATGAAGTATATACTCTTATTCAAGTTTTTCACCTACATCCTTACCCTATTAATATAGTCTCTACTCTTTATATTCAGTTTTTATATTAGGAAATATAGAAAGCTCTATTAGATTCCAATCAATCTAATATTCAACAACTTTTTCTCGAACTACAGTCTCTTATTAGGGACTGCACTTCCCCCATTTATATTACCCATACTCGAACACATTCCTGCCTTCCCGGCCCTATGACTCATGGTAGTGAACAAGCTGATGAACTTGTTTCTTTTGCTACTCCCGAGGAAAAACATGCTCTATTGTACAATAATGCTGGCTCCTTAAACCAAATTTAGAAAATTCCATACCACCATGCTAAAGAAATCATTAATAATTGCTCTACTTGTAGACCCCTACATCTTCGACCCATGGCACAGGGTGTTAATCCTCGAGGATTACAACCCAATGAATTATGACAAATGAATGTAACTCATTGCCCTGAACTTTCTCCATCGTCTTTCCTACATGTCTGTATCGACACAAATTCTTTTATATGGGCCACCTCTCTTCGAGGTGAGGCTACACGGCACGTTATAACCCACCCATTAGCTTGTTTTGCAACAATGGGGACTCCCAACTCTATAAAAACAGACAATGGCCCTGCCTATACTTCTAGGCAATTTAAACAATTTTTACAGTCTTTTTCTATTCAACATATTACAGGCATTCCTTATAATCCACAAGCACAGGGCAGAGTTGAGCGAGCACATCAAACACTGAAACTACAAATAAAAAAATTAAAAGGGGGAATACACAGGAACATTTCTATCTTCCTTATCCAGAGCAGATTGTACTAGATCTCAACACTATATACTCTCTAACCCTATAACTATTGTTAATACAGCTTTATTTGTTTTAAAATTTTTTAAACTTACCTCAAGGAGGTATCTTAACACGAGCAGAAAAACCTTTCGAGGAATTAAAGGATACCTCTCTTCCTCTGCCCATTTGGTATCCAGACGGGCTAACTAAGCAATGGAAATCTGGGAAATTATCTTACAGGGAAAGGGGTAGATTTACAAAAACAAGTTATACTAAAATGTGACTGGAATTCTAATCAATTTTGTCTTACCCCTGTTTGGTTCAACTATAGTGCCTACTATTGGGAGCAAATCAAATTTCATTTGCAAGACATACATGATATTCCTTCCTTAAATATATAATTATTACAAAAGGAAATCTTTGAAACCTTCTCTAAGAGTCTACTTTCTTCCTACAATTTGGAAAGCTTAGCAGAACAGCTAGCTGATCAATTATCTGGGCTAGACCCTCGAGGATGGTTTCAAAGAATTACATGTAGTATTGGATCTGGAGCTATAATGCTGATAATTATCCTGGTGATTATATTTGTAGTATACTGATGCTTTTCAACTAAAATTGTTCAAACTAAACAAACTCAATTGGTCAGGGACTTTTTCACAAAAAGTATCTACAGTCACCCCCAATCATGAAAAAAATAAAAAGGGGGAATTCTCAGGGGACGTTCAACTTTAAGGGATCCAGGGCTCTCTGTTCCTTATCAGTTCCTGGAAAACAGAAATGAGCAGAGCTGCACCCAGTTCTCAGGACTGAGATCATAGGAAAGAGCACCTGCTTGGATTCCCTTTCAGTGATTCCCTTCAGTGACCTTTTACGTATAGGACTATCCATTTTCTTGCAACTGATGGAATTTCATTCTTAATGGCTGAGTAATCATTTTTATTGAAGATATATAAGCATGCGTTTCTGAAAATAAAGTACCCTTGTTTCACTTGAGATACGGGTCCCCTGCATCCTTCTTTTGCCTTCTTTTCATCGACTCTGGTCCTCAGGTCTCAGTCTGTAAAGACCATAACAGATAAGGAAGATAGAAGTGTTCCTGTGTATATCCCCTTTAAAACAATTTTTTTTATTTGTAGTTTCAGTGTGTGATGTGCTCATTCAACTATGCACTATGCTTGTGGATTATAAGGAATAACTGTAATACAGTTAATAGAAAATGATTGTAAAAATTGTTTGAAAGGCCTAGAAATATAGGTAGGGACATTGTCTGCTTTTATAGAACTAGGTGTTCCCATTATTGTAAAGCAAGTTAATAGGTGGGTTATACCATGTGTAGCTTCACCTCGGGGAGGTGTGGCCCATATAAAAGAAGAATCTGTATCAATTGAGATATATACGAAGGAAGAGGGAGAAAGTTCAAGGCAATAAGTTACATACATTTGCCATAGTTCATTGGGTTGTAATCCTCGAGGACTGATACTTTGTGCAAAGGGTCGAAGATGTAGGGGCCTACAAGTAGAGATATTATCAATGATTTCTTTGGCATGTTGGTATGGAATTTTCAAATCTGATGTAATGAGCCAGCATTATTGTATAATAGAGCATGATGCTCTTCAGGAGTAACAAAAGAGACAAGTTTATCAGCTTGTTCATTGCCATGAGCCATCGGGCCAGGAAGACAAGATTGTGTTTGAATATGGGTCCTTGCAAGAAAAGTTATGAGCAACTTAGATAACATATTGTAAAGCAGAGACATTGCTTTGCCAGCAAAGGTCCATCTAGTCAAGGCTATGGTTTTTCCAGTGGTCATGTATGGATGTGAAAGTTGGACTGTGAAGAAAGCTGAGCACTGAAGAATTGATGCTTTTGAACTGCAGTGTTGGAGAAAACTTTTGAGAGTCCCTTGGACTGCAAGGAGATCCAACCAGTCCATTCTAAAGGAGATCGGCCCTGGGTGTTCTTTGAAAGGAATGATGCGAAAGCTGAAACTCCAGTACTTTGGCCACCTCATGTGAAGAGTTGACTCATTGGAAAAGACTCTGATGCTGGGAGGGTTTGGGGGCAGGAGGAGAAGGGGCGACAGAGGATGACATGGTTCGATGGCATCACCGACTCGATGGACATGGGTTTGAGTGAACTCCGGGAGATGGTGATGGACAGGGAAGCCTGGCGTGCTGCGATTCATGGGGTCGCAAAGAGTCAGATACGACTGAGTGACTGAACTGAACTGAAATCAACTGAATATAAATGGGGGAAGTGTCGTTCTTAACAATAACTGTAGTTTAAGGAAAAGTTGTTGGATAATAGATTAATTAGAATTTATGGTAGAAGTTTCTATATTTCTTAATACAAAATATAAGGAGTGAGAAACTATATTAATAGGATAAGAACATAGATGAATAACCTGAATGAGAGTATCTAATTCATTTTGTTGAGCAGAGTGAAATTTAATATAAAAGATTTTATATTCTTTGAGAGACCAAAATGAGGCTTCGGCGTTTTTAGTCCCATCTATACAGAAAACATCAGTTTGAGGTATAGGTTGTGATGTGACAATGTGAGACAGAATAAATTCAGTATTTTTGAAGAAATTCAAGAGTTTGTCAGAAGGATAATGAAATGAAATTTCTTCAAAATATTCCAGAAAGGCTATTTGGAAATCAATAGACGTTTGTAATGCGTTCTTGAATTGAGATTTATTAATAGGTGCTCCAATTTTATGAGGATCAGAGCCACTTAGAGTCTTAGCTCTCTTTCTTCCATTGATAATGATTAGCATGATCAAATCAAGATAGGGTGTAAGTGACTTTGTCCCTCTAAAATGGATATAGATCCATTCTATTGGGTATTCTTGTTGGGTAAGAAGTCCTGTGGGAGAATGATGAGAGGGGGGTATAAATAATTCTAGAGGTAAATCAAGTCTAATATGAGTAAGAAATTGTTTTTGCAATTTATTTTGTATTGAACAGTTTTTCTCGCGCCTCTTGTGAAAGTGAACGAGGGTTATTTACATCAGGATCTGTTTTTAAATGTTAAATAAATTAGTTAAAGAGTCGGACACGACTAAGTGACTGAACTGAACTGAACTGAAAGAGGGTCTAATCCAATTTATATCACCTAAAAGTTTTTGAAAATCATTCAAGGTTGATAACTTATTAATATGAATCTGTGTTAGTTGGGGAGTAATATGTTGTCTCTTAACAACAAATCTTAGGTAATAGTAAGGTGTAGATGTTTGAATCTTTTCAGGGGCAATGATTAATTTAGAAGGTATTAAGCATTGTTGAGCTATGTCAAACATCTGTGGAGTTTCTAAAATAGATGGAGCTGAAGACAATATATCATCCATATAATGAATAACAAGAAAGTCAGGAAATTGTTTTCTCACACATTCAAGGGCATTGGCTACATAATATTGACACATGGTGGGAGAATTCATCACTCCTTGAGGCAACACAGTCCACTGATACCGTTTATGACACCTGATATGATTATGATAAGGAAGAGGGTGCAGTTCAGTTCAGCTCATTCGCTAAGTCACGTCCGACTCTTTGCGGCCCCATGAATCGCAGCACGCCAGGCCTCCCTGTCCATCGCCAACTCCCGGAGTTCACTCAGACTCATGTCCATCGAGTCAGTGATGCCATCCAGCCATGTCATCTTCTGTCGTGACCTTCTCCTCCTGCCCCCAGTCCCCTCCCAGCATCAGAGTCTTTTCCAATGAGTCAACTCTTCACATGAGGTGGCCAAAGTACTGAAGTTTCAGCTTCAGCATCATTCCCTCCAAAAAAATCCCAAGGCTGATCCTCTTCAGAATGGACTGGTTGGATCTCCTTGCAGTCCAAGGGACTCTCAAGAGTCTTCTCCAACACCACAGTTCAAAAGCATCAATTCTTCGGCTCTCAGCTTTCTTCCCAGTCCAACTCTCACATCCATGGGTATACTAAAAAAGCAATCTTGTAAATCTATAATAATAATATGCCAGTTTTGAGGAATAATGGTAGGTGATGGAATTCCCAGTTGGAATGCATCCATAGGTTTTATAGATGTATTAACTTTTCAAAGATCTGTTAAAAGAAGCCATTTGCCAGATTACTTTTTTATTCCAAAAATGTGAGAATTCCACGGGAGTACAAGATTACTCAACATATTTAAATTTCAATTGTGTATCTATAAGTTCCTTCAGTTCAGTTCAGTCGCTCAGTCATGTTCGACTCTTTGCAACTCCCTGAATTGCAGCACGCCAGGCCTCGCTGTCCATCACCAACTCCCAGAGTTCACTCAAACTCACGTCCATCGAGTCGGTGATGCCATCCAGCCATCTCATCCTCTGTCATCCCCTTCTCCTCCTGCCCCCAGTCCCTCCCAGCATCAGAGTCTTTTCCAATGCGTCAACTCTTCACATGAGGTGGCCAAAGTACTGGAGTTTCAGCTTTCGCATCATTCCTTCCAAAGAACACCCAGGGCCGATCTCCTTTAGAATGGACTGGTTGGATCTCTTTACAGTCCAAGGGACTCTCAAGAGTCTTCTCCAACACCACAGTTCAAAAGCTTCAATTCTTTAGTGCTCAGCTTTCTTCACAGTCCAACTCTCACATCCATGCATGACTACTAGAAAAACCATAGCCTTAACTAGACAGACCATAGCAGCCTCTAATTTCTCTTTTGTAAGGGGCCACTGCTCTGTCTAAATAGGCTCGTCATTTTTCCAAGTTATTTTAATAATTGTATTGTTTGTTAAATGAGTGGTGGCCCCTAGGAAATACGTGGAATATATATTTGAGTTTGCCATTGCATAAGGAAATCTCTTCCTATTATATTAAGGGGTGCTTCTATCACATAAGGTTGTAATGTTGCAGGCTGGCCTACTGGTTCCTCATATGGATATATATGAACATTTTGATAAATCTCTTGTATTTTGGTTTGAGAAATTCCTGCAATTTAGCAAGAAATTCTCTGTATAGGCCAAGATTTGGGCCATAAATGTTTGGAAATAATGGTAATATCAGATCCAGTATCAAGACCAGAAAATCTTTTGCCATTAATTTTGATATTGATATTTGGTCGTGCATATTCAGATACTATCGTTGTCCACAAGGATTGCTTTTGATCTGTATTACCAAATCCACCTATTAGAGGAGTTAATAGAAATGTCACAGAAGTAATTGGGCAGTTTTGTCCCCCTTTTTGAATTGTCATAGTATCCGAGATGACATCATAATTTGAATTTTTTTCTCATAATCTGAATCAATCATTTCAGGGTGAATAGTAATTTCTTTAGAAGTCAGACTACATTGGCCAAGTATAAGGCTGAAGCTTGTTGGGGGTAGGGGTCCATAAAGGCTGGTAGGTATTCTAGAAGGGACTGCTTGAGGAAAAAGAAGAAAGTCATTTAGGGCTGGTATATTGATGGCAGCATTGCTGGATGTTGAAGGTTTGAGGGAAAAGATGGAGTTTGCCCCTGGTTTTTGTGGGTGGGGACCCAGGGAGTCCCCATCTTTGAGTTTCCTTAAATAGGGTTCCCTTATACATCACACTTGGATCAATATTTTTTAGCCCAATGTACCCCTTTATGACACTGAGGGTAGACTTCTGCAGGTTTTTTAGTAGTGTTATTTTTTTTCTGTGTGTTTTTTAGGGCAATCGTTTTTTCAATGGCTCTTATCTCCACAAACAAAACATCCTTCATCCCCCTAAAGGCAGCAGCCATTGCTTCAGCTAACATTTGCATTGTCTGAGTTTCTGATCCTAAGTTGTGACAATCCTTCAAATAATCAGTAACATTCCTGGCCTCACAAATTGGAGCAATGGCTCTTTGACACCCTGATTGGCATTCTGATATGCAAGCAGTTTTTCTAATTGCACTCTTGTCTCTTCTCCAACAACATTATGGGAGATAGCAACTCCCAGTCTAGTTAAAAAATCAACATAGGCTTCTTTAGGCCCTTGTAATATCTTTCTGTAGTTACTATTAGGTTCCCCTTGAGGAGTAATTCAATCCCAAGCTTCAAGGGCAACTTCTTTCAATTGTTCATGCAACAAAAGAGGACATTGTATCTGAGCTTTCACCAAATCAAATTGCCCCACACCGGTTAACATTTTAAAAGTAATTTGGTTTTGGGGAGTGCCAGCTTGAGCATTAGAACTGGCATGATCTCGGGTCACATCCTGAAACCACATTATCCATTGAAGATATTTTTGTGGTTTAAGAAGAACTTTTATCAAAATTAGCCAATCATAGGAATAAAGTTTCCAGTAGAAGATGCCATAGCGTTTAGAAGTTCTTCAGTAAAAGGTGAATGAAGGCCGTACACAGTTAAAGGCTTTTTCATCTCTTGCATGTGAGAAAAGTCAGTGCCTTCATATTGCGATATTAGTTGCCCTTGAGCATAAATATTTCCTAACACAGGAAAGGCAAAAAGATCATCGGCCTCAGAGATTCGAGATTGCAAAGCCAGTAAATCAGAAATCCTTCCTCATGAAGGAGAATGAGTGGATCATGTGTTTTCATAAATATGAGTGTGTGTTAGGGGTTTATCATTGTCATAAAAAAAAAAGTATTGTTGGCTTTAGTGTCAAAGAGAGCATCAGAAGAATCATCATCAGATTAATTTTGTCCTCTAATTGAGGGGACCTTCGGTTTCATGCCTGTTACAAGAGGAGGAGGAGGAGCGCTTGGGCCAGCCGGAGCAGGGATGGTGGGAAAGTTTTAAAACAAGTTATGTTGCTGTAATTGGGCCTTCTGTAAAGTCTGATCATCTAATTTATATTCGTATAATGAGCATTCCGCTTGTTGACGAATATCAAGGGGGCTAGAATTACCTTGATATGGCAAGATCATGGCTTTAATGAGGACCCACAAGGGCCAGAACTTATTGGAATATTTTCTCCCCATCTTGAGGGTTGCTCACATTTTCTTTAACCCGTCTCCAAATTTCTAACTCTAGACTGCCTTCATCAGGGAACCAGGATTTATATTTAACCACTGTTTGGAGAAAAGCCTCTGTCCATTGACACAAAACTGAAAGTCCTTGAACCTTAAATAAATGGTGAAGGAAAGTAGAAAAGTGGTGGGGCTTTCCAGCTGTTTGTCCTATAACCCCACACTTACTGACCTCCTTAGGTCCTAACAGTCACTCCGTCCGCTTGCCAAGGGCATTCACCAGGTCCCTGTTTGGGTGCCACTTGTTACGGTCTTTGTAGACCAGGACCTGGGGACTGGAGTTGATGAGAAGAAGGATGCAGGGGACCCAAGTCTCGAGTGAAACAAGTGTGCTTTATTTGCAGAAACGCATGTTTCTATATGTTCGTACAAGGCAGCTTTAGGCAGTAAAAAATATTGAGCAAAAACAAAGCCAAGCAAATAACAGTCTTGAAAGGGCCAGAAATCATTCCATATCCTGAGGAAGAGGGACATAGCCGAATAGATTACCTTTAAGTAAAAGGTCACTGAAGGGAGTCACTGAAAGGAATCCAAGCAGATGCCCTTTCTCAGGACCTCAGTCTTGACAACTGCGTGCAGCTCTGCTCATTCCTGCTTTCCAGGAACTGATAAGGAATAGAGAGTCCTTGAGAAACGGCACACAAAAGAAGAAAATAACACATTGGATCCCTTAAAGTTGAATGTCCCCTGACACAGAGCAATTATTTTGAGCATCAAATTTGATCAGAACCAGGGTAATATCTGTATGTGTATGAATCATATTTAACACCTGTCGTTACCATTTGCTACTGTTGTATTCAAAGAACTACATTCTGAATGTATCAAGGATTCTTGTTTCCATGAATAAAATAGAAACACTTGTGTCATAACCCTGGATGAGTTGTGTTATTCCATCAACACAGTTTTATCTCACTTCAGTACTTTGTAACAGCAGCTAAGAAGGCAGCATTAGGCTCTCAGGTTTAAATAAATCCAGAACAATTTCTTGTCACCATGGAATCAAACAACATAAAATTTGGGGGGTACGTAGTCATAATTTGTAACTAAAGTTACTCTCTTTACACTCTATACCAGAACATTCATATGACTGTAATCCAAATAGCACAGCAATGCATTTTAGACCGACTTCCATTCATGTGAAATAATTGCATCAAATAAATTTAAAGGTTTAATTTGCTTTATTTTAATTTTATTTTTATTTTTGGCTGTGCTGGGTCTTCGTTGCTGAATGCAAGCTTTCTCTATTTACTGTGTGTGTTGGGTTTTCTTGTTGGGGAGCACAGCCTCTGGGTGCCAGGGCTCAGTAGTTGCAGCTCCCAGGCTCTAAAGCACGGACTCAGTAGGTGCAGCACACGCTGTTAATTACCCTGTGGCATGTGGGATCTTCTCAGACCAAGGATGGAACCTGTATCCTCTGCATTGACAGGTGGATTCTTACCCACTGAACCATTGGGGAAGTCCCTAATTAGCTTTATTCAATGATTCATGCATTGGACAGAATACAACCTGGTAAATGGGTGCACCAATGAGCCTGACACAGTGGACAGTCTCAGGATGTTGAGGGTATTTTCATGTGCATTTTCATTGTGTATCACAGATTTTTGGCTTGTCCTTACTGTGACGTTTTTATTTAGATATGAGCTCCTGGTGTTTCTTAGACTTGGGTGACTATTTCCTTCCCAAGATTAGAGTGGTTTCAGCTGTTTTCTCCTCCTAAGATTTTCCTGTCTTCTTCTGGGACCCTACAGGGCAAATATTAGTGACTTGTTGTCCCAGAGGTCTCTTAAAATGTCCTCCTTTTATTCTTTTTTATTCAGTTCAGGAGTGGTGATTTTCAGTGCTCTTTCTTCTAGCTTACTGGTGTGTTTTCTGCCTCATTTAGCCTGTTCTGATTCATTTTAGTTTCTGTTTTTTATTTTTTCATTCTTTTCCTTTACTCTATTCTTCAGTTCTGTTTGGTTGGTTGTTATATTTTCTAAGTCTTCGTTAAAGACTTCTCATTTCTCAGGTCATGCATTCTTCTCCCAAGTTCTTGATCATGTTTACTATCATTACTCTGAACTCTTTCAGGTAGATTGTCTATCTCCACGTTACTTAGTTCTTCTAGGGTTTTGTCTTCTTCCTCCCTCTGAAACATATTGCTCTGTCACCTCGTTTTGTGTACATTTCTATTTGTATTTTAATCTATCTGGTAGCGTAGTTACGTTTCTTGACCTTGGAGAAGTGGCCATCTGCAGAAGATATCCCAGGCATCCTTCTCCCGATCCAAGAGCCAGAGGACATCTGAGCCCAGGGTGGTGTCCCACGTGTATTTGTGAACTCGGTTTTAAAGCTGTGGGTCTCTACTTTTCTTACTTTTGGTGTCTGCCCCCTGCTGTGAGGAGCCAACTCATTGGAAAAGACCCTGTTGCTGGGAAAGTTTGAGGACAGGAGGAGAAAAGGTCAACAGAGGACTAGAGGGTCGGATGACATCACCGATTCAATGGATATGAGTTTGAGCAAACTCCAGGAGATGGTGAAGGACAGGGAAGCCTGGCGTGTTGCACTCCATGGAGTTGCAAAGAGTCGGACACGACTGAGCAGCTGACCAACAACCCTGCTGGGTGAGGCTGGTCTGGAGGCTTGTGCCTGCACAGTGATGTTTAGAACTGGGTCTTGACCCTTTTGTGGGTAGAGTTACATTGAAAGTCATGTGTACAGGAAGCCTTTGGACAGCCTGTCTGCTGATGGTTAGGGCTGCATCCTGGCCCTTTCATCCTTTGGCCTTAGGGGCCCCATTGCTGTAGCCTACAGGTTCTGAGTGGAGCCAGTGTTGGGCCAAGATGGAGACCTCACGCAGATGAGTGCTCTCTCATAGTTCTGCCCTCAGGATATGTGTCCCCACAGTGAGCCACAGCCCACCTCCCACCCCCTGGAGATCCTTCAAGACCAGCAGGCAGGTCACACCATCCAGGATCCTGGCAAACGATTGTGTTTTGCTCTTCATCTCAGCTTCGTCTCAGTGTGCATGAGGCTTCGTCTGCACCTGTTAAGAGTGAAGTCTCTGTTTTCCCCATTCCTGTGGGGCTCCTTTAATCAGGGCTCACTGGTTTTCACAAGTAAATATTAAAAGATCCCTATGGCCTTATTCATTGATTCATGGGTTGGTCAGTATCCCACCGGTAAATAAACAGGTACTCCCAGAAGCTGTCTGTCCTCTTTACACCAAGGTATATATAAAGCTGTGGGTTGTTTTCAAACTTTTGTGACCTGAATATGCTCATAAATGCCATGGCGTGTACCAAGTAGGTGCAGTGAAGAAGCTGAGTTTCTTTAGGGATGGGGTTCACGTCCATGAAAAAACTGAAATGGCAAAATGGTGAAATGAAATGTTTAATTTGGGAGTTGGCTGTGATCAGGTGCTTGAAAGTCAAGTGAGCAGAACTGTACAAGCACACAGTGAAGGGAGTGACCACGGATTCCAACTGTATTTTGTGACAGGGAAATAGTCTCCAGGACCAAGTGCTTGCAAGCCATCCTGCCATTTCTCAGTGCTGTGTTCACATTCAGAGCTCGAAGATCTTGCAGAGAAAGTGAGATGTGTTCTTTGTTCCCAACAGAAAATACTTTCCTTGATAACTGATGTTAAATTCGACTCAAAATCACTTTTATATCACAGTTTGAGAATCCCTGTTTTAATACTTTATGCATGCTATCCTTTTGAACTTGAACTGCAAAATAAGTAGTGACGTTGTTTCTTGTTTCCTGTATGAAGGAACTTGAACAGAACAAAAGCACCCCATCCCAGGAAGTGACTGAATTGGAGCTTGAATCCATGTTATCTTGCCTCAAAGATCTCTTCACCATGTTGCTACACTGAGGCCTAGGTTGTTGGCATGGCTACAGTAATTCTTATTGCAGTTGACAGGGCAGGCACAAAGTGTCGGACGAGTCACCTTGTCCCAGTTGTATTTCTGAGGGAACAGCTGAGGGGAGGTTCCCTGAGGTGGCACCTCAGGCATCAGACCAGGTGCAGGTGGACTCTGCTTATAGTAATTCTGAGAGAGTAGGGCCATCCACCAGCTCTGTGCCCACAAAAATCAAATGCTGCTGGTCAGTTAGGATGACCTCCGTGTACTTACAAAGATTTGTTGGAAGAACTTAACAGAAAAACCTGAACAAAACTGTTTGGCTAATCCAATAAATATCTGTCCAGTGGGCCACCTCCCAGAAGAAAAAGAAAAAGAATAAACATTTCATTAATGTATTTAGACTTTTTTTAAAGACATAATTCTGTTGCATAGTTTAGTCTGTAGAATAGTGAAAATGTAACTTTTATATGCACCATGTGTGTTTGCTAAGGCGCTTTAGTCATGCCTGACTCTTTCTGACCCTATGGACTGTAGCGCCCCCCAGGCTGCTCTGTCCATGGGATTCTCCAGGCAAAAATACTGGAGTGGATTGCCATGCTCTCCTCCAGGGTATGTTGCTGACCTAGGGATCAAATTGTTCTTTACCACTAGCACCACCATGACCCAGTGATAAGTGCCTTGTTGTGGTAGTCCGGAAATGAACCCACAATATCTGCAGACCATGTCTTTAGTTTCATTGCATCAGTCAGTGTTGCCAATGAATGTTTAAATAAGATGTAGGTACACTGATTACCATATAATCCTAGAAGAGAGATTATCCAAGGTGAAGTTGTATTTGTTTAGGCAAGAGTGGTTCATTCTGATTGATAGAGAAGATACATTTCCTTTTAGTCAAGAACAAGTGTAAATTGGTGCCAACTACTGAAATAATTGGTCAAGACTGTGGTTGCTGATGTTTAGAAGAGAACCATGAGTAAGAGACAAAACACCTTAGGGTAACAATAATTTATTATCTATTAGAAATCATATTATTAATAATGGAGGACTAAAAGAGAAACTCTTGGCAGAGCTCTATTAGCCTTTGCCCTGCTTCATTCTGTACTCCAAGGCCAAATTTGCCTGTTATTCCAGGTGTTTCTTGACTTCCTGCTTTTGCATTCCAGTCCCCTATAATGAAAAGGACATCTTTTTTGGGTGTTAGTTCTAGAAGGTCTTTTAGGTCTTCATAGAACAGTTCAACTTCAGCTTCTTCAGTGTTACTGGTTGGGCCATAGACTTGGATTACCATGATATTGAATGGTTTGTCTTGGAAACGAACAGAGATCATTCTGTCGTTTTTGAGATTGCATCCAAGTACAGCATTTTGGACTCTTTTGTTGACCATGACGGCTACTCCATTTCTTCTAAGGGATTCCTGCCTGCAGTAGTAGATAGAATGGTAAAAGCTAAATTCACCCATTTCAGTCCGCCTTAGTTCCCTGATTCCTAAAATGTCAGTGTTCTCTCTTGCCATCTTCTGTTTGACCACTTCCAATTTGCCTTGATTCATGGACCTAACATTCCAGGTTCCTATGCAATATTGCTCTTTACAACATTGAACCTTGCTTCTATCAACAGTCCCATCTACAGCTGGATGTTGTTTTTCCTTTGGCACCATCCCTTCATTCATTCTGAAGTTATTTCTCCCCTGATCTCCAGTACCATATCGGGCACCTACCAACCTGTGGAGTTCATCTTTCAGTGTCCTATCTTTTTGCCTTTTCATACTGTTCATAGGGTTCTCAAGGCAAGAATACTGAAGTGGTTTGCCATTCCCTTCTCCAGTAGACCACATTCTCTCTGATCTCTTCACCATGACCCATCCTTCTTGGGTGGCCCCACATAGCATGGCTTAGTTTCACTGAGTTAGACAAGGCTGTGGTCCGTGTGATCAGACTGGATAGTTGTCTGTGATTGTGGTTTCAGTCTATCTGCCCTCTGATAGCCTCTCTCAGTGCCTACCGTCCTATTTGGGTTTCTCTTACCTTGGACGTGAGGTATCTCTTCATGACTGCTCCAGCAAAGCACAGCCTCTGCTCCTTACCTTGAACATGGGGTAGCTCCTCTCAGCCACCACCCCTGACTTTGGACATGGGGTAGCTCTTCTCCACCACCACCCCGACCTTGGATTTGGGGTAGGTCCTCTCAGCTGCTGCCCCTGATTTTGGACGTGGGCAGATCCTCTTGGTCATGCTTGTTAAAGGCCACAAAAGACAAGCTGAATTCTCAGTTAGTGGTACACTGGTGTGTGGCATTTTCAGATCCAGTAAGTGATAAAACTGTTTAGTTTGTGAAGTCAACAAGAGAGTTCCAAAAAACATCTATTTCTGCTTTATTGACTATGCCAAAGCCTATGACTGTGTGGATCACAATAAACTGTGGAAAATTCTGAAAGTGATCAGAATACCAAACCACCTGACCTGCCTCCTGAGAAAACTATATGCAGGTCAGGAAGCAGCCAAGGTCAGGAAGCAGCACTTAGAACTGGACATAGAACAACAGACTGGTTCCAAATAGGAAAAGGAGTAAGTCAAGGCTGTATATTGTCACCCTGCTTATTTAACTTCTATGCAGAGTACATCATGAGAAACGCTGGACTGGAAGAAACACAAGCTGGAATCAAGATTGCCAGGAGAAATATCAATAACCTCAGATATGTAGATGACACCACCCTTATGGAAGAAAGAGAAGAGGAACTCAAAAGCCTCTTGATGAATGTGAAAGTGGACAGTGAAAAAGTTGGCTTAAAGCTCAACATTCAGAAAACGAAGATCATGGCATCTGGTCCCATCACTTCATGAGAAACAGATGGGGAAACAGTGTCAGACTTTATTTTGGGGGGCTCCAAAATCACTGCAGATGGTGACTGCAGCCATGAAATTAAAAGACGCCTGCTCCTTAGAAGAAAAGTTATGACCAACCTAGATAGTGTATTGAAAAGCAGAGATTACTTTGCCAACAAAGGTCTGTCTAGTCAAGGCTATGGTTTTACCAGTGGTTATGTATGGATGTGAGAATTGGACTGTGAAGAAAGCTGAGCACCGAAGAATTGATGCTTTTGAATTGTGGTGTTGGAGAAGACTCTTGAGGGTCCCTTGGACTGCAAGGAGATCCAACCAGTCCATTCTGAAGGAGATCATCCCTCGGATTTCTTTGGAGGGAATGATGCTAAAGCTGAAACTCCAGTACCTTGGCCACCTAATGCAAAGAGTTGACTCATTGGAAAAGACTTTGATGCTGGGAGGGATTGGGGGCAGGAGGAGAAAGGGACGACAGAGGATGAGATGGCTGGATGGCATCACTGACTCGTCTGAGTGAACTCTGGGAGTTGGTGATGGACAGGGAGGCCTGGTGTGCTGCGATTCATGGGGTCGCAAAGAGTCGGACACGACTGAGCGACTGAACTGAACTGAACTGAGACAAAAATGAAAGGAAAACACAATTCACATGTGGAAAACTGCCGGGGTCCAGCCCTGGTAGATCCAGGGTAATTCGAAGGTGGGGACAGAATCGGCGTTCTGGAAAAAACTTATTTAATTACAGATATAGAGGGAGATTAGAAACAGTGTAGTAGGAGAATTAATGGAGAAAAGGAGGCTGAATAACTGGTTTATGTGGAATACTAATCACCACCTCCAAAGGCCACAGGCCTCTTTCCATTCTCCCGAGGGAGAGGAGGCTCTGAGGCCTCCCCGGTCCGATCTTAAAAGCCCTGGCAAAGTCAGTAGGCTTGGTGCGTACCCTTGTACCAGATGGGAATTCAGCCAGGAAAACAGGGAGTGAGAAAGAAATGACATGAGGGAATCAGTCTTTCCAGAAACTGATCCGATTTCTTTGTTTTTCAGGTTTGTTTATATACTTTTTGTTATACATAGGGATGAATACAGAGTCATACGGGGGTCAGCAGACCTGACCCTTGTCACAATCAGGTGCTTCATATAAAATTATACAAAGGTCTTATGAGTTTCATCATCTTCTGGCCATGAGGTCTGCTGACATTTTACGGCCCTTTCTGTTACCGGTCAGTTAACCAGAAAACTTATATTCCAGGGGTGATTTTTTCTTAAATCAGGCGCCACCCTCCAAATAAAGTTACATTCCTATAGGGTGAGGGTGTAGTGAGTTACAATCAAGAAAGGAATTTACTTAACCTAATGTTTAACATGATTAATCTTAAAGGTTAATACTTATTTCTCCTGTATGCTAGTTATATTCATTATAAGGGCAGGAATATGGAGATTTAGCAGCAAATATTGGCTCAACAAATGTAAACCCTTCACCAGTGTTTTCCTTAAGATCTATTTAGTCTTAAGATAGTGATAAAGTTACATTTTTGCATAACAAGGACACAGTGATTTATAACAAAAAGAGAAAATTCATTAACTCAAAAAGTCTAGTATTGCTAACATCAAAAACTACTATATTTCCTTTTCTATATTCCAAATACATTGATTAATATATTCCCAGGTGCCTAAGGATATGGAGGCCTGATGGCAATCATTGACTCATCAATGAAAAAAGCCCTATGCTAATACTCCAGACTCTCTGTGCTGTTTATGGTTGAGAGGTTGTCACAAGAGCTAGTCTGTCAGCAGAGAGGTTTGACCTGAGACATCCTTGTCACACCCAGGGCAGGAAATTAGCAGTAATTATTGGCATGACAAATGAAAAAACCCTTCAGCAATATAATTTCTAATCAACCCACTATACTATACTAATAATTTTCTAACTTCTCAAAAGAGTCTGTATTTAGAAAGTTTTAAAGCATCTCGTGCCTCTCATAGTTGGGAGGCTGTAAACAATCACATGCGGCCGGACGAGCCTGATCAGGCAGGCCAGAGAACCTTCAGAGTTCGTAAGTTGAAACACTCTTGTCACGCCCAGGAATTTTTATTAACTGGAGCTGCAAGTTAACTCCTTCTCTGAGAGAAATGGTTATGGGGGAGAGCTCCCCGTAAAGTACTCTGGTTTTGGGGGTAAATGCTCGGGAACAGGGGGTTTCCTGAGGCTTGATCATGCCTTTGCGTATGCCAAGCTTCCTTCCTCATGACCTTTGCCATGGGCGGAGTTCCCCACGCTGGCTCCCAACAGGAAACTTATACCTACCACCTAAGGAAAATCTCAAAGAATATTTATACCTAGAAAAAGAAGAAAAACCAAAGAGATCAGAACAGACAGAAATGAAATTTTAGAAGATAATAAAAAGATTGATGAAGTCAAGAAAAAAGAGGGTCAAAATCAATAAAATGAAAAATAAATTACAATCAACACCACAAAATACATAAGAATAAAAAAACTCTAGGCCAGTGAAATGAACAAATATGAACCACAAAGAAAATACCAGATCGGCTTACAGGGTGATTTCTAAATCAGACTTCACTGATTCTGCTCAAGCTATTCCCAAAAATTAGAGAGAAGGATGCTTCTAAGACTTATTCAACGAGGCCTCCACCAAACACTCTGGTAAAAGAAACAGTTAAAAGGAACCAGCACCATGATCAAGTGGATCTCCCATGGGCACAAGGAGAGATTCAATAATTGTAAATTCATCCATGTGATACCAGACCATGTGAACATTTTGATTGTGGGATTTTTGCAGAAACAAAGTAACACCTGTGGCATTCGTAAGAAAAGACTCCAGTCAAGTAAATGTTACATGCAGAAAAAGACCTTTCCATAAAATTCACTACTAACATCACAGTTGAGAGTGAAAAGCTGAAAACATACTAAGATCAAAATATAAGGCAAGGATGCCCAGTACCGCTTTTATTCAAGTAAAACTGTCACTGTCTGGGGACATTATAAATATATATCACCAAAACAAAAATTATAGCCCACATCAGTGAACTTGATAAAAGTTGCAGGATATTAAACATACAGAAATCTGTTGCATTTTCTGTACGCTAAAAGTCAGAAAGAGAAATTAAGGAATGGCAGGCAAATGGGAGTTTTCCTTAACTCCCAATCTGCTATATCAAAAAGAATAAATACCGCAGGGCCAGGGTCCCTGTTCCTCGCTGAGCACACTGCATGTGAGCTCAGCTCAAGGCTGGTTTCTAATAATATTCTCTCTGCCTAATTCTGCTTCCTTCCTTTCTGTGCCAGATATGATTATCAATTACCCAGTTCAAACCCCAGGCATGCAAATCTGAGTTTCACCACCCACTGTGGCACCTCACACCAATTCCTTGATCCAGAAACTACCCATAAAGTCAGCCTCAGGCTTCCAATCAGACCTGAGACGCCCAGCAGTTCCACACACTGCTTGATCCCACAGTCACCTGCGATGCACACCTTTCACTGGGTTCCGCTAGAGCTCCACGCTCTCCTCCCTCCAGGCACTGGTGTCTCAACAGGAATGCACACAAGCTGCAAATCCAAGGACACTGGTTGTTCACTTGAACTTTGCAGAACGAAGATGGAACCATCCAGACCTGCCCTGATCCCTTGGTCTTTCCTAAGGATTACTCAGTCTTAACCCCTGCACACATGCCTACACACATCCCCAGAGTGACATGTTGCAGGCATTCAGGGAAGAAAATAAACATTGTGTGCCCATCTATGAAGAGAAAGGAAGGAAGACTCAGTCAAAGGAGATGGGCAGTTCTGATGTGGTTGTTGATAGGTTATTGATAGGGAGGCCAGAAAACCATGGTAAAAGTACATGATGGACGGGAAGATATCTTTGAGCCTAGACCTGAAGATCTGAGAGACAAAGGAGAGGAACAGGAACCTCAGCTTTGAGAAAGAAAAGGTGAAAGTGACCAGAGCAGAGTGAACCATGAGAAAACAGCCCGTGCCTAGGGTGGGGATGTGACTACATGTCCAGAGGACAGACAACTAGAAGCCCGTGGAGCACATAATTTTTCATGTTTATCCTAATGCAGAGAAAGACATATGACTCCACCAGCCTGCACTCTGGCATTTTTTGTTTTTCATTCTGAAAGGACTGGCATTCCACACGACTTATGCATCTTAGTTCCTTAAGTGCCTGCCGGAGGCAGTGAAAATACTGAATCCTAACCACTGGAGCGCCAGAGAAATTGTTGGAATCCATTCAAAATTTGAATTAGAAGTAGGCACTACCCTCGTGAACACACAGACACACACCCAACTGAGCCAGTCACTTCAGGGGTCTCTCAATCTCCCTCAGGCCCACCAGGGAGACATTTCTGAAACTGTCTTGAGTTGAGTGAAAGAACCAGGTATAACTGAATTCTGGACAGGTCACATGATGGGCTAGTCTCTGGGCAATTTGTCCTTAGTGTGCATCCCACTTAAAAACACTGGGGCCATCGTCTGTGTCCATAAGCACAAAGGAAAGCTCTCTTTCAAGATCTGATCACACTGGTGGTGGTTTAGTTGCTCAGTGTCCCACTTTGCCACCCCATGGACTATATAGCCTGCCAGGCGCCTCTGTGCATGGAATTCTTCAGGCAAGAACACTGGAGTGGGTTGCCATTTCCTTCTCTAGAGGGTCTTTCCGTGCCTCCTGCATGGCAGGTGGAATATTTACCACTGAGCAAGCAAGGAATCCCTAGTCACATAGATAACAACCATGTAATTCCTCTTTGCCAGAAAAATCTAATAAAATACTTTAAAAAAAATACTGAGTTGCAAAGACATAGCTACTCCTCAGGAAAACAGTGAAATGGAGTTAGGTTAGAAATATGTTGAACAGACATGTCTATGTATCTCATCATGAATAGACAGATTCTCAGTTACAGAGAACGGACTTAGGTGAATGTCTATTTAGTACCTCACAGCTCACTGTTTTACATTATTAAAAAGGGAAGAAAAGAGACGGTTAAATGATCATCAACTTTCTTTACTGGGCTTTCCTGGTGGCTCAGATGATAAAGAGTCTGTCTGCAGTTCGGAGGCCCTGGTTCTATCCCTGGGTCCAGAAGATCCCCTGGAGGAGGGCATGGCAACCCACTCCAGTATTCTTGCCTGGGAAATCCCATGGATGGAGGAGCCTGGCAGACTACAGTGCAAGTACTTGGTAATACTTCTTACCAGGTACTCATCAAAAGTGTAAAATTATCAAGTTATTACCAATGAACTTTTTCAACATGTAACATAAAGAGGAGAAAGCATACAAGTCCTGATCTAAACTTGAAATGAATGAAGGTTTTTTTTAATTAAAAAAAAAAATCTCGTGTCACAGTCTCCTAGTAGTCCAGTGGCTAAGATCCCACATGCTACAGCGAAGACCCAACATAGCCAAATATTTTAAAAGGTTTTAGAATATAGTATAAGAATATGAGTGGATTATAGGAAGGCAGCAAAGTACATTTCAGAATAATTCTTTATAGAAAACAATTCAATGTAAAGCAAAAAAAGCAAAACCATCACCAGAAGGAATAAAAGCACCTTTAACATTCCTTCAGAGAGGCACCACATGTGACAGATGTCATTTCTGGCTCCACCAGTCTCCCCGTCCTCTACTCCACACAAGGAAACAAAAGGGGTGACCCACAGCTGTCTGAGTCCAGTCACTGTCCCCTGGGCTGAACAGGATGGCAGATGGAAGCTCTATTATGATACAAATAGTTACAAGATGCACACATACAGACAGGACATTTTCAATTCTCATCCTTATCAGAATAATTTTAAAAGGTATTTTTTGGAGTCCAAAGCCACAAATCAAATACATCACAACTTAATCATGCATAAGCAAACAGCTCAGCACTCATCTGGGTCCAGATCTCCACCCCCTCACTTCCACGTCTTTCCCTTTCATTTGGTTTGTCTCTCTGTTCCCCTCTGCTGTCCTGCCTCTCTGCACGTTGTTCCCCCCAACCTTTCTGACCTGTTTCCTTGTGTCCCTCTCTTTCAGTCCTCCAGGTTACCACCATTGAATACGTGACACGCCCTTCATCCCCACTCTGCCCCGCCTCTGGTGGCCGAACTACCTTTCCACCCTCTCTTCCTCTGCTCACTTTGTCCCGACTCCAGCCCTTCTCTCCCAGCATCAAGTCTCTCCCTAGGTCATGTCTTCCACCCTTTTATACCCTCACTATACTGATCAGCCATGGAGCAGGAAACGGAACCCACTCCGGTATTCTCACCTGGAGAATTTCATGGACAGTGGAGCCTAGTGGACGACAGTCCATGGGAATCACAAAAAGTCAGACACGACTAAGGGACGAACCTTCCCTTTTCATACTGATCAGGGGCTCCTCTCCTATTCTGTCTTTACTCCTTCATGTCCCAAGAGATCCCAACTTTCTTTCGCTTTGTTTTTTACCATCTGCTACTTTCACTGTTTATTCTTTCGTTCTTACCATCTCTTTGCAAAACACCCATCCTCCACACTGCCCTCTGATCTCACCCACTCTTCTGTTCTCCTCACGTTTCTATTTCTCTCAGTCACTCTGTCTCCTGATCCCTCTTGTCCACACATTCAGAGTAGGTGGGATGCACTAAGATGTCTGCCTCCTGAGACAGCACTGATGAAATGAAAACTCAACAGTTTAAGGCAAGACAGGAAAATTAAATGCAAACTTTCCCTCTGCCCATTTTGGCCCCCTCTCTCCTTTTGCATGAGCCCTCTGTTAACCAAACCTCGAAGGAAGAACCTGCTCAACCATAAAGATCAATTTTTCTTCCTCTGGCACAAAGCCACATCACTCCTTAGAAGACAACATTCTCAATATTCTAAAGGATCACAATGAGACAGAAGGGGGCAGGGCACAACCATTAAAAGAAGTGGGAGGACAGGATGCCACAGTCATTGAGAAAAAAAGGATATGGCAAAAACTAGGCACAAGATGGCAGAAGAGTCTACTTCCAGTTGACCTTAAGCCCATTACACTCTCACTCTAACACATCACCTAAACGACACACACACAGGCACAATGATAGTTCACAGGATAACCATAAAAGGCCAAAGGCAGGCAGAGGCCCAATTCCCAGAAACCCTGCCCCTTAAATAGAATAGTCCTCCCATCTACTTCTGCTTCATTGAATAGCCTTCGACTGTGTGGATCACAACAAACTATGAAAAATTCTTCAAGAGATGGGAATGCCAGACCACCTGACATGCCTCCTGAGAAATCTGTATGTAGGTCAGGAAGCAGCAGTTAGAACTGGACATGGAATAACAGACTGGTTCCAAATAGGAAAAAGAGTACGTCAAGGCTGTATATTGTCACCCTGCTTATCTAACTTATATGCAGGGTACATCATTCCAAATGCCAGGCTGGATGAAACACAGGCTGGAATCAAGATTGCCAGGAGAAATATCAATAACCTCAGATATGCAGATGACATGGCCCTTATGGCATAAAGTAAAGAATTAAAGGGCCTCTTGATGAACGTGAAAGAGGAGAGTGAAAAAGCTGGCTTAAAACTCAACATTTAGAAAACTAAGATCACGGCATTCTGTCCCATCACTTCATGGCAAATAGTTGGGGAAACAATGGAAACAGTCAGACACTATTTTTGGGGCTCCAGAATCACTAAAGATGGTGATGGCAGCCATGAAATTAAAAGACACTTGCTCTTTGGAAGAAAAGCTATGACCAAACTAGACAACATATTACAAAGCAGAGACATTACTTTGCCGACTAAGGTCCATCTAGTCAAGGCTATGGTTGTTCCAGTAGTCATGTATGGATGTGAGAGTTGGACTATAAAGAAAGCTGAATGCTGAAGAATTGATGCTTTTGAACTGTGATGTTGGAGATGACTCTTGAGAGTCCCTTGGGCTGCAAGGAGATCCAACCATCCCTCCTAATGGAAATCCATCCTGGGTGTTCATTGGAAGGACTGATGCTGAAGCTGAAACTGCAATAATTTGGCACCTGATGCAAAGAACTGACTCATTGGAAATGACCCTGATGATGGGAAAGATTGAAGGTGGGAGGAGAAGGGAATGACAGAGGATGAGATGGTTGGATGGCATCACTGACTCAATGGACATGAGTTTGAGTAAGCTCCGGGAGTTGGTGATGGACTGGGAAGCCTGGCATGCTGCAGTCCATGGGGTTGCAGACGGTCAGACATGACTGAGAGACTGAACTGAACTGAGAGCATTAGAGTAAGTGTATCTGAGAAAGACTTTGAAAAGGAGTACCAAGGCAATAGAGCTTAGATAACTTTAAGAGATACACCAAAAACCCAATGACGATCCATCAGTTTCTAGAAAGAGTTTATCATACTTATAGGCACTGCTCTGATGCAAACCCTGAGGCCTCTGAAAATAATGAGAATGGTAAACATAACCTTTATTGGACAAAGCTCCCCAGACTTAAGAAAATCACAGAAGTTAGATGGTCCACTTGGAATGACCCCTTCTCAACTGGCAGATGTTGCTTTAAAAGTGTTCAACAACAGTGAACAACAAGAGAAGCAGGAAGATGCAAGACTGAAAGCCACATTACCTGGTGGCAGCAGTGGATTCCCAGAGCACGAGTAACCTGAGGAGAGGTGAGCCACCGTGGGGGAGGGAACAACATGCTTAGTGTAAGGAGGGCACTGGGAAACAGACTGTCCTTGGCTAAGGAGTAAGAAGGAAAGCAGTAACAGACAGGAGCCTGTCACTGCAGTAGAAAGAGATGAACACTCTGATGACGTCCCAGGAGCCCCGGGTACCTGTGACAGTGGGGACAAGCTGACTGACCTTCTGATAGCTACAGTGTGGCATACTGTGGTAGATACCAACATGGCGCAGAGAACAACTCAGTCCATCCCGGTCACAGGAGTTTCTGGAGAAGTGCAAAGCTGTTCTTTCTTACAACCTCTGCAATGCCGATTAGGGGACCTCAACCTGAAACACAATTTCTTATATATGCCAACATGTCCAATCCCTCTTCTGTAAATTAAATGCACAAATGATTTTTTCACCAGAACAACTTGACCTCTGCATCCTGTCAGGGCACCCGGTAAGCAGGCAGATGACGTTTGTGGACACTCTGGAGAAGGAGACTGATTCCCGCACCCCAGGTATAGAAAAAGGTAAGGCAGGAAGTGTGGACTGACAGCACTGCAAGTAAGTCCGACAAACACGTGGCCAATGCAAATCCTGTTATTAGGGACACTGGAGGGATTCCCTGGTGGGTCAGTGGTTACAAGTTGGCACTTTTGCTGCAGTGGCCTGGGTTCAATTCCTGGTGAGGGAACTTGGGATCCTGCAAACTGTGCGGGACAGCTAAAAAAGAAAAAAAAAAAAAAAAGGACACTGGGACATCTAATGTAAAACAATACCTTCTGAGGCAAGAGACCCCAAAGATAATTCAGACAATTCTTGAAAAGTTGGCTTAACTGGGACTAATTAAACCTTGTAGATTCCTATATAAAGCTCCTATCCTCCCAAAGAGGTGAACTCAGCAGTGTACGAATCATTGTCCAAGACGTGAGGGCCGTTTGTGAGAGAGCCCAAGATTGGCAGCCTGTAGTAAGTAATCCATATATGTTGTGCTCACAGCTACTGTGGGACAATACTGCTGGTGCTCAGTTCTGGACTTGAAGCATACTTTTCCCTGCATTCCTACTGCAGAAGGACCACTGCAGCTGTCTGCTTTCTGGTGGCAGGACCCAGAAACACAGGGAGTCCAGCAGTACTGCTGGACAGTGTTGCCTCAGGGACTGAAGATTTCCCCTACCTTGTTTGGGGAAATGTTGGCTCGGGCTCTTACTCCAGTGTGTGTGGATGACTTGCTCACAACAAGCAAAATGTCTAAAAAATACCATAAGAACCCTGAACTCGGCCAATTGTGGATGGAACGGCTCCCATAAGAAGGCTCAAGTCTGTAAGTAACAAGTCACGTACCTGGGTTTCATCCTCTGCCTGACAGAAAATAGGCAACTGCCAGCTTGGGAACACCCAAGACACACAGAGCTGAGGGGCTTCTGGGAAAGGCAGGATTCTGTCCAATTAGGATCTCGAATTCCGGCTTTAAAAGAACATATGTTGAGCTCTTACTTCGACAAAAGAGCACCAAACAGCCTGGGAAATGATAAAAACAAGGTTAGACTTGGCTCCAGCTTTGGAACTTGCAATCTTAAACCTTTCACACTGTAGGTCCATGAGAGACAAGGCCTGAGTCTCACGTATTGATTCAAGCTCTGGGGAACATCCCTCGGCCCACTACTTAACTTCTCAAAAAAAACGAAGTGTTCAGGGTTGCCCCCTAGCCTTCGAGCTGTAGCAACTCCTTGTGCCAGACTTCAGGAAACCTAGCAGTTCACCCTGGGGCAACCCACCACTGTGTACGTCTCTCACCTGACCACGCTGCAAAGGCAGGCAGCAAAGGCAGGCAATTCTCAAGCCATGAGAGGGTCACTGCAGATCAACTTGTCAAAATACCAGGTGGTGTATCCAGAAAATGAGTGGGGATTCACTCTGGACCACACCACACCTGGGGGAGATGTGTGCATGTGGAAATGTCCTGACTACTGAGGCCCTCTTGCACACCGCGCCACACCACACTGTAACAGCACCCACACCAGGAGAGATGCCACAAAGGATTCACAAGTTCCTAATGGAGCCTAACCTGTGGAAGACCATCCAGCGAGCCCCTCAAACTTGCATGATTCATGCTAAAAATAAAGACTGCTGTCAGACCTCCCCAGGTGGGGACCCAACACAGGAACCTGGGTCACCCAGACTGACAAGTAGACTAAGGTAAATCAAGTTGGTAAGGATAGAGAAAAGAGACAGAGTAGGTGATTAAATAGTTAATCCCACTAGGAGATTGTAAGTAAAGAAAAAAGTATTGGAGACTCTGTAAGTTAAATGATCAGTCAAGAAAGCAGGTTTGCTCAGCAACAAAACCATGTGGCAAAGGCACAGGACCTGCCCCCAAACAATAAAACAGCGGTGGCATGAGCACCACATCCTGCCCAGTGGGCTCAATAAGTTAATGACCCCCTAGGACATGCTTCTTTGTGTGCACTAAAAACAAAAATATAAGGAAAAGGTGACATTATGCTGAAACCTGAGATGATTCACCAAATTTTTGTGCATTTCCATTGAGCCATAAGAGTCCAAGCTTGACCATATAAGGACAAGAAAATTCCCCCGCCCGATGAGGAGGACAAGCTAACGATGGAAGCTGACTTCTAATCTTGAAGTTTGAGATTAACTTTGCTAGCGGGTAAGATGAGTACAATTGTGTGGTAGTTTGAACATTCTTTGGCATTGCCTTTCTTTGGGATTGGAGTGAAAACTCACATTTTCCAGTCTTGTGGCCACTGCTGGGTTTTCCAAATTTTCTGGCATATTGAGTGCAGCACTTTCACAACATCATCTTTGAGGATCTGAAATAGCTCAGCTGGAATTCCATCACCTCCACTAGCTTTGTTCACAGTAATGCTTCCTAAAGCCCGCTTGACTTCACATTCCAAGATGTCTGTCTCTTGGTGAGTGATCACACCATCATGGTTACCTGGCTCATTAAGATCCTTTTTGTATAGTTCTTCTGTGTATTCTTGCCACCTTTTCTTAATCTCTTCTGCTTCTGTTAGGTCCATGCCATTTCTGTCCTCTGTCCCTCTAATTTTCTTGAAGAGATCTCTAGTCTTTCCCATTCTATTGCGTTCCTCTTTCTTTGCATTGTTCACTTAAGAAGGCTTTCTTATTTCTCCTGGCTATTCTTTGGAACATTTCATTCAAATGGGTTTATCTTTCCTTTTCTCTTTTGCCTTTCATGTCCTTCTTTGCTCAGCTATTTGTAAGGCCTCCTCAAACAACCATTTTGCCTTTTTGCATTTCTTTTTCCTTGTGATGGTCTTGACCACTACCTCCTGTACAACATCATGAACCTCTGTCCATAGTTCTTGAGGCATTCTGTCTACCAGATCTAATCCCTTGAATCTATTTGTCGCTTCCACCGTGTAATCATAAGAGATTTGATTTAGCTCATACCTGAATGATGTCTAGTGGTTTTCCCTACTTTCTTCAATTTCGGTCTGAATTTGGCAGTAAGGAGTTCATGATCTGAGTCACAGTCAGCTCCTGGTCTTGCTTTTGCAGACTGTATAGAGCTTCTCCATTGTTGGCTGCAAAGGATATAATCAATCTGATTTCGGTATTGAGCATCTGGTGATGTCCATGTGTACAGTCTTCTCTTGTGCTATTGGAATAGGATGTTTGCTGTGACCAGTGTGTTCTCTTGGCAGAACTCTGTTAGCCTTTGCCCTGTTTCATTCTGTACTCCAAGGCCAAATTTGCCTGTTACTCCAGGTGTTTCTTGACTTCCTACTTTTGCATTCCAAAAGGGTTCATTTAGAGAGAAAAGATAAATGTTTCAATTTGTGTATAAAATATAATTTTCCCAAATTGCTGTCGTAATTAGTTTCAGGGGGAGGTTTTTTTTTTCCCCTTACACCTGGAAAACACTTATTCTAACCAGCAATTTTTCAGATACAAACCATAAAAGTTATAAGCATATTCATCAGTCCTTCTGTTAAGCTTTGTGAAGTCTTAAGGTTTTCCGTTAGAATCCTTACCCAGTTCAGAAAGTGGTATTTATCCGAAAGTCCTTTCTGTACATCTTCTTGAAGAGCAAGTATTTTTGGGAAACTTGATTAGTACTATGACAATATTTTGAGATAGTAATTAGAATTATGCCTGATAACACTTACCCAAACATATCAGAATTTTAGGAGCGCCGTATGGTTTCTACGATATCTATATTAGTAACATTTACCATACAATATAACCCAAGACTTATTCCTCACTTGACAATACTTCCCATACCATTCTGTATCTAACATGAGCCAAATTGGTGTAATATCTCTCTTTGGGGTGTTTCAGGACCCTCTGAAGCATCCCAAAGTTAGCTAGAAATCAAGTTCTTCATTACAATGACTTAGGAAGTTTTGTCAACAAATATCAAGAAGGTTTAGCGCACTCAGTCAGATAGGATTATAGGTCATTGTGAAACAATAGCTTTTCATATAGCTAAAGTAACAATAACAGATTTCAGAACAGATCATTTAAGAGATAAAGAAATTTAAATCTGTTATCAAATGCAGTTCACCATCTGAAGAAAAGGTGTCATCTTAAGAGACAGAAAAGCTAAATTCAAGTTTTGCAACAGACAGAGAAGCAAAATTCAAAGCTAAATAAGTTTTACTTTATTTAAAAGGCAAACTTAATTCAATTTATTTTACACTTATTTTAAACCATGTACAAAACTCACTTCTCATGGTTCACTTTTCACAAACCTTATCACTTTCTGTACCTATTACTTTGTTCTTCCATCCTAAAAAGCCATCTGTAAGTCAGGCTTACTTCCTTTTCCCTTCACAAAATGCAATTCCATTCCTCATATCTTCTTTACTGAAAACACACTTCATACTTGCCTTAAGCAACCAAGAATTGACTCTTATTATTATTATTATTATTTTTTGGCAAGTTGGTCCATTTTTAATACTGAGTCAAAAAAAGTTGTTTTGGGCCTCCCGAAGTGCCCGTCCCTTTTTATTAAGGTGAACATATTTCCACATTTTAAGTAAACAGTTGCTGTGACTGGGTAAAGTTGCCTCAGGTCCATCCTCCAGGAACTGCTGTCATTATCGGAACGCCATCCAGTCTTCAAGGGGGATATCAGCCTGGATCTGCTCTGTAATTATTCAGTTCAGTTCAGTTCAGTTCAGTTCAGTCACTCAGTCATGTCCGACTCTTTGTGACCCCATGAATCACAGCACGCCAGGCCTCTGTGTCCATCACCAACTCCCAGAATTCACTCAGACTCGCGTCCATTGAGTCAGTGATGCCATCCAGCCATCTCATCCTCTGTCGTCCCCTTCTCCTTATGCCCCCAATCCCTCCCAGCATCAGAGTTTTTTCCAGTGAGTCAACTCTTCGCATGAGGTGGCCAAAAGACTGGAGTTTCAGCTTTAGCATCAGTCCTTCCAAAGAAATCCCAGGGTTGATCTCCTTCAGAATGGACTGGTTGGATCTCCTTGCAGTCCAAAGGACTCTCAAGAGTCTTCTCCAACACCACAGTTCAAAAGCATCAATTCTTCAGCACTCAGCCTTCTTATTAGTCCAACTCTCACATCCATACATGACTACTGGAAAAACCATAGCCTTGACTACACGGAGCTTAGTTGGCAAAGTAATGTCTTTGCTTTTGAATATGCTATTTAGGTTGGTCATAACTTTTCTTCCAAGGAGTAAGCGTCTTTTAATTTCATGGCTGCAGTCACCATCTGCAGTGACTTTGGAGCCCAAAAGAATAAAGTCTGACACTGTTACCACTGTTTCCCCATCTATTTCCCATGGGGTGATGGGACCAGATGCCATGATCTTCTTTTTCTGAACGTTGAGCTTTAAGCCAACTTTTTCACTCTCCTCTTTTACTTTCATCAAGAGTCTTTTTAGTTCCTCTTCACTTTCTGCCATAAGGGTGGTGTCATCCGTATATCTGAGGTTATTGATATTTCTTCCGGCAATCCTGATTCCAGCTTGTGCTTCTTCCAGTCCAGCATTTCTCATGATGTACTCTGCATATAAGTTAAGTAAGCAGGGTGACAATATACAACCTTGACGTACTCCTTTTCCTATTTGGAACCAGTCTGTTGTTCATGTCCAATTCTAACTGTTGCTTCCTGGCCTGCATACAGATTTCTGAAGACGCAGGTCAGGTGGTCTGGTATTCCCATCTCTTTCAGAATTTTCCACAGTTTATTGTGATCCACACAGTCAAAGGCTTAAGTCCCCATGCTATTTCTGAGGCTCCAGAAGCAAAGCAGAGGTGTGCCCTGCTTTTACGAAGGATTGAACACGAGTTCTCTTTGTTGCAAGGCAGATTCTTAACGTGGAATTCCTGTGACCACCAGAATGTCCTGTGAAAAGTCAGTGATTTGAACGAGTTACCTGCATTTGCATAACCAATATTTGTTTATCCACAACAATCATTTGTTGTAGAAATAACCTAAACGTTTGTTGACAAACAAGTCAATTACAAAAACGTGTGTGTGACAGGCTTCTCAGGTAGTACTATTGGTAAAGAACCACCTGTCCCTACAGGATACATAAGAGACGAACGTTTGACCCCTGGGTTGGGAAGATGCCCTGAAGGAGGGCATGCCAATCCACTCCAGTATTCTTGCCTGGAGTATCCCATGGACAGAGGGCCCTAGTGGGCTAAGGTCCATAGCATCACAAAAAGTAGGACACGACTGAAGTGTCTGAGCACACAGCACATGAGACAGACTGGGACCTGAGGCCCTTTACTGCAGGGCTTGCTCCTGGACAAATGTCTCCTTGGGCAAAAGAACACAAGGACACTGGAAGGGACCAAAGAAACTGTAGTCACCCACATGCACAGTCAGGGCAATTCTGGCCAATAAGAAATTAAAAGGCCACAGACCAGCTGCTGTTTCTGCGGGTCCAGAAGTAAAAGCAGGGGTGTGCCCATGATCTCTGCCCACAAGAGCACCAAAGGGAGTGGAGGGGAGGGGCAGATCACCTCAGCTTCCGTCCTGCCCAACCCACCAATCCCCCACTACCCTCACCTCACTTAGGGGACTGGCCTACCTCCCACTCCCACCTGTTGGAAACAGCAAGGGAAACCTACTTTTTCTTGCTCTTACTGCAGCAGGAGCCCCAATAAAGCCTTGCCTGAATTTGTCCTCTGGTCTGTTAATTATTTCTATTAATTAAAGACCCCAAGTTTCCAGGTAAGTTATGTACAAACACACACACACACACACACACACACACACACACACACACACATATATCTATATATGGACATACTATTCAGCCATAAAAATGTAGATTTTTGTCACTTAAGACAACTTGGATGAATGTAGAGAACATTATTGTAAGTGAATTAAGAGAGAGAAAAACACGTATGTGCTAGCTTACATGTGGAATATGAAGAAGTGACACTTAGTCATACCAGACAGTAGAATGGTGGTTATCTGGAACTGGGACGTGATGAAGATATATGGGAGATGTTGATCCAAAGGTAGAGACTTTCAGACATAAAACGAGTATGTTCTGGGGAGCTCTGTGCAGCTTGCTGACTATAGTTAATCCTACTTTGTTACTACAGCTTGAAGTTTGCTGAGAGGAAATCTTGTGTTCTCACCACACACACACACACACACACAGAAACATGGGAATTGGGAGTTGATGTGTGTTTTGAGTTGCTAAGTCATGTGCAACTCTTTTGCAACCCAGTGGACTGTGGCCCGCCAGGCTCCTCTCTCCATGGGTTTTCCCAGGAAGAATACTGGTACGGTTGCCATTTCCTTCTCTAGGAGACCTTTTTGAGGCGGGGATTGAACCCGAAACTCCTGCACTGGCAGGCAAATTGCTACTTAGCCACCACAGAAGCCCATCTTGATTACTGGATTGTGATAAATATTTCACAGTGAGCATATGTCATATCATCACATTGTGCGTGTTATATGTACACACACCCTTTTCATTAGTCAATTCAACCTCAATAAAACTGGAAAAGTGGGCAGTATGCAGGGCTTGATTTCTTGAGTGGTGCTCATCCAGGCTGTAAATTATGGCAGTGAGGCCTTTTGCAAATACCTTTGTACCCTGATTAGAGATTTCCCTTCAGAAAGTCAGGGGTGGGGGGCGGCGGCTGATTACCAGTGACTTTTTTTTTTTAAGGGGCCTCAGTGCATCTAGCCTTGAGATCAGGACTTTTGAGTCCTTCACTCCTGAATGCTGAGGTGCTCCACTCTGCATGAGGATGGACTAGGGCCTGGTCTATGGACACAAGGGAATTATTGGGTCAGCTGAGGTCCCCAGCGCTGCTGTGTGTGTGTGACCTCATCTGGAGGGAAGTATGGTTAAGGAAAGTATGTGAAAACTCTTTTTTCTCAGTGTGGGTGTTTACTGTCCTGAGTCCCTCCTATGAAAGTGGGCAGTAGAGGACTGTCTGTTCCACATGGTGAGGTCTTCCCTGTGTGTGTGGTTGAGGCATGGGAAGGGAATGTGTTAATTGTAAGCATTTAGCAACATTTCTTCAACTTGCATGACAGACCTCTAAAGACTCATGATACCTGAGGGAAAAGCTCAAAAGCTGAGGAAGAAGAAAGAAAAGAAGTCAGGGATGGGTTTTTCTCAGGTAAAGTCATATTATGAATCTATTCTCAGTCTGTTCTTATTGAAATGCCCTTCTCTGTGCTAACTAATCATTCTGACGCTGAAGTATCCTACCTGACACCTTTCTATTCACATTCACCTGGGACCTTCTCTCAGTGCTTGTCGTCTCCTCTTAGATCCCGTCTCCCCATGACCCAGTGACCTGGACCTTGTGAGGAGGCTCCCCTGGGCACCGTCCTAGGCATGACTTCACACCCATGGGTTGGGGCTGTGGTCTCAGTGCTGTTGGGCAGCAGGGATTGCTGAGGGCCCAGCTGGATGAACTGTCTGCACTCTGTCAACCAGGGTAATGAATCTGTATCTGGAAGTCAGTTATTAACATGCCCAGTACCTGAAAGATCTGGAAAAGCAGCTGAATGGGAAATCAGTTCTGTTTTTATAGTACCTTTAAAACTATATGAGGACCTCCTTCAATTTCTTAGTGTTTGGGAATAGAATGGAAAGTTCAGAAAGAGATCTCAGGACTAGATGGTGTTTTGTATCATTGTCTGTTGCATCCTTTTTCTTCCTTTTCAGTTTCTTTTTTTTTCTTTTTTTAATTCTTTCTATTTTTTAGAAATTCTTTCCATTGTCTATTTAAACCATGAAATCAAGTTTACTAATACGTTTTATCTTTTCTTCTTGGTTGCAAGTTGCATCTTGCAGCAGGATATTGGTTCCTGAGGAGGAACTGAACTTAAAACCCCTGCAGTAGAAATGCAGGGTCTTAACCACTGGACCACCAGGAAAGTCCCAACTTTACTAATTTTGATTCATTATTTATTTCAGAAACAATATTTAATGTAGGCAATTAGAGACCAAGAATTTGCTCCAAATAGCTTTCCATGGATTTATCAGAATATTATTTCTACTGAAATGATTCTTACCTCTTTTTCCTCTTCTCCTTTTGTGTGAAAATAAAAATTCTGCTCAGGGCCTATTGGTGAAATATATTTTCATTTCAGGGACAGTTGACCTTCATGGATGTGGCCATCAAATTTACTCCTGAGGAATGGGTATGCCTGAACCCTGTTCAGAGGGCCTTGAGCGATGTGATGTTGGAGACCCTCAGAAATGTGCTCTCTGTGGGTAAGGATAACTTGCCTCTGAAGTTTGGGATCTGCCCTGGGGATGTGTCTCTGCATTTACTCTCTATGTCTCTTGGTAGCCCATTTTTCATGACTGAGGTCAAAGCCCTGTTGGCTCAGACATGAAAAGCTTCATGATTGGCATTAGGAATTTAAACTTGTCCTTTCTTCAGGTGATCTGCCCACTACATGATACACAAGGAGTTTTTCCTGAGCTTAAGTATTTACAAAGCTGATTTCAACATTTTGAAATATCCAATTTCCTATTTTCTACCCCTACGGTCTTGATTTAATAGTTATTTAAAAGTAATAGATATTTTCATATTGTACTATTCCTTATGCATTCAGAAGGAGGCAGAGACTGAATGAATTTGTGAAGTATTTTTCTTTCCATCTTTAATGCTTTAATCAATATTCACACCTTGGAATTCATCAGAGAGATCATGCTGGAAAGAAACCCTATAAATGTGATGTATGTTGCAAGGCCTTTAGTCCAAATGCCAAGCTTGCAATTCATCAGAGAATTCATACTGGAGAGAAACCATATAAATGTGACATATGTGGCAAGGCCTGTAGTCAGACTGCAAGCCTTCTAGTTCACTGGAGAATTCATGCTGGAGAGAAACCGTATAAATGTGATGTTTGTGGCCAGTGCTTTACTCAAAATGCCAGCCTTGGAATTCTTCAGAGAATTCAAACTAGAGAGAAAACTTACAAATGTAATGAGTGTGACCAAGATTTCAACACACGTTCAGCTCTAACCAAGCATCAAACAGTTCATACAGAAAAGAAATCATATAAATGTAATTTATGTGGCAAAGAACTTCTGTTACAAGTTTTATCTTATGGTTCATTGGAGAATTCATATTGGAGAAAAACCATATAAATGTGATATATGTGGCAAAGCCTTTAGTCAAAATGCACACCTTACAGTTCATCAGAGAATTCATACTGGAGAGAAACCATATAAATGTGATATTTGTGGCTGGTGCTTTACTCAGAATGCAAACCTTGGAAGTCATCAGAGAATTAATACTGGAGAGAAACCTTACAAATGTAACATGTGACAAAGCCTTTAGTCAGATTTCTGGCCTTCTAATTCATCAGAGAACTCATACTAGAGAGAAATCATACAAATATAGTTAGTGTGGCAAAGCTTTCATTGCTCATTAGGCAAAACCACATGAATGTAATTTATACGTCAAAGCCTTCAGTCACAGGAATCATTTTGCAGATAATCAGTGAATCCATTCTGGAGTGAAAACTTACAGATGTAATAAATGCAGTAAAGAATATCATCCTTTTGACCTTCAGAAAAGTCAAACTGTAGGAAAACTGCACAAATAATGGTGGGTGTGGCAAAGCTTTGGATTCTGAGTTCAGAACTAACTAACCGTCATATAATGAATTCTGAGATCTTACCCATGTAGTGATTGTGACAAGTGTTTTAGAAGGCATTCAAACCTTACAAATTGTGAAAACAAATCATACTGGAAAGAAGCCATACATTTAGAGTGCGGTAAATCTTAAAGGGACCATAAGGTAACCTGTAGATGAGAGAAAGGATGTAAAAGTAATATATGTGACCAGTGCCTCAATACAAGTCTCATTAGTCACATCATCACGGAATTCATGATACAGAGAAAGCAAATATAATGAGTGGGGCAAATGCATCAGGTAGTATTCAGGCCTAAAAAGACATCAGGTGATCCATAGGCAAGAGACCTTACAAATGTAATCATTGTGGTGAGGTTTTTGTCAGGTGTTTCCATTTAGGCTTCATCAGAAAATTGATACTATAATACATAGAATCTATGTTGATGTAATGAGTGTGTCAAGGCTTTTAGATAACTGTCTGAATTCAAGGTTCAGTAATGCAGTAGCCATCATGGTCAACAAAAGAGTCCGAAACGCAGTACTTGGATGCAATGTCAAAAACGACAGAATGATCTCTGTTCGTTTCCAAGGCAAACCATTCAATATCACAGTAATCCAAGTCTATGCCCCAACAGGTAACGCTGAAGAAGCTGAGGTTGAACAGTTCTATGAAGACCTACAAGACCTTTGAGAAATAACACCCAAAAAAGATGTCCTTTTCATTATAGGGGACTGGAATGCAAAAGTAGGAAGTCAAGAAACACCTGGAGTAACAGGCAAATTTGGCCTTGGAATTCGGAATGAAGCAGGGCAAAGACTATTAGAATTTTGCCAAGACAATGCACTGGTCATAGCAAACACCCTCTTCCAACAACACATGAGAAGACTCTACACATGGACATCACCAGATGGTCAACACCGAAATCAGATTGATTATATTCTTTGCAGCCAAAGATGGAGAAGCTCTATACAGTCCGCAAAAGCAAGACCGGGAGCTGACTGTGGCTCAGATCACGAGCTCCCTACTCCCAAATTCAGACTTAAATTGAAGAAAGTAGGGAAAACTACTAGACCACTCAGGTATGACCTAAATCAAATCCCTTATGATTATACAGTGGAAGTGAGAAGTGGATTTAAGGGACTAGATCTGATAGAGTGCCTGATGAACTATGGAATGAGGTTCGTGACATTGTACAGGAGACAGGGATCAAGACCATTCCCATGGTAAAGAAATGCAGAAAAGCAAAATGGCTGTCTGGGGAGGCCTTACAAATAGCTGTGAAAAGAAGAGAAGTGAAAAGCAAAGGAGAAAAGGAAAGATACAAGCATCTGAATGCAGAGTTCCAAAGAATACCAAAGAGAGATAAGAAAGCCTCCCTCAGCCATCAATGCAAAGAAATCGAGGAAAACAACAGAATGGGAAAGACTAGAGATCTCTTCAAGAAAATTAGAGATACCAAGGGAACATTTCATGCAAAGATGGGCTTGATAAATGACAGAAATGGTATGGACCTAACAGAAGGAGAAGATATTAAGAAGAGGTGGCAGAATACACAGAAGAACTGTACAAAAAAAGATCTTCACAACCCGTATAATCACGATGGTAGGATCACTCATCTTGAGCCAGACAACATGGAATGTGAAGTCAAGTGGGCCTGAGAAAGCATCACTACGAACAAAGCTAGTGGAGGTGATGGTATTCCAGTAGAGCTATTTCAAATCCTGGAAGATGATGCTGTGAAAGTGCTGCACTCAATATGCCAGAAAATATGGGAAACTCAGCAGTGGCCACAGGACTGGAAAAAGTCAGTTTTCATCCCAGTCGCAAAGAAACACAATGCCAAAGAATGCTCAAACTACCGCACAATTACACTCATCTCACACACTAGTAAAGTAATGTTCAAAATTCTGCAAGCCAGGCTTCAACAATACATGAAGCTCCAGATGTTCAAGCTGATTTTAGAAAAGGCAGAGGAACCAAAGATCAAATAGCCAACATCCGCTGGATCATGGAAAAAGCAAGAGAGTTCCAGAAAAACATCTATTTCTGCTTTATTGACTATGCCAAAGCCTTTGATTGTGTGGATCACAATAAACTGTGGAAAATTCATAAAGAGATGAGAATACCAGACACCTGACCTGCCTCTTGGGAAACCTATATGCAGGTCAGGAAGCAACAGTTAGAACTGGACATGGAACAACAGACTGGTTCCAAATAGGAAAAAGAGTACGTCAAGGCTGTATATTGTCACCCTGCTTATTGAACTTATATGCAAAGTATATCATGAGATATGCTGGGCTGGAAGAAGCACGAGCTGGAATCAAGATTGCCGGGAGAAATATCAATAACCTCAGATATGCAGATGACACCACCCTTATGGCAGAAAGTGAAGAGGAACTAAAAAGCCTCTTGATGAAAGTGAAAGAGGAGAGTGAAAAAGTTGGCTTAAAGCTCAACATTCAGAAAACGAAGATCACAGCATCTGGTCCCATCACTTCATGGGAAATAGATGGGGAAATACTGCAGATGGTGACTGCAGCCATGAAATTAAAAGACACTTACTCCTTCGAAGGAAAGTATGACCAACCTAGATAGCATATTCAAAAGCAGAGATATTACTTTGCCAACAAAGTTCCGTCTTATCAAGGCTATGGTTTTTCCTGTGGTCATGTATGGATGTGAGAGTTGGACTGTGAAGAATGCTGAGCGCTGAAGAATTGATGTTTTGAATTGTGGTGTTGGAGAAGACTCTTGAGAGTCCCTTGGACTGCAAGAAGATCCAACCACTCCATTCTAAAGGAGATCCATCCTGGGTGTTCTTTGGAAGGAATGATGCTAAAGCTGAAGCTCCAGTACTTTGGCCACCTCATGAGAAGAGTTGACTCATTGCAAAAGACCCTGATGCTGGGAGGGATTGGGGGCAGGAGGAGGAAGAGGATGAGATGTCTGGATGGCATCAGCTAGTCGATGGACATGAGTTTGACTGAATTCTGGGAGTTGGTGATGGACAGGGAGGCTTGGTGTGCTGCAATTCGTGGGATTGCAAAGACTCGGACACGACTGAGTGATTGAACTGAACGAACTGAAGAAGTCATTCTGAAGGAAAAGCATACAAGCAAAAATGAGTGTGTATAACCTTTACTCTGGGCTCATATCTCACCCATCATCAGAGGACCCATACTAGGGTGATCCTCACAAGTGTATGTAATGTGGCAAGGCTTTTAGGTGCTGCCTTAAACTCAGTTCAGTTCAGTTCAGTTCAGTTCCGTTCAATCGCGAAATCGTGTCTGACTCTTTGCGACCCCATGAATTGCACTACGCCATGACTCCCTGTCCATCACCAACTCCCGGAGTTCACCCAAACTCATGTCCATTGAGTCGCTGATGCCATCCAGCCATCTCATTTTCTGTCGTCCCCTTCTCCTCCTGCCCTCAATCCCTCCCAGCATCAGAGTCTTTTCCAATGAGTCAGTTCTTCTCAGGAGGTGAACAAAGTATTGGAGTTTCAGCTTTAGCACAGTCCTTTCAAAGAAATCCCAGGGTTGATCTCATTCAGAATGGACTGGTTGGATCTCCTTACAGTCCAAGGGACTCTCAAGAGTCTTCTTCAGCACCACAGTTCAAAAGCATCAATTCTTCGGTGCTCAGCTTTCTGCACAGTCCAACTCTCACATCCATACATGACCACTGGAAAAACCGTAGCCTTGACCTGATGGACCTTTGTTGGCAAAGTAATGTCTCTGCCTTTTAATATGCTGTCTACGTGGGTCGTAACTTTCCTTCCAAGGACTAAGTGTCTTTTAATTTCATGGCTGCAGTCACCATCTGCAGTGATTTTGGAGCCCCCCAAAATAAAGTGTTTCCACTGTTCCCCCATCTATTTCCTATGAAGTGGAGGGATCAGGTCCTATGATCTTCCGTTTTCTGAATGTTGAGCTCTAAGCCAACTTTTTCACTCTCCACTTTCACTTTCGTCAAGAGGCTTTTTAGTTCCTCTTCACTTTCTGCCATAAGGGTATTATGACCTGCATATCTGAGGTTATTAATATTTCTCCTGGCAATCGAGACTCTTGAGAGTCCCTTGGACTGCAAGGAGATCCAAGCAGTCCATTCTGAAGGAGATCAACCCTGGGATTTCTTTGGAAGGAATGATGCTAAAGCTGAAACTCCAGTACTTTGGCCACCTCATGAGAAGAGCTGACTCATTGGAAAAGACTCTGATGCTGGGGGGATTGGGGGCAGGAGGAGAAGGGGACGACCGAGGGATGGCTGGATGGCATCATGGGCTTGATGGACGTGAGTCTGAGTGAACTCCGGGGGATGGTGATGAACAGGGAGGTCTGGCGTGCTGCAATTCATGGGGTCGCAAGGAGTTGGACACGACTGAGTGACTAAACTGAACTGAACTGAACTGACTAGATGGACCTTTGTTGACAAAGTAATGTCTCTGCCTTTTAATATGCTGTCTAAGATGCATATCTAAGGTTATTAATATTTCTCCTGGCAATCTTGATTCCAGCTTATGCTTCTTCCAGCCCAGCCTTTCTCATGATGTACTCTGCATATAAGTTAAATAAGCAGGGTGACAATATACAGCCTTGACGCACTCCTTTTCCTATTTGGAGCCAGACTATTGTCCCATGTCCAGTTCTAACTGTGGCTTCCTGACATGCATATAGGTTTCTCAACAGTCAGATCAAGTCGTCTGGTATTCCCATATCCTTCAGAATTTTCCACAGTTTATTGTGATCCACATAGTCAAAGGCTTTGGCATAGTCAATAAAGCAGAACTAGATGTTTTTCTGCAACTCTCGCTTTTTCGATGATCCAGCTGATGTTGGTAATTTGATCTCTGGTTCCTCTGCCTTTTCTAAAACCAGCTTGTACATCAGGAAGTTCACAGTTCACAGTTCACAGAAGAACTGTACAAAAAAGGTCTTCACGACCCAGATAATCACGATGGTGTGATCACTCATCTAGAGCCAGACATCCTGAAATGTGAAATCAAGTGGGCCTTAGAAAGCATCACTACGAACATAACTAGTGGAGGTGATGGAATTCCAGTTGAGCTATTTCAAATCCTGAAAGATGATGTGGTGAAAGTGCTGCACTCAATATGCCAGCAAATACGGGAAACTAAGCAGTGGCCACAGGACTGGAAAAGGTCAGTTTTCATTCCAATCCCAAAGAAAGGCAATGCAAAAGAATGAAGAAACTACGGCACAATTGTACTCTTCTCACATGCTAGTAACGTAATGTTCAAAATTCTCCAAGCCAGGCTTCAGCAATACGTGAACCGTGAAATTCCTGATGTTCAAGCTGGTTTTACAAAAGGCAGAGGAACCAGAGATCAAATTGCCAACATCCACTGAATCATGGAAAAAGCAAGAGAGTTCCAGAAAAACATCTATTTCTGCTTTATTGACTATGCCAAAGCCTTTGACTGTGTGGATCACAAAAACTGTGGAAAATTCTGAAAGAGATAATACCAGACCACCTGACCTGCCTCTTGAGAAATCTGTATGCAGGTCAGAAAGCAACAGTTAGAACTGGACATGGAACAATAGACTAGTTCCAAATAGGAAAAGGAGTGTGTCAAGGCTGTATATTGTCACCCTGCTTATTTAACTTCTATGCAGAGTATATAATGAGAAATGCTGGACTGGAAGAAACACAAGCTGGAATCAAGATTGTGGGGGAAGTATAAATAACCTCAGATATACAGATGACACCACCCTTATGGCAGAAAGTGAAGAGGAACTCAAAAGCCTCCTGACAAAAGTGAAAGTGGAGAGTGAAAAAGTTGGCTTAATGCTCAACATTCAGAAAAGGAAGATCATGGCATCCGGTGCCATCACTTCATGGGAAACAGATGGGGGAACAGTGGAAACACTTTATTTTGAGGGGCTCCAAAATCACTGCAGATGGTGATTGCAGCCATGAAATTAAAAGACACTTAGTCCTTGGAAGGAAAGTTACTACCAATGTGTAGACAGCATATTAAAAGGCAGAGACATTACTTTGCCAACAAAGGTCCATCAGGTCAAGGCTACGGTTTTTCCAGTGGTCATGTATGGATGTGAGAGTTGGACTGTGAAGAAAGCTGAGCACCAAAGAATTGATGCTTTTGAACTGTGGTGCTGAAGAATCTCTTGAGAGTCCCTTGGACTGCAAGGAAATCCAACCAGTCCATTCTGAAGGAGATCAGCCCTGGGATTTCTTTGAAAGGACTGATGCTAAAGCTGAAACTCCAATACTTTGGCCACCTCATGCGAAGAGTTGACTCGTTGGAAAAGACTCTGATGCTGGGAGGGATTGGGGGCAGGAGGAGAAGGGTCGACAGAGGATGAGCTGGCTGGATGGCATCACTGATTCGATGGACATGAGTTTGGGTGAACTCCGGGAGTTGATGATGGACATGGAGGCCTGGAGTGCTGTGATTCATGGGGTCGCAAAGAGTCGGACACGACTGAGCGACTGAACTGAACTGAAGAGTTGCTTATACAACCCCCTTTATGTCACTGCTTAAAGAGTTGGATTTAGAAAGGAAAATAATTAAAACACGTTGGATAAAAGAAACAATAATGCAGTTCATAATCATTTAAAGTGTCTTGCTCTTAAAACGCTGTGCTTAGTGACCCAAATGATCACATCCCTTAAGTTCTCCATCTCAGACACCCAGGTACTGACCCTGAGTTTGTTGAACTCAGCTCTATGCTGAGTTTGCTGTTTTGTAAGTGTCAGTAGGGAATAGCCCATTTCTACCCAGGCAGAGTTTTTTATTTGTAATATAGAGATCAGTCCAATTCTTGTTTCCTAAAGCTCCCCGTGTTCCCAGAACCCTGAATTGCTTCGGCCTCACTAGCAGGATCTGAGCACAACATGCTGTGAAAAACAGCTTTTTATTGAGAATAAACCCTTTTAGTCTTAAGAGGAAGTGTCTTGGCTTCCGACATAACTTGAAGCTTTTACCTGAGCAGTGTTACAGATGGTAACTTATTGCTGTCAAGATAACAGGCCCCGCCCCCTCCGCGCCCCGCCCCTCCCAGGAGCAGTGCGCACAGCGGGTGCTCGCCCCGCCCCTGGTCGGAAGCCGCGGCTCTAATACCAAAAGCCCTTTCCCACAGAGCCGGAAGTTGAGGGCGCGGAGCGAGGTCCCCGAGCGGCGCCTCAGCTTCCTTCTAGAGTAAGTTTGCAGAGCTCGCCACCCTTCCAGTCCCCACCTCCGCGCCCGCTCACTCGTCCTCATGGTGTGGGAATTGCCAGCGACCTGAATACCCTGGCACCCGGTGCTCGGCCCCGAATAGACGCCGCCGCTGCCGCTGCCTTTGCGGCCCAGTTGTCTTTTCGTTTGGTTTTTAAGTGTTTCTGAGGCGGTTTCGGCCCTCGGTCCGCGTAGACACCGCCTCTGGCGACATTTTCCTGCTTAAAACGCTTGTTTACCTCTGCCTCGCCAAGTAAAGCCCTCTCTCGCGAGTTGGAGTCGCGCCCGCCGCGTCACCTTCTCGACCCCTGGAGGCAGAGCGCGTTGCCCCCGCCCGTGGAGAGGCCGCGTTCTCTCCCCGGTCCCAGGATTCCGGAGAGCCCACCCCGCTCCTGAGTCCGCTGCCTCCCCGCCCCTTTGTCCTCGCGTCTCCTCAGGCCAGTCCTGCCCCGCAGGCAACCCCCTTTCCTGTCAGCTTGTCCCCTCACCCAGTGTAGGGTAGGTGACCTGGGCCAGCCATGTGACAGCCAGTGCTGTTTCATGCCCAATTCAACTCGGTTGGGAAAGGTGTTCTTCCGGTCCGGGGGCGACTTGTCGCCCACTCAGTAAATTCAGGAGGCAGGAGGATCAGGAGAAGCAGAGTCAGATGGACTGAGAGAAATAACTGAAACTGAGGAAAAACACCATGAGTGAGAACCAGTGGGAACATTGAGACTGGCTGAAGGACTTACAAAGGGAGAATCAAGTCAAAGAGGTTAAGGCTTGAAAATAGACAGCTGAGTAAAATAGAGAAGTATTAACAATTTAGAAAGCCAGATCTCCAGGGATTGGAAAACACCATAGGGAGAACTGCCCTGTCTCAGTGATGGGAGCGGGGAGGCGAAGGGCGATGAGGAACATAGAGGTGGAGAGTCCCTAACTGGGTTTTGGCTGGGTATGAATCCAGGCCTCTTGGTTTAGACTCCCCAGTTGCGTTTTCACCCGGTTGGAGTCCCGCCACAAAGGTTCAAGTCTCAGTCTGAGGTGGCCGGTTTTATGGTGTTGGCAGAGAAAGGTAAGGAGCAGAGGGAGAAAGGGCTGGAAGGAAGCATAGCCACATGGCCTGCCAGAGAGTGGGGAGGCAGAGAGAGTCACAGCGACAGAAGGGGAGTAATATGGAGCGCAGAGAAGGAGCCGAAATGGGGGAAGAGGCAGACATAGGTATGGATATTTGAAAGACTCAGGAAGGTTGGAGAGAGAGAGCGTTTTGAGGGGGAACGAATTGCAGCAGCCTGGGACAGGACACGTGTGAGGGAGGAAATAGGACAGGAGCAGCAGGAGAGCAGAGGGGGAGAAAAAGAGACACCAGACCCAGATGAAATAGGGAGCTAGGTGAACAGAGGGGTAAGCTCGATCCAGGTGTGGCCAGTTATTTGGATACAGATGATTTTTTTAGTTATACAGAGGAGGATGCGAATTTCAAAACTCTTGTCTATAAGGCTTGTGTCTTTTTTTTTTATTACTTGTGGCAGAAGATGACTTTCATTTGCAAACCCTGTTGAGCCTGGGCAGTGGCTTGATTCACTGAGTTGTGAGTGACCCCCCCTTCCCTTGTCCTATCATGAGACAGAGGTCACAGAAGAAGAGACCTGGGGCAAGAAATGACTGACTCTGTCACTCTGTGGTAGTTTTTTTTTTTTTTTTTTTTTAAGTAATTTTTTGGCTGTGCTGTCTTTGGTTCTGTGCTGTGGTGCTGTGGGGTCAGGAGTTGTGGCTCCCAGGTTCTAAAGCACAGGCTCAGTAGTTGTGCACAGGTTTAGTTGCTTGTACTTGTGGAATCTTCCTGAACCAGGGATAGAACCCATGTCCCCTGCATTGTCAGGCAGATACTTATCCACTGTATCACTATTGGGTGCCATTTTTAAAGGAACTCCTTTTTTTTTTTTAATGGATTCACATTTTCTTCTTTCTTTATGTATGGTGCTTTTTGTGGCTTGGAATAGGTCTTAATTCATGCAGTTTCTGTAATCATTTTTAAGTTCAGAAATAAGCTTTTTTAGTTTCCAGTATTCTACTCTTATCATCCTTTTCTAAATATGATTATTCTCAGGGTTTTTTTAAACTTTGACACCAGATTTTTAGATTAAAAATAATTCACAATTTTTTTTTCAAATTTTTTTCGGATTTATTCCTTGCCTGAGTGCTTTTTTCCCTTCATCTCGTACACTTGAAATTTTCTTTGGGAAGTAGTAAATCATCTTAGACTATTTTGTGCTATACTTAGCAAAAATGTCACCTCGTTTATCAATTCTATTGAGGTAGATGAACCTAGAGCCTGTTATACAGAGTGAAATAAGTCAGAAAGAGAAAGACAAATACTGTATATTAATGCATGTATATGGAATTTAGAAAGATGGTACCAGTGATCCTACATGCAGGGCAAGAAAGGGAGACACAGATGTAAAGAACAGACTTTTGGACTCAGTGGGAGAAGGCGAGGGTGGGATGATTTGAGAGAATAGCATTGAAACATGCATATTACCATATGTAAAATAGAATGATCAGTGCAAGTTTGATGCACAAAGCAGGGCACCCAAAGCCAGTGCTCTGGGACAATCCAGAGAGATCTGGTGAGGAGGGAGGTGGAAGGGGTTCAGGATGAGGGGGACACATGTCCAATTCATGTTGATGTATGGCAAAAACCATCACAATATATAAAATAATTATCCTCCCAATTAAAATAATTAAAAATTAAAAATGAGGAAACTGAAAAAATACAAGTTAATAAGCAAAGATCATGTCCCTCCCTTTCTCCAAATTCAAAGAGACATACATCTTGGAGGGTTTTATGTATGGAACATCATGTAATAACATAGACATATTTTCAACTGTGGTTTTACCAAAGACATGAATTGTGTGTATGTGTTTATATGTGCACACACCAATGGATGTTTCTGGTCTCAGCTCTTTACCACAGAATAACGGAGGTATGACATTAGATCTTGTGAAATTAAAGGCGTTTCTTTGAGAAGTGGGGAAATAAAAGAACATTTAACACAATAAAACCAACAAAATAAAATGCTTCATTCTTTCCTTTCAAAAAAAGAAAAAAAAAACACCTAGTTTAACTGGTTAGTCTAATGGTCTGTTTTCTCCATTTTCTATGATCAGTGAAAAATGAGCTGTGAGGTGATATGAAGATGTTTCCCTCAGGTCCCTTTTCGACTTTTCTGTGCAAATGAGGAAGGATGGGCTGGATTGACCTGGAACCTTCCAACAGAGCCTCTCTGTTTATGATAAAAAAGATTGCTCAGATCCTATTTCTAAGCTGACCGCTTACAGTGTTTTTTGTACCAGTGGATGTATGTTTGCAATTCTGTATTTTTAAAATATTTTACTGCAATCTTATAATAAAGAATTACCTGCTTGGTATCAGTTTGACCCAATCTTGAAAGAAAAGTTACTTTTGCTCAGATACATAACAGATGTTCCTGGTCTTAAATGGGATGGGCATTAAGGACAAACTTGGCCCCCTTGCCCTTCAGCCTGTCACTTATACCCGGTTCTTTTATACCCGGTTCTTTTCACTCAGCTCAGACCTTCTCATAAACGGCTTCTCTCTCGGCCTGAGGGAGTCCACTTGTAACATGGAGATGAAAGACTAGACCGGAAGAGCAACACTGACCCCTGAAATGATTAGCCAAATTAGCTGTGTGTTTGTGTGTGGTAGTTCTGGTTTGGAGGGAGTGTCTGGCGGTGATTAGAATTTTAAGTCCTCCCTGAATGAAAAACAAAAAGGAAAACTGTAGGATAGAGGCAGGATCACAGGCTCAGAATCAGATGACTTCTATGAATAAGAGTAAATCTGAAGGGAGATTTTTTTTACGTCCTGACGTTCAGACTTCCACTTCTTGGGACAAAAACTTGACTCCTCGCTGTGGCTCCACAGCCCTCTGTCAAGCTCAGGCCCCTGTCAGTGTCTCCAACCTCATCCTGGGAGTTGACCCTTTGCTCATGGTTCAGCCTGTCCTGGTCTCATTTACCTTTTCTCTGTTTCCAAATACCAAAACCATTTCTGTTTGATACCTTAGTTTCTTTTCTCACCTTCAAGTCACCCTGGCTGAGGCCCTTTGTCACCCTTCAAGTATAGGCTCAGAGAGGTCTCCCCATCCCCCCCTAACAATCTCTCTCATGTTACCCAGGTTTATTGCCTGTGTATCAGTTGCCATCAGCAGAAATCAATGCCCTTCTTCATGGGTTATGAGTCCTTCCTGGTTCCCCTCTTTTTAGGGCTCATAGTGTTCCTCTTCTTCCCAGCATGGCTACAGTACCTGATACTGGAAATGTCTTTAGATGACAGGACTATGGCTTGGGCTGTATAATCCTCAGGGAAGACCAAGAGAACAGGGCAGGTAATGAAGATGTTTCCCATGTTCTGGACATTTCAGCTGTAATTGATCTTTACCCCATGTGACTACTTAATTACTCAAAAGAAGAGCCAAGAAATATAGGAAATCCGGAAAAGCCCTACAGACCTGGTGTCCTCAAGCCGTGGGCTAAGGTGTCCCTGCATTTAGTCTGCTGTGTTTAGTCCGCTGCAGCCCCCAAATCTAAGTTCTGCCCATCCAGGGACCGGTCGCTATCATGGACCACAGCTTTGCTATCTAGGAGTTCATGTGCTCAGTGTCAGTGATTGTGATTTCAGTGCCCTGAGGATGAACAGAAATCCAAAACCTAATGGGGCAAGAAGGAGACGCTGCCCCCCCGCCCCACCCCAAGAGCTAGAATATCTTCCAAGTAGGTGTGGGTGGAGGAAACAGGAGAGAATGAGACCTGGAGACCCTTGCTTTGAGACTTCCTCATCTCAAATGCCTTTGTACGTGGACTCCATAATGTCCCCAGGTGGTGGCAGATTTTCCAGAGGGCTCGTCTCTTGATTTTCATACTGCATGTGCAGTGTCCTTTGGGTGGTAGCTTGTGGGCACTCCTCTTGTGATCCCCTTTGCCAAGAAACCCCTGTGTGCTTTAGTCCTGCTTAGTCCAGTCACGCAGGGAGGAGAGGTAGACAAATGGGGAAAGTGGAGGGAGCCTGGTGGGTTCTGCAGGATGGTTGTGGCAGTACGTGGGGGCATCAAGGTGAGCCCAGTGAATGGAGCATGCGCCCATCCCAAGTGTAGTTGCAGGGACAAGGGGTGTGTGGATCTGTTGGAAGAGAATGTCTCCGTTCAGACTGGAGCACCTGGAAGCAGGTTTGATGGAGAGCCCGCGTGGAGTGGTTTGAGGTTCTACTGCCTGAGCTTGTGTTCTCCGGGACAGCAATGCTGAGGCTGACATGTGCCTGCACAGGTTTGATTTGACAACTCATGACCACACGTGAGCAGCAATGAAGAACGTGGAATTCAGCCAAGAGAAGTCTTTTCCACTGTTAGAACTGTGGCCTGGGCTGAGCCTGCAGGCAGCTATGGGTGCAGGAGGATGGGAGCCTTGGGCTTGAGGGGCTGGTTCTAGCAGGTGCCCCCAGCATCCACTCCACTCCCTGGCTTTTGTTGGCTCTTTTAGCAGGCAGGCACCGTAGAGTAACAGGGAAAATCTCAGGTCATTTTTTGCATCAACTTTGGTATCATTGTGTACTTGGGGTTGCCGGTGCAGAAAGGTTCCTGTGCATTTGGGAAGATACCAAGAGAATCTGGAGTGTTTCCTTGGAAGATCCTGAGGTCTCACTGGTCCATATGCATCACTGGAATTATCCCTCTTTTTCATAGTCTTTGGAGATTTCGATCTTTGACCTGCATCACTCACTGTAAATGAAAATATGGTGTCTTGTGTCTGTGGATCCTTGGGTGTCCTCTTGCATTTTGCCTCATGGGTGAGTTATCAGGGCTTGGAACGCTTTTTGTTTGTATAAGAGGGTTCGAGGCTCATTATAGGCTCTGTGGACACTCTGTTGGACACCATGAAAGTTTGTAAGTTTGTTTGAGGCCCACTGGGAAATTAGGAGTACTAATGTTAAGACTGCGGAATGCTTGTTATAAGGTGGTCCTGCTCGGTAGGGATCTCTGGGCCCAACCTGAGAAGAGTCATAAAGTCCTCTGATATAGGGAAGATGGCTCCGAAAAATCAGAGGGCTGCAATTCTACAGTGATCTGTAGCCCGGAGGCTCGTCCTTTAGAAGATGAAGCTGCAACTCCCTTGCTGCCAAGCTGGGTTCTGTGTTATCCACTCCTGTCCCTCCCAAAATAAGCACACACACAGGCACAGTACAGAAAACACGGAATCTTAACTGCACTGTTGGTGGTAATGTTAATGGTACTGCTATGTTGGAAAATAAAATGGAAGTTCCTTAGCAAATTAATATAGAACTGTTCTTCAGTCTGTCAAACCCATTTCTGACAGATATCCAAAGAAAAAGAGATCAGTTTTTTCAGAGATATGTCCGGAGTCCCATGAGTGACTGGATCTGCAGTACCCAAGGCATAGACACAGCTCAGATGTCTCTTGACAAAAGAATAGGTAACAAAAGTGTGGTATAGAAATATTTATTATATACTATATATTCATGAACTATTTTTCTCTATATATAAATATAAAAATCAGGAATCCTGCATTTATGCCAAAATGAATGAACCTAGAGAACATTATGCCAAGTTAAATAAGCCTGACAAATGAGGACAGACACTGTATGTGGAAACTAGACTTGTCATAATTATAGACCATTGAGTTATAAGGCTGTTACCAGGAGGTGGGTGGAGGGGGAAATGGGGCACTGGTAGGCAAAGAGTAGAGATTTTCAGTTGTAAAATAAGTAAGTTCTGGGGATCTGAGGTACTGCATGCTGCCAGTAGTGTTTCTATATACTTGGAATTCGCCCAGAGAGAAATAATACAGTGTACTCATAGGTGGAAGTGTAACTTACTTGACTATAATAATTATTCAGTGTATGAATCTATCACATGATCACTTTATACACAGTACGTTTATACCATTTTTGTTAGTTACACCTTAGTAAGGCTGGGAAAGAAAAAGAGAGTTGGGGAGTGCTCTTCTCCTCTGAACGGTGCTCAGTTCAGGCTTCACGTTTCATTCATGAGGCATTTTGCATACCCATGTTTTGTACCCTCTGACTAGAGATTCCCCTTCAGGTAGTTTGTGTTGGTCCACAGCTCGAGAATGTTTAAGATGCCTCAGTTGATTCCAGTGTGGATCCCTCACTGAGCATCAGGACTCTGAGTCCTCCCAGTCCTGAGGGCTGAGATGTGGCCTGAGAAGGGCATGCTCTGTTCTGACTGGGGATGGATCAGGGCCTTCTGTGTGACCTGAAGGAGATTGCCTGGTCAGCTGAGATGCCCCCTGCTGCTGTGTACATGAGGCCTCACCAGAAGGGAAGTGTGATCTGAGGGAAAGTGTGGGAAAGTCCCGTGTTGATCTCTCTGTGGGAGTTGACTGTCCTGAGTCCCTCCTGAGACAGTGGCCACAGGGGACTGTCTGTTCCTCATGGTGAGGGCTTCCCTGTGTGTGTAGTTGGGGCTCAGGAAGGGGGTGTGTTGACTCTAAGCGTTAAGTAGCATTTCAACTTTCATGATAGACCTCTGAAAACTTATATTGCCTGAGGAAGCTCTGACGTTAAGAGGAAAGAAAGAGTGAGGCATGGCTCTTTCTCAGGTAAGATCATATTTAGTCTGTCCTTCCTGAAATGCCCTTCTCTGGACTCGCTAATCGTGTCTGACTCTGGAGTGTCCTATCTGACTCCTGTATACTCACACTCACCTGGGGCCTTCCCTCGGGCCCTGTAGTATCCACTTAGATCCCGTCTCCCCATGACCTGGTGACCTGGCCCTTGTGAGGAGGCTCTGTCAACCAGGGTAAGGAAACTGCATGTGGAAGTCAGGTATTAATATGCACAATAGCTGGTAAAATCTGGGAATCAGATCAGTTAGGGGCAGTTTGTTCTGACTTTTTTAAGGCAGTTCAAACTAAAATGTGAGTCAAACTCTTGAAATCATTATTGCTAATAGAATGGAAAGTTCAGAAATAGACATGAGTGATACAGTGTTTTTTAGTTTATCATCAGATTTAAACTATGAAATGAATCTAAGTCTTTGGCAGGTGGAAATTTTCATCACCTCCATTCTTCAGAGGTTGTCCTTTCACTCTGTGGATTGAATCCTTTGACACAGAGATGTTTTAACCTTTAATGCAAGCAAGATTCCACCTTCATTCTTTTGCTGGTGGATATATATTTTCTCAGCATCATGGTTATTGAGACTGTCCTTTCCCGTTTGTGTATCTTGACATCTTTGTGAATATACCTTACATATACACAAAGAATTATTTCTGAGTACTGTGTTCTGTTCAGTTGGTGTATTTATCTGTTTTTATACATCACCTTGATTACCTTGTAATAGGTTTTGAAATAGAAAGACCTCCATCTTCTTTCTTCAAGAGTTTTGCTGTTTGCTCTTTGAATAGTTCTGTGACTTTCACGATGTTTTATTCTGCTTCTACAAAGATTGTCATGGCAGTTTTGATAATGAGTTAATTGGTTGATTGATCCTTTGTGGGGTTATTAAAGAATCTTTTTTGATATAGCATGTTTCTTTTGTAATCTTTATGATTTTTACCTATGAAACTTTGTCATGTGGGAAAGGAGATAAATTTACTTCTTTTTCAATTTGGGGACCTTTGATTTCCTTTTCTCATCTAATTGCTCTAAGGGTTTCAGTGCTTTGTTGAACTGTAGTGCAGTGTGCATCCTTGCCTTCCTCTTGACCTCAGAGGAAAAGCTTTCATTCTTTCCCCATTGCTGTGCTCTTTTCATAATGTCATTTATTATGTTGATGTTGGTATAATTTATTGTTTGTAGTTTGTTGAGTGTTCCATCTTGAAAGGTTGTCAAATTTTTGTTGAATGGTTTTTTCTGCGTCGAGATGATCCTGTGTTTTTTTTTCCCCTTTAATCTGTTAATGTAGTTAATGTAGTGTGTCATATTAATTGATTTTTTTATGTTGACTTCTCCTTGCCTTATAGGAATAAAATCCGCTTGGTCATGGTGTCAGATCTTTTTATTTATTTGTTTTAATTGAAGGATAATTGCTTTACAGAAGTTGTTGTTTTCTGCCAAATACCAACATGAATCAGCCATAGGTATACGTATGTCCCCTCCCTCCCAACTTCCTCCCTATCCCACCCGTGTAGGTTGTTAGAGAGCCCCTGTTTGAGTCCCTGAGTCATTGAGCAAATTCACATTGGCTCTCTACATATGGTAATGTAAGTTTCCATGTTACTCTCTCCATACATCTCACCCTCTCCTTCCTCCCCTCCACCCTCCGTCTGTTCTCTGTGTCTGTTTCTCCAGATCTTTTTAATATGTGTTGAAGTTGGTTTGCAAGTGTTTTAATTTTGCATCAGTGTTTCTCAGGAGTATTGATTTCTAGTTTTCCTTTCTTGTGTCTTTGGGAAATCATCAAACTATTAGAATCAGGCTTGCTCCATAGAATTAGCAGGATTAGTGGTAATTCTTTTGTAAATGTTTGGTAGAATTTGGTCCTGTATTTTTCTTAGAGGTTTCTACTTTTTAAATCTCTCTAGTTATAATGGGCTTCCCTGGTGACTCAAATCATAAAGAATCTGCCTGCAGTGTGGGAGACCCAGGTTCTCTCCCTGGTTTGGAAGATTCCCTGGAGAAGGGAATGGCTGTCTAGTCCAGTCTTTTTGTCTGGAGAAATTCCACGGACAGAGGAGCCTTGTGGGCTACAGTCCAGGAGGTCACAAAGTCAGACATGACTGAGTGGCTAACACTTTCACTTTCAACACTTCTCAATTTTTTTATTTCTTAGTAAGTAAAATAGTTTGTATGTTTCTGAGAATTTGCCAATATCTCCTATATTCTGTCATTTATAGGCATATCTCCTATATTCTGTCATTTATAGGCATTATTGGTCATAGTGTTTTCTTATCTTTAGAAACTTTCTTTGACATCAGTTGTAATCACTCCTGTTTCATATCTGTTTTTAGTTATTTGAATCTTTTTTTTCTCTTTTCCTTAGTCTAGGTGTGGGTTTTCCTATACAGTTTTTTCAAGACATCAACTCTTGGTTTGTTGATTTTTATGTTTTTCTGCTTTCTATTTTATCTTTGGTTTAATCTTATTTACCTGTTTCCTTCTGCTAAACTTGAGTTTAGTTTGTTATCCATTTTCTGTTTCCTAGAGGTCTAAAAATAGAGTTCAGATTTAAGATCTTTTCTCTTTTTTACTGCAAGCATTTAACGGGTCAGACTTTCCTTTTAGTACAGTCAGACTTTCCTTTTAGTACAGTCTTCTCTGTGTGTTATAAATTTTGTAATGTTGTCTTTTTGTTTTCATCCATGTATTTAAAAATTTCCACGTGATTTTTTTTCTTAGACCCATTTGTGGTATAAGAGTGAGTTGTTGTCCACATTTGAGGAATTTTCTTTTTTTCTTATGTTCATTTCATTGTTATTAGGGAAGATACTTTTATGGTATCAGTCTCTTAACGTTGTTAATTTTGGCCTAACATGTGGTCTCTCATAGAGAATGTTTTGTGTGTCCTTGAGATGCACGTGTTTTATGCTTCTGTTGGGCTGTGTGATCTGTACATGTCTTTTCAACTTGGGCGTTGAAATCTCGTACTCTTCCTGTGCCACTATTTCTGTCTTCCTTTCCCTTAATGTTTGCTTCATTTTTCTGAGATATCTAATGTTAGATGTATATATATTTTTACTTCTTACAGCTTTTTGGTAAATTGACCGTTTTATCATTATACAATTTATCTCATTGCACTTTTGTTTTCCTTCAGTTTGTTTTGTCTTATATAACAGTCTCCCCTGCTCTCTTTAGGATGGACTGTCTTTTTCCATCCTTTCACTTTTCACCTTTCCATGTTCTTAGCTTTGTGAATACTACCTGTTTCAACTCTCTGACAAACTCTGTGTCTCTTGCCCTGGCTTTTTCCTCCTGTTACTTCTAGTGGTCCCTGCTCCTGTGCATCATATGGTGGTGAAAGACAGGCACCCTGGCCTGTAATTTCATGCCACTGTAATTTCAGAAGGAATGTATTGAATGTTTCCTACCTATCATGATGTTTCTTGAGATAGTCTTAATAACTATATTTTTTTCCATATTATTTTTTGCCATGATTTTTAATTCTCCAAGAAGTTTTTATACTTTACTATTGTGATAATTTTTTTGTCATAATCTAATGACTCTTCTAATTTCAAATCACTGTTTTATTAATGGAACAAAAAGCAAAGAAAGTCTTTGGTTTCTGTTAATGCCTTGCTATGTAAATTTAAATGAATAAATTGTATTTATAGTTCTGTATATGGTAATTTTATTATGAATTGAGTTCAGGTATTTTTTTTTAATGTTTTTACCAGTTTTCTTTTGGTAGCCCAGTATAGAATCCTGTTGACAAACTCAGCTGAGTACAAAAAATACATTTTTATCGTCTGAAAGATGCTGAAATACATGTGAATAAAAAATACATATGGATAATATATAATTGTCCAATAAATCTGTCAAGAGATGAATCCTCTCATTTCAGTTAATTTTTGATAGATATGTATGCATGCATGTGCAAGTCTGTGGTTTAGATAGAAGACATCATGATTTAAAAACTACATATTACCTTTTTATTTCAGTTGAAATTATGTTATCAGTATAATCTGTGGCCTTGAAATTTTCTAAACAATCCTGTTAGTGTTTTAAGTAGTAAATTACTAACAGTTGTGTTTCTGTATCCACGTCCATAATGACCTTTCATGCCATTCCACATTGTTCACTTCGGACTTTTTTTTTTTTTCATTAATACAGTATTTATTTGTTTTCCTTCTGTCAAACCCTGAGCCCACCACTTTCCCCAGGCTGCCTGAGGAGTTCCAGGACAGAGAACATACAGGACAGACACAGGAGAAAGAACTATGGAAGGTGGAAACAGCTCCTTCACATCGTGAACATGAGCTAGACCACCATCAGGCAAAAGAGCCCCATGGCCTTTGAGAGGGCCAAGCCCATGGAGTAGAAGAGCTGCTGTTTCAGAGAAGGGTTCCTGGCATAACAGTGATGAAGCTCCCAAACACAGTCCCACTTCCAGCCCCAGAGCCAGCCACCCCTGCTGTGGCAGCTCCAGCTCCAGGGAACTTGGCTACTGTGTCAAAGTCCCTTGAAATGGCACTGGTTTGGAAGCTGTGGCTAAGAATAAGTGAGAAGGTCTGGGGACCTGAGGCTGCCAAGCTGCTGTGGCTCTCATGGGTCAGTGTCTCCAGTCCTTCACCACCACTGTGGACAGTGATCACTCAAGAGGGGGGAGATTCTCCCGATCAGGGAGAGGGTGGAGACGAATTTGGCGCAGGTGTCCATTTTCAAGGGATGAAGGCCTGAGGCCCGAGAGCTGCTCCCCCTGCAGAGAAGACAGAGGGGCAGGGAGGAGTCTCACCTTGGACTTCTTTCAAGTTTTCTTTAGGAGCCCTCTGTCAAAGGACTTGTAATGTTCTCTGTATTACTTCACTGTTAGATACTTAAGCTTCAGTTGCTGAGCCCAAGCTTCTGAGTTCAGGTGCTTCATGTAACATTTCTTACCTTCTTGATCTGAGTCGAGTTTCTCAGGGTGTCTGTGACACAGGTTTTCTTCTGTAAGGTGGGAACAGATCATTCTTTAATGAGCTATTGTATTGATGACAGGTTCTTGCCTGTAAAGCACTTATTTAATGCTTATAGTAATAACAGTAATTTAGAGCAACAGGAAGCCCTCAGACACTTTTGGTCCTTGCTGCTGTTATCAACATCATACCTGAAAATTTTGACGTTTCCATTAAAAGTGCCATGGACTGTGTCATCTCTGAAGACACCGCTCATGCTGTACCTCATCTAGATCATGAATTGCACTCACTGGGTAGAACATAATATCTGACACTTCTGTATAGCCAAAACAGTGTTGAGCTTTATTTTTATATATTTCATGGACTTTGAACAGTGATGAAAAATCCATATTAATTGGAGGATCTCATAAGGCCTTATGAAAAACCATAAGAAATTAAAATTAGAGATGCATAATTTCTCCAGATACCCCTGCATGGATCTGTTAGAACACATACTTCAACCAAGTCAATCCATACCCCTTACTACCCTTTCTCTTTTGCATGAAAATGAGAACTTTTCATGGCCCTTTTGGTGACATGTGGTTTCATTTCAGGAACGACTGACCTCTGAGGATGTGGCCATCGAATTCACTCAGGAGGAGTGGGAATTCCTGGACCCTGCTCAGAGGGCCTTGTACAGGGACGTGATGCTGGAGACCTACGGGAACCTGCTGTCTGTGGGTGAGGATGACTTCCTTCCAGAGCTGCCCTTGGGTATCTGTATTTTCCCTGTGTGCCCCTTGGGAGGCCCTGATGTCTTTCATCTGAGAGTTCTGGTGACTGGGGCATGACACAGCTTCAGAAGGTTAAACTGACCCTCTTCAGATGCTGTGTCTGTTTCATGTCACTGACTAAGGATCAGACCTGCACCCCCTGCATTGGAAATGCAGTCTTAACCACTGGATCACCAAGGGAGTCCCAGAATTTCTGTTTCAGATCTGAGTATTATCTCCACATTGGAGCGGACAATGGGAAGTGATGTAAAAATAGCTAAAAATAGAATGTATAAAGAAAAACGAGAATCTCAAAAGGGCTGTTGTTTTTTTTTTTTTTCTGTTAGGAGTGGGATAAGCTGGTAGATTGGATCCTCTGTGGTTGTTACTTAGGAAAATGTAAAGAGAGTGGGTAGAGAGATCATCTTTTTGATCCTAGATCCTCCGAGGGGAGCATATGTGAATCTTGTGGGCTCTTAACTTGCCATCTGTAGGTCGAGCGCATGGTCCCATCTCCAAATCCTGTAATGTCTGACCTTCATGTTATATTATTTTTACTCTTGTGCTGCTCTACCCAGTCTGGGAATGTCAGCTGTTCCCGATGTTACATTCTCCTTACTTTGTATCATTTTACCTCTTAGATTTCTTTGAAATCTATTCCTGAGGGTCTGAAATTTTATCTGGTTTCCTTGCTATGATAATCCACCTGTGTTTAATTGGCAACCTCTGGTGAGTCTCTGTGGAGTGGATTTACTAGGAAACAGAAAACTGTGATGGAGACAGTATTCCTAATGTTATTTTCTTGCTCTGTACAAAGTCACCACTTGAAGCTATCCAGTAGAGTGGTCAGTTTCTTCTAGGATTATGAGAGAGAAAGTATCACGAGAGCCTGATACATCTTTCCAGGTTATTTTCTGGCTTTGGAGACTCTGTCAAGGGCGCCATGACAGTGTTGTTGCTGTGTATCAAGGACCATATATTTTAGCCTCTGTAAATGATATGGGAATTTATCCCAGGACAACTTTGTCCAAGTTCACATTCTCATATCTATGAGGCTATTGGCTGCACTGTTGTTCTGTGCATTGAAGGTATTTTTTTATTTTATCATTGAGTTCAAATTTCTGTGTTACTCTTAGTGTTTCTGTTTTGTATTTGCAACGCATTGGATGTTTGATTGGGGAATGGTCCCTATGGTGGAACTGGTGATCAGTCCCTCATAAAATTTTTATATATAGTCTTTGTACTCATTTATTATCAGATGTATGATTTCCACGTTTTCTCTTTTACTGTTGATTGTCTTTTCAAACTCACTGCACTTTAATGCACAGTAGTCAATAATTTTGATATAGTTCAATTTATTAATATCTGGTTTTATTTTGTGGCCTGTGCTTTTGGTGTTATATCTGGTAAATCATTTGTGGGTCCAATTTCCAGAAACATTTCCTGCATGTTTACTTCTAGGAGTTTTATATATTTGGGACCTAAGTGTAGGTCTTTGAACCATTTTGAGTTCATTTTTATCTGTAGTGTAAGATAATGTCCCAAGTAAATTCTTTTGCTGGTGGGTATTCAGTTTTGTCAACATGTCTTGTTTCATAGACTGCTTCCCCTGTTTAGTAGTTTTTACACCCTTATGAAACATTCTTTTTAGGTATGCTGCTGCTGCTGGCTGCTAAATCATGTCAGTCGTGTACAACTCTGTGCAGCCCCACAGACGGCAGCCCACGAGGCTCCTCGGTTGCTGGGATCCTCCAGGCAAGAATGCTGGAGTGGGTTGCCATTTCCTTCTCCACTTTTTAGGTATAGGTAATTTACAATGTCATGTTTCAGGTATACAGCAGTTTATAAGATACTTAATATAGTTCCCTGAGCTATATCGTAGGTTCTTGTTGTTTATCTATTTTATATATATATTAGTTTGTATATATTCAGACTCCTAATTTATCTCTCCCTTTCCAGCCCCCACCACCATCCTGCACTATCCCCTTTGGTAACCATAAGTTTGTGTTTTATGCTGGTGAGTTTATTTTGTGAATAAGTTCATTTGCATCAATTATTTCTGTTCAACATATAATATCCTCTGATATTTGTCTTTCTCTGATTTCACTTAGAATAATCCCTAAGTCTGTCTATATTGCTGCAAAAGGCATTACTTCATTGTGTTTTATGCTCTGGAGGTGGCAACCCACTCCAGTGTTCTTGCCTGGAGAATTTCATGGACAGGAATCTGGCAGCTGCAGGTCATGGCGTCTTAAAGAGTTGGACACGGCTGAGCTACTTTCACTTCACAATATTCCCTTGTATATGTGTACCACATATTCTTTATCCCTTTGTCAGTCAGTGAACGTTTAAGTTGCTGCCATGTTTTGCCTCATATAAATAGTGCTGCTAAAAACTCTGGGGTGCGTGTATCATTTTGAATTAGTTTTCATCCTTTCTGGATATATGCCCAGGATTGGAATTGCTGCTTCATGTGATAGCTCTATTTTTAGTTCTTTATGGAACCTCCATGCTATTCTCCAAAGTGGCAGTACCAATTTATGTTCCTTCCAACAGTGTAGGAGGGTTCTCTTTTCTCTACACCCTCTGAAGCGTTTATTGTTTGTAGGCTTTTTGATGGTGGTCATTCTGACCAGTGTGAGTTGATACATTTTTGTGGTTTTAATTTGCATTTCTCTCCTAAGTAGAGACATCAAACATCTTTTCAGGTGACTATTGGTCATCTTTTTGTCTGCTGTGGAGAAGTGTCTGTTTTGATCTTCTGCCCAGTTTTTGATTTGGTCGTTTGTTTGTTTGTTTTGATATTAAGCTGTATGAGCTGTTTGTATATTTTGGAAATAAATCCTTCAGAGGTAGCATCATTTGCATATATAGTCTCATAGTCCAAAAGTTGTATTTTTGTTCGTTTTTTGGTTTCCTTTATTTTGCAAAAAGGTTTTAAATTTAATTAGGTCTCATTTGTTTGATTTTGCTTTTATTACCATGACTGTTAAGAGATAGAGCCAAAAAAATTTTGCTGACATTTATGTCAGTGTTTTGCATTTGTTTTCCACTATGAATTTCATAGTATCTGGTCTTCCATTGAGATTTTTAATACATTTTGAGTTTATTTTTGTATGTGGTGTTAGATAATATTATAATTTCATTCTTTTTCATGTAGCTATCCATTTATCCCAGCATCACTTATTAAAGAGACTTCTTCATTCTATGTTCTTTCCCCCTTTGTTATAGAATTGACTCTAAGTAAATTGTTTTATTTCTGGGTTTTCTGTCCTGTTCTACTGATGTGTGTTTCTGTTTTGTGCCATCATCATACCACTTCCCTGGTGGCTCAAACGGTAAAGCACCTGCCTACAATGCAGGAGACCCAGGTTCAGTCCCTGGGTCAGGAAGATATCCTGGAGAAGGAAATGGCAACCCGCTTCAGTATTCTTGCCTGGAAAATCCCATGGACAGAGCAACCTGGTAGGCTACAGTCCATGGGGTCACAAAGAATCGGATACGACTGAGCAACTTTACTTTTACTTTGATGACTATAAGTTTGTAGTATAGTCTAAACTGAGGGAACATGATTCCTCCAGCTCTGTTCTTCCTTCTCAAGATCATTTTAGATATCAGAGTCTTTTGTATTTGGTACAAATTAAGTTTTTCTTTGTTTAATGAAATATGTCATTGTTAATTTGATAAAGGTTGCATTGAATATGTAGATTGCCTTGGATAGTGCCGGGGTCCAGCGCTGGTGGATCCAGGGAATTCGAATTGTGGAGGCGTTGACGAGGAAAAACTTTTTTATTTATTAATATAGGATTAGATTAGGAAGAAATAGTATAGTAGGAAATTTAGGTGGAGAAAAGGAGGCTGAATAACTTGGTTTATGTGGAAAACCAATAAAGTTCCAGACAAGGAACTTGCACCATCTACGTTAGGCCACCGGCGTCCATTTGAATATTGGAGAGTGCCCCGCCTTGGGCTCTCTCTCTTGCAGATCTTAGAAGCCAGGACAAGTAAGTATACATGGCGAGCCTCCACGCCCCAGATGGGAATTCAGCTGAAAATGGGGAGAAAAGAACGACATGGGGAAGCCCAGCATCAGTGCAAGACTCCAAAAACTATTTTTCAAAATCAGCTTATATACCCCAAGTTGTACATAAGAAATAATGGAATATGCAGAGTTATGCAGGGGCAGCAGTCCTGACCCTCATAGAGACAAGGCTTTCTTTTTGCCTACCCTCCCGTATACAAAAGGTCTCAGGTGGTTTACATTATCTTCTGGCCAAGATGCTTGTTAACATTTTTATGGCTCTCTTCCTGGATAATTGTCTATCAACCAGAAAACTCCTTTTCCTAGAAGTGTTTTTTCTTTACTCTGCATCACCCTCAAAGTACTAAATAAAGTTACATTCCTGTAGAACAAAGGTGCATTGGGTTATAACAAAGAAAGTACTTAACTCAAAGATCTAATGTTGCTCATACCAGGTCTACTACTTGTTTTTCTTGTTTTTAGATATACCAACTATATCTAAGAATAAAGGATATAAAAATTTGGCAGCAAGTATTGTCTCAACAAATGAAACCTTTAATCAGTCCTATTCTAATGATTTTGACTCCTCGGAAGCCCCTACATTCCTAGAATGTTTTAAGCTTCCTGTGCCTCCAGCGATCTGGAGGCCACAAATAATCACATGCGCAGCTGTACGAGTCCTGCAGGCAGGCTAGAAAGCCATCAGAGGGGTTTTTGGATTGAAACGCTCGTATTATGCCCAGGAGATTTATTGTCTAAAAGCTCTAAATTAATTTTTTTTCCAGAAAAAGGTAGTGGGGGGACAGCCCCCTGTTAATGACAGAAGAGTAGGTGGAAAGCATAACACAGTAAAGCAGGCAGACTCTGGTCTTGGGAGGTGGATGCTCAGGAAATTCCAAGGGGAACCCCTGAAGCCTGATCACGTCTTTGCGTTTTGTCAGGCTTCCTTCCGCATGACCTTGTCATGGGTGGGATTCCCCATGCTGGCTCCCGTCAGGATAGTATCGTCATTTTGGCAGTGTTACTTCTTTCAATCCAAGAACATGGTATATGTTTCCATCTGTTTGTGTCATCTTTGGTATCAGTCATCAGCATCTTATAGTTTTATGAGTACAGTTCTTTTGACATTTTAGATCAGTTTATTCCTTAGAATTTTATTCTTTTCTATGAGATGGTGAATGGGATTGTTTCATAAATTTCACTTTCTGATATATCATCATTAGTGTATAGAAATGCAGCAGTTTTCTATATATTTTGTATCCAGCAAGTTACTCTGTTCATTGATGAGGTCTAGTAGTCATATTCTCTTAGCGAACACGTTTTCTGCTGTGCTTTACTAACTCTACGGTGTGCTTGTGTGAATGAATGACATGCCCTGCGTGAAGCAAGTAAGGAGCCCTGCTCTGTGGTTCCACAGTGATCTCATAGGGCTTTTGGCAGAAACCTGTCGGGGGTTTATACTGACCTGCCAATGCTAAGAGGCACCCAATATCTCCTTTGGGAACCGACCAGAAATGGGCAAAGTGTGTGGACCGAACTCTCCTTTCTCGGTCAAACTTTTCGGTCTCTTTGACCATTTCATAACTCCTTGGGAATTAGAAGTACTAACCTAATCTAGAGGAGCTATCCCACGTTGAAGGTCAGGAACGGTGGCAGTAAGGAGATACCCCTCGTCCAAGGTAAGGAACAGTGGCTGCGCTTTGCTGGAGCAGCCGTGAAGAGATACCCCATGCCTAGGTAAGAGAAACCCAAGTAAGATGGTAAGTGTTGCAAGAGGGCATCAGAGGGCAGACACAGTGAAACCATACTCACAGAAAACTAGTCAATCTAATCACACTAGGACCACAGCCTTGTCTAACTCAATGAAACCAAGCCATGCCTGCGGGGCAACCCAAAATGGGCGGGTCATGGTGGAGAGGCCTGACAGAATGTGGTCCGCTGGAGAAGGGAATGGCAAGCCACTTCAGTATTCTTGCCTTGAGAACCCCATGAACAGCAGGAAAAGGCAAAATGATAGGACACCAAAAGAGGAACTCCCCAGGTCATTAGGTGCCCAATATGCTACTGGAGATCAGTGGAGAAATAACTCCAGAAAGAATGAAGGGATGGAGCCAAAGCAAAAACAATACCCAGTTGTGGATGTGACTGGTGATAGAAGCAAGATTTGATGCTGTAAAGAGCAATATTGCGTAGGAACCTGGAATGTCAGGTCTATGAATCAAGGCAAATTGGAAGTGGTCAAACAAGAGATGGCAAGGGTGAATGTCGACATTCTAGGAATCAGCAAACTAAAATGGACTGGAATGGGTGAATTTAACTCAGATGACCATTACATCTACTACCGTGGGCAGGAATCCCTCAGAAGAAATGGAGTAGCCATCATGGTCAACCAAAGAGCCTGAAATGCAGTACTTGGATGCAATCTGAAAAACAACAGAATGATCTCTGTTCGTCTCAAAGACAAACCATTCAATATCACAGTAATCCAAGTCTATGCCCCAACCAGTAACGCTGAAGAAACTGAAGTTGAACCGTTTTATGTAGACCTACAAGACCTTTTAGAACTAACACCCAAAAAAGATGTCCTTTTCATTATAGGGGACTGGAATGCAAAAGTAGGAAGTCAAGAAACACCTGGAGTAACAGGCAAATTTGGCCTTGGAATGCGGAATGAAGCAGAGCAAAGACTAATAGAGTTTTGCCAAGAAAATGCACTGGTCATAGGAAACACCCTCTACCAACAACATAAGAGAAGACTCTACACGTGGACATCACCAGATGGTCAACACCGAAATCAGATTGATTATATTCTTTGCAGCCAAAGATGAAGAAGCTCTATACAGTCAGCAAAAACAAGACAAGGAGCTGACTGTGGCTCAGATCAGGAACTCTTTATTGCCAAATTCAGGCTCAAATTGAAGAAAGTAGGGAAAACCCCTAGACCATTCAGGTATGACCTAAATCAAATCCCTTATGATTATACAGTAGAAGTGAGAAGTAGATTTAAGGGTCTAGATCTGATAGAGTGCCTGGTGAACTATGTAATGAGGTTTGTGATATTGTACAGGAGACAGGGATCAAGACCATCCCCATGGAAAAGAAGTGCAAAAAAGCAAAATGGCTGTCTGGGGAGGCCTTACAAATAGCTGTGAAAAGAAGAGAGGCGAAAAGCAAAGGAGAAAAGGAAAGATATAAGCATCTGAATGCAGATTTCCAAAGAATAGCAAGAAGAGATAAAAAAGCCTTCTTCAGCGATCAATGCAAAGAAATCGAGGAAAACAACAGAATGGGAAAGACTAGAGATCTCTTCAAGAAAATTAGAGATACCAAGGGAACATTTCATGCAAAGATGGGCTCGATAAAGGACAGAAATGGTATGGACCTAAAAGAAGCAGAAGATATTAAGAAGAGGTGGCAAGAATACACGGAAGAACTGCACAAAAAAGATCTTCAGGACCCAGATAATCATGATGATGTGATCACTCATCTAGAGCCAGACACCTTGGAATGTGAAGTCAAGTGGGCCTTAGAAAGCATCACTACAAACAAAGCTAGCGGAGGTGATGGAATTCCAGTTGAGCTGTTTCAAATCCTGAAAGATGATGCTGTGAAAGTGCTGCACTCAATATGCCAACAAATTTGGAAAACTCAGCAGTGGCCACAAGACTGGAAAAGAACAGGGTTCATTCCAATTCCAAAGAAAGGCAATGCAAAAGAATGCTCAAACTACCACACAATTGCATTCATCTCACATGCTAGTAAAGTAATGCTCAAAATTCTCCAAGCCAGGCTTCAGCAATACATGAACCGTCAACTTCCTGATGTTCAAGCTGGTTTTACAAAAGGCAGAGGAACCAGAGATCAAATTGCCAACATCTGCTAGATCATGGAAACAGCATGAGAGTTCCAGAAAAACATCTATTTCTGCTTTGTTGACTATGCCAAAGCCTTTGACTGTGTGGATCACAATAAACTGTAGAAAATTCTGGAAGAGATAGGAATAGCAGACCACCTAACCTGCCTCTTTTGGAATCTATATGCAGGTCAGGAAGGAACAGTTAGAACTGGACATGGAACAACAGACTGGTTCCAAATAGGAAAAGGAGTACGTCAAGGCTGTATATTGTCACCCTGCTTATTTAACTTCTATGCAGAGTACATCATGAGAAACGCTGGACTGGAAGAAACACAAGCTGGAATCCAAATTGCCGGGAGAAATATCAATAACCTCAGATATGCAGATGACACCACCCTTATGGCAGAAAGTGAAGAGGAGCTAAAAAGCCTCTTGATGAATGTGAAAGAGGAGAGTGAAAAAGTTGGCTTAAAGCTCAACATTCAGAAAATGAAGATCATGGCATCTGGTCCCATCACTACATGGGAAATAGATGGAGAAACAGTAGAAACAGTGTCAGACTATTTTTGAGGGGCTCCAAAATCACGGCAGATGGTGACTGCAGCCATGAATTTAAAAGATGCTTACTCCTTGGAAGAAAAGTTATGACCAACCTAGGTAGTAGATTCAAAAGCAGAGACATTACTTTACCGACTAAGGTCCGTCTAGTCAAGGCTATGGTTTTTCCTGTGGTCATGTATGGACGTGAGAGTTGGATTGTGAAGAAGGCTGAGCGCCAAAGAATTGATGCGTTTGAACTGTGGTGTTGGAGAAGACTCTTGAGAGTCCCTTGGACTGCAAGGAGATGCAACCAGTCCATTCTGAAGGAGATCAGCCCTGGGATTTCTTTGGAGGGAATGATGCTAAAGCTGAAGCTCCAGTACTTTGGACACCTCATGCGAAGAATTGACTCATTGGATAAGACTCTGATGCTGGGAGAGATTGGGGACAGGAGGAAAAGGGGACGACAGAGGATGAGATGGCTGGATGGCATCACGGACTCGATGGGCATGAGTCTGAGTGAACTCCGGGAGATGGTGATGGACAGGGAGGCCTGGCATGCTGTGATTCATGGGCTCGCAAAGGTCAGACACGACTGAGCGACTGAACTGAACTGAGTAGTCATGTGGTGGCATCTTCGGGATTTTCTGTGTGTAGCATCATAGTGACAGTTTAGCTTCTTTTTTATTTTTATTTTTTAACTTGAATTCCTTTTATTTCTTTTTCTTTTCTGATTCTTGTGGCTAGGACTTCCAAAAATGTGTTCAATAAGAGTGGCAATAGTGAACATTCTTGTCTTATTCATGTTGTTAAGGGTAATGCTTTCAGTTTTTCCCTGTTGAGTATGATGTTAGCTGTGTGTTTGACATATACAGCCTTAATTATGTTGAGGTAGGGTCCATCTGTGCTGACTTTCTGAAGGGTATTGTATCATAAATGACACTTGAATTTTGTCAGAACCTTTTCTGCATCTAATGATCACCATATGGTTTTTAGTCTTCAACTGTTAATGTGCTGTATCCTGCTAATTAACTTGTGGATATTGAGAAATCTTGCATCCCTGCAATAAATCCCACTTGATCATGGTATGATCCATTAGTAACTGTTTGAATCTGCTCTTTTGAACTCAGGGAAAGTCTAGGAGAATGGAGCCTCTTTCTACAAAAAAGGAGTTGGATGCCTCAGAAAGGCTTTTGTAACTGGGAAGATCCTCCCGAGTCAGTTTCAATCCCTCCTTTTCTTTGATACTCCTCAAACTTGAGATGAACATGTGTGGAAGAAGAAACGAAATAAACGTCCAATAGATAGGTTAGTCATACTTGGCAGAGGAACCCAGGTTTAGATAGCCTTTTCGTGGATTTTTCTTCTGATTTCTGCTAATAAGATTCTTACACAATATCCTGGAATATTGTGTATGTTTTTCTTGAATATAAGCATTCCATTGTAACTTACAAAATTCACAGTTGGATACATTACATTGTAGACGGTATAACATGTATTATCCTGCTTTCTCCATGTATCACAGTCACTTTTAAAATCTCTTGTTTCTGTCCCATACCCATAGTATATTGCTCATAAACTTTGAACCAGTTCTTTTCTTTTAAGGTCAGTATATTAGTTTGCACTCTTAGTTATTTTCAGAAAGACCTGTGGTCACAAGCTGATATCTCACATGAACCTATGTACCCTATGCTCCATGCAAGCCCTTTCTTAGTCGTGACCATTCCTCACATCAGTTCAGTTCAGTTCAGTTCAGTCGCTCAGTCGTGTCCGACTCTTTGCGACCCCGTGAATCGCAGCAACCAGGCCTCCCTGTCCATCACCAACTCCCAGAGTTCACTCAAACTCATGTCCATCGAGTTGGTGATGCCATCCAGCCATCTCATCCTCTGTCATCCCCTTCTCCTTCTGCCCTCAATCCCTCCCAGCTACAGAGTCTTATCCAATGAGTCAACTCTTCACATGAGGTGGCCAAAGTATTGGAATTTCAGCTGTAACATCAGTCCTTCCAAAGAAATCCCAGGGTTGATCTCCTTCAGAATGGACTGATTGGATCTCCTTGCAGTCCAAGGGACCCTCAAGAGTCTCTCCAACACCACAGTTCAAAAGCATCAATTCTTCAGCGCTCATCCTTCTTCACAGTCCAACTGTCACATCCATACATGACCACTGGAAAAACGATAGTCTTGACTAGATGGACCTTTGTCGGCAGAGTAATATCTCTGCTTTTGACTATGCTATCTAGGTTGGTCATAACTGTCCTTCCAAGGAGTAAGCTTCTTTTAATTTCATGGCTGAAATCACCATCTGCAGTGATTTTGGAGCCCAAAAGAATAAAGTCTGACACTGTTTCCACTGTTTCCCCATCTATTTCCCATGAAGTGATGGGACCAGATGCCATGATCTTCATTTTCTGAATGTTGAGCTTTAAGCAACTTTTTCACTCTCCTTTTTCACTTTCATCAAGAGACTTTGTAGTTCCTGTTCACTTTCTGCCATAATGGTGGTGTCATCTGCATATCTGAGTTTATTGACACTTCTCCTGGCAATCTTGATTCCAGCTTGTGTTTCTTCCAGTCCAGCGTTTCTCATGATGTACTCTGCATATCAGCTGAATAAGCAGGGTGACAATATACAGCCCTGACGTACTCCTTTTCCTATTTGGAACCAGGCTGTTGTTCCATGTCCAGTTCTAACTGTTGCTTCCTGACGTGCATACAGGAGGCAGGTCAGGTGGTCTGGTATTCCCATCTCTTTCAGAATTTTCCACAGTTTATTGTGATCCACACAGTCAAAGGCTTTGGTATAGTCAATAAAGCAGAAATAAATGTTTTCCTGGAACTCTCTTGCTTTTTCCATGGTCCAGCGGATGTTGGCAATTTGATCTCTGGTTCCTCTGCCTTTTCTAAAACCATCCTGAACATCTCGGAGTTCACAGTTCACGTATTGCTGAAGCCTGGCTTGGAGAATTGGCAAGCGTGTGAAGTGAATGCAGTTGTGCGATAGTTTGAGAACTCTTGCATGTCCTTTCTTTGGGACTGGAACGAAAACTGACCTTTTCCAGTCCTGTGGCCACTGCTGAGTTTTCCAAACTTGCTGGCATATTGAGTGCAGCACTTTCACATCATCATCTTCCAGAATTTGAAACAGCTCAACTAGAATTCTGTCACCTCCACTAGCTTTGTTCGTAGTGATACTTTCTAAGGCCCACTTGACTTCACATTCCAGGATGTCTGGCTCTAGGTGAGTGATCACACCTTCATGATTATCTTGGTCATGAAGATCTTTTTTGTACAGTTCTTCCGTGTATTCTTGCCACCTCTTCTTAATATCTTCTGCTTCTGGTAGGTCCATACCATTTTTCTCCTTTATCAAGAGCCCAGCTTTGCATGAAATGTTCCCTTAGTATCTCTATATTTCTTGAAGAGATCTCTAGTCTTTCCCATTCTGTTGTTTTTCTCTATTTCTTTGCATTGATCGCTGAGGAAAGCTTTCTTATCTCTCCTTGCTGTTGTTTGGAACTCTCCATTCAGATGCTTGTATCTTTTTTTTTTCTCCTTTGGTTTAAAGCTTCCTGGGTTTTCACAGCTATTTGTAAAGCCTCCCCGGATAGCCATTTTGCCTTTTTGCATTTGTTTTCTATAGGGATGGTCTGGATCCCTGTCTCCTGTACAATATCTCGAACCTCCTTCCATAGTTCATCAGGCACTCTATCTATCAGATCTAGTCCCTCAAATCTATTTCTCACATCCACTGTATAGTCATAAGGGATTTGATTTAGGTCATACCTGAATGGTCTAGCGGTTTTCCCTACTTTCTTCAATTTAAGTCTGAATTTAGCAATCAGGAGTTCATGATCTGAGCCACAGTCAGCTCCCAGTCTTGTTTTTGCTGACTGTATAGAGCTTCTCCATGTTTAGCTGCAAAGAATATAGTGAATCTGATTTCGATGTTCAACATCACGTGATGTCCATGTGTAGAGTCTTCTCTGGTGTTGTTGGAAGAGGGTGTTGCTATGACCAGTGCATTGTCTTGGCAAAATTCTATTACCCTTTGTCCTGCTTCATTCCATATTCCAAGGCCAAATTTGCCTGTTACACCAGGTGTTTTTTTAACTTCCTACTTTTGTGTTCCACTTCCCTATAATGAAAAGGACATCTTTTTTGGCTGTTAGTTCTAAAAGGTCTTGTAGGTCTTCATAGAATCGTTCAACTTCAGCTTCTTCAGCATTATTGGTTGGAGCTTAGACTTGGATTACTGTGATATTGAATGGTCTGCCTCGGAAAGGAACAGAGATCATTCTGTCGTTTTTGAGATTGCATCCAAGTATGTGGAAAATTCTGAAAGAGATGGGAATACCAGACCATCTGACCCTGCCTCTTGAGAAATCTATATGCAGGTCAGGAAGCAACAGTTAGAACTGGACATGGAAGAACAGACTGGTTCCAAATAGGAAAAGGAGTACATCAAGGCTGTATATTGTCACCCTGCTTATTTAATTTATATGCAGAGTACATCATGAGAAACGCTGGACTGGAGGAAACACAACCTGGAATCAAGATTGCCGGGTGAAATATCAATAACCTCAGATATGCAGATGACACCACCCTTATGGCAGAAAGGGAAGAGGAACTCAAAAGCCTCTTGATGAAAGTGAAAGAGGAAAGCGAAAAAGTTGGCTTAAAGCTCCACGTTCAGAAAACGAAAATCATGGCATCTAGTCCCATCACTTCATGGGAAATAGACAGGGAAACAGTGGAAACAGTGTCAGACTTTATTCTTTTGGGCTCCAAAATCACTGCAGATGATGACTGCAGCCGTGAAATTAAAAGACGCTTACTCCGTGGAAGAAATGTTACGACCAACCTAGATCGCATATGCAAAAGCAGAGACATTACTTTGCTGACTAAGGTCCGTCTAGTCAAGCCTATGGTTTTTCCTGTGGCCATGTATGGATGTGAGAGTTGGACTGTGAAGAAGGCTGAGCACCGAAGAATTGATGCTTTTGAACTGTGGTGTTGGAGAAGACTCTTGAGAGTCCCTTGGACTGCAAGGAGATGCAACCAGTCCTTTCTGAAGGAGATCAGCCCGGGGATTTCTTTGGAAGGAATGATGCTAAAGCTGTAACTCCAGTCCTTTGGCCACCTCATGTGAAGAGTTGACTCATTGGAAAAGACTCTGATGCTGGGAGAGATTGGGGGCAGGAGGAGAAGGGGACGACAGAGGATGAGATGGCTGGATGAACATGAGTCTGAGTGAACTCTGGGAGTTGGTGATGGACAGGGAGGCCTGGCGTGCTGCGATTCATGGGGTCGCAAAGGTCGGACACGACTGAGCGACTGAACTGAACTGACTGACTGTACTTTGGACTCTTTTGTTGACCATGATAGCTACTCCATTTTTTCTCAGGGATTCCTGCCCACAGTAGTAGATATAATGGTCATCTCAGTTAAAGTCAACCATTCTCGTCCATTTTAGTTCACTGATTCCTAGAATGTCAACGTTCACCCTTGTCATCTCCTGTTTGACCACTTCCAGTTTGCCTTGATTCGTGGATCTGACATTCCAGGTTCCTGTGCAGTATTGCTCTTTATAGGATCTTTACTGCTTCTATCACCTGTCACATCCACAACTGGGTAATGTTTTTGCTTTGGCTCCATCCCTTCACTCTTTCTGGAGTTCTTTCTCCACTGATCTCCAGTAGCATATTGAGCACCTACCGACCTGGGGAGTTCCCCTTTCAGTAGCCTATCATTTTGCCTTTTCATACTGTTAATGGTGTTCTCAAGGCAAGAATAGTGATGTGGTTTGCCATTCCCTTCTCCAGGGGACCACATTCTGTTAAACCTCTCCACCATGACCCGCCCGTCCTGGGTGGCCCCACACGGCATGGCTTAGTTTCATTGAGTTAGACAAGGCTTACAGCAGTCCTTCCAATGAACAGCCATGGCTGATCTCCTTTTGGATGGACTGTTTGGATTAGTTCGTATATTGAAAGTCAGCTAGATAATTCTCTAATAAATATTGGAATATTTATTTGTATAGAATGAGTGGCCTGTTAACAAGTCCTTGGAACCTGAGACAAAAGTGAAAACTTTCGGCAAGGCATGAATTGGCGCTGTGAGCAGCATTTGTGAGACAAAGCACCACTCTTTAAGAAGCAAGAGATTAAGGACTATGATGTTTTTATTTCCAGATGGGAAAATTCACCTTATTACTTATTAGCTAATACATGGGACATCTTCTCTGGATTGTGTGAGAAGTGGAACCATATATTAAACAGGGCTGAACCCTTATAAGTTACTAAATGTTCGTGACTCTTACCCCTTGAGGAAGGATAAGAATCTGCCCTGCCGGATGAGAGGCTGAATCGTCCTGTCTGCTACCATGAAGTACATAAAGTGAACTTAAAACTGTCTTAGAGAAGTTACTGGAAAAATAGTTATGCGATTAGTGATAATGTTTTTCCATATTACAGTGTGAAAATAATATTTTGGCTGATCAAATCCTCACTTTTTAAGTCGGCTCTCTATTGAGGCGGCCCACAGCCCCAGTAGTATCCCCCACTGCCCTTTCTCTCTCCATTCTTTGTCCTTTCATGGCCTTTAACCCCTCCCAACCCCTTTGTCTCCCTCTCTATCAGCTGGTCCCCTTCTAACTTCGCCTGTCTCTTGGGGGAGGATGAGGCCAGCTTACCCCAGTCCTGCTCCCCACTCTAGGAAGTTTCTTTTCCCCTTCATTTTCTTCTGAACAATCCAAGACCCCAGAGGGACAATCCAAACTTTTTATCACCCCATCTGCTGTTATTTTCACTGTCAATTTCAGCACTATTTGATCTGTATTTTAGGTACAAAACTATGACTATGGAATGGAAAGATAAGTTTTTGACATAGGATAACTGTGCTTTTCTCTAGACTCTGGAGAAAACTGGTTAAAATGATTTTTTTTCTCTTTGAACGTGCACAACTACTTCTTTTTGCATATGGAGTTAAAAGCAACTAACCCGTTGAGACAGCTAGCCTAGGAAAAAGCTTGAAGTTCACTTTTACCAGGGCATCCCAGATGACTCTAATTGTACAGAACCTGCCTGCAAGTGTGGCAAAGGTGGGTTTGATCCCTGGATTAGGAAGATGCCCTGGGGGTCAGAATAGCAACCCACCTAGTGTTCTTGCCTGGAGAGTCCCATGGAAAGAGCAGCCTGGCAGGATACAGTCCATGAGATCGCAGATAGTCGGGCATGCCTGAAGCAGCTTAGCACAGCAGGCAACCTTTACCAAGTCCTTGACATACATAACCCACTTTGCCTGAGGCCTCAACCTTGGGCAAATTAGAATTTCAAACCAAAGGGAAAGAAAAAGGTCAAAGAGACATTTTAAATCTCAAGCAGAAAACTATGGTATCTGTCTGTCCATCTGTGTGTCTGGATTTATGCATGTCACACTGTGTGTCTTTGTTTTTGGATAATATTGCTGAGGTTACTTTGTAAGTGAGATCTAATTCCGTTGGCTTTAAAAAAGAAAAACTAAGCACTTACAAATCAAACAGTTACGAGAAATTAACCTAAATGAATTTCAGATGCACATGAACTGGGAAATATTCACTGTTAAATATCTAGTAAAAAAACGTTTGTTTGCTCATCTAAGTAAGACATGAGTTGAGTCATCAAACTGTGTAATACTTTTATTGTATTACACTGATTACTGAGAGTTCAATCTCTGCATTGGAAGGATCCCTGGAGAAGTAAACAGCAACCCACTTCAGTATTCTTGCCTGGAGAATCCCATAGAGGAGCTGGCAGGCTACAGTCCATGGGTTTGCAAAGAGTTGTACATGTCTGAAGCGATTTAGCACACACATAGGCACTGATTACTGATAATTTTCTGTCATAGAGAAACTAAAGAGTTTTTGGATTATTAATGTTTGCTGCTACCCTGAGATGTTCTCCATAAGAAAGCAAATGTTTTTAGAAGTTATCACTGGTATTTAAAGTCACCATTCTACAAAATGCTAATATAATGGACAGTTCATGGTTGTTTAAGGAAATTAAGACCTGTGTTTTTAGTAACAAAATGTATGAGCAATAACATTGATTTGGGATACTCATAGCAGTGAATGGCAGTGAGCAGAAGCAGGAAGCAAATTCTTAATTTCCCAGATCGAGACACCTAACCCCTGGACCACAGGAGCCAACATTAAGGGCTAAGGACCTTAGTCTGGCCTGCCTCAGTTCAGTTCAGTTGCTCAGTCATGTCCGACTCTTTGCGACCCCGTGAATTGCAGCACACCAGGCCTCCCTGTCTATCACCAACTCCCGTAGTTCACTCAAACTGACGCCCATCGAGTCAATGATTCCTTCCAGCCATCTCATCCTTTGTAGTCCATTCTCCTTCTGCCCCCGATCCCTCCCAGCATCAGAGTGTTTTCCAGTGAGTCAACTCTTCGCATCAGGTGGCCAAAGGACTGGAGTTACAGCTTTAGCATCATTCCTTCCAAAGAAATCCCAGGGCTGATCTCCTTCAGAATGGACTGGTTGGATCTCCTTGCAGTCCAAGGGACTCTCAAGAGTCTTCTCCAACACCAAAAGCATCAATTTTTCGGTGCTCAGCCTTCTTCACAGTCCAACTCTCACATCCATACATGACCACAGGAAAAACCATAGCCTTGACCTGAGGGACCTTAGTCGGCAAAGTAATGTCTGCTTTTGAATATGCGATCTAGGTTGGTCGTAACTTTTCTTCCACGGAGTAAGCATCTTTTAATTTCATGGCTGCAGTTACCATCTGCAGTGATTTTAGAGGCCCAAAAAATAAAGTCTGACACTGTTTCCACTGTTTCCCCATCTATTTGCCATGAAGTGATGGGACCGGATGCCATGATCTTCGTTTTCTGAATATTGAGCTTTAAGCCAACTTTTTCACTCTCCTCTTTCACTTTCATCAAGAGTCTTTTTAGTTCCTCTTCACTTTCTGCCATAAGGGTGGTGTCATCTGCATATCTGAGGTTATTGATATTTCTCCCGGCAGTCTTGATTTCAGCTTGTGCTTCATCCAGTTTAGCGTTTCTCATGATGTACTCTGCATATAAATTAAATAAGCAGGGTGACAATATACAGCCTTGATGTACTCCTTTTCCTCTTTGGAACCAGTCTGTTGTTCCATGTCCAGTTCTTACTGTTGCCTCCTGACCTGCATACAGATTTCTCAAGAGTCAGGTCAGGTGATCTGGTCTTCAAATCTCTCTCAGAATTTTCCACAGTTTATTGTGATCCACACAGTCTGCCTAGTCAAGAACAAATTTAGATGATGAGGCAGTTGATAGACAGTAAAGGACATAGTTTATTGAAAGGAACAGTACATGTGGCAAGGCACATGGGCAACCTCAGAGAGAGAGAGACGCCTTTGGGATGTGTAAATTCTTTACAAAGGGGCAGTTTTCCAGGTCCTCATCTTCCCTCAGGCCAATCACCTTGTTTATTAGCCCTGGCTAATTTGTCTCAGGACCCTTCCTGGAGTGTGCATGCACACCTTAGCCAAGTTGGATCTGAAAGTGAAGGCTTCTGGGAGGAGCAGGACTCATTATGGCCTGGGATTATCCTATGAGTTTTGACTCCAAGCAGCCTTTCTGGCTGCTCCCTTAACAAACAGCGTTTTTTCCTTTCTTTGTTCTTGCCATAATTATTCCCTGAGATTAGAGAATGACTGTGTATTTACCCTGTTTTTGTTGGATATAAATTGCTCAACTGGAGCCCATGTATTTATCTCAGGGAATGCAAAGGGGAAGATGACACATTCAAGACATTTAACATGGAGCCCATCAGTCTCGTACCAGAAAATTACATTTTATTAGGGAGAAAGAAAGTAGGTCTGACTTGCAGGTGGCTGTTTCTAAATGAAGAAAATGATTTAATTAGAAAAAAAAGTTTTTATGCAAAGTGGACGTCCAAGAAAAGAGGTCCCAAAAGGCAAAGTCTTTATATGATCTGTAACAATCTATCATTTGACTCCAGTCAGTGTTGTTGCTTGACTATGGGAAGCATGTGATGAGGTGTTTCAAAGGGATCTATTTCCTCTTTGTCCCCCTTCTGTGCTGAATTCCATCGGATGCCTGCTTTTTGGTCCACGTAGAACATCACTGACACCTCCAGAGATTATTTTGGACCCAGGCTGGTTCTCTTCCTATTTGTTGCACTTGGGAGACCTCACTGGAAGAAGGGAAAGACTGGCAGCTCTTCGATTGCATTTGGTGTCTCAGATCCTACACAGAGCTGCCTTCAACCTGTCTTTCTGTTCAGAGCCCTCAGCTGTTCTTGTTGTTATTACTTTTGCCACATCCTTCAGGGGTGTGTGTAACAGGAATGTGGTTTGGATCTTTTGTGATTGTAACTCAGGAAACCTGTAAGAACAGTGGATATTGATTGAGGGCCTGTCTTAGACACGACCTGAATTGATATCTTGTTGGTGCCTGGAAACAATTTCCAAGAGGGATGGCTGAGTAACACAATTACACAGGTCAGTTCTTGTGTCTGATCTGAAGTTTCCTTTTTACACTCCTGGAGTTCATTGTAACTTTTTGTCCTCTGTTCTGCCCAAGTGGGCCCTGATGGTTCAGAGCATGGATGAATCTGTAAGTCTCGGTTTCAGTCCTGCTTTTGCTCATTTACTTTCATATTCCATGGAGTTGTGTACAGGAACCCTGTGAATCCACTACCTTTATTTGTAAAACTGAGGTAATTAGTGCTGTTAGGTGGCATAGAATGTTGCCTGTTTTACAGAAGGGGTCAGAAATTACTGTTTTTTGTTTTGTTTTTTTCCCGCTGTGCCATGTGGCAGGTTGTATGTTAGTTCCCCATTCCTGGATGGAATCTGTGCCCCCTCCAGTGTATGTGCATAGTCCTAACAACTGGACCACCAGGGAATTTGCCTCAAAGATTACTTTTGCTTAAAGAATATATTTACTTCCTGTCTTGCTTATTGTGACATCTCTTTGTCTGCTTTACATCTGGTATGTTTTTATTTTACTTTTCATTTTTATGAGAGTTGTCTCTGACTCTGGTTAATAGGTTTTCAAATAATATTGGTTTTCTTCATACCAATACATTACATTTTTAAAATGTTTTTATTTTTGGTTGCACTGGTCTTTGTTGCTTCAGGGGCTTCTCGCCACTTGTGGCAGACAAGGGCTACTCTCTACTTGCAGTGCACAGACTTCTCATTCTCATGCCTTCTCTTGTTACAGTGTGTTGGTTCTATGCCTCTGCACAGTAGTTGTGACTCCCAAACTCTGGAACACGGAGTTGTGGCCTACAGGTTTAGTTGATCCCAAGGTATGAGGGAACTTCCCAGATGAGGAATGGAACCCTTGTGCATTAATTACCAGGTGGATTCTTTACCTCTGAGCCAGAAGGGAGGCCCCAAAGCTTATTCCTTGACATGTATCTTGGAACCAATGAACTGAACAAGTTAAAGTTACTGTATAAATAGGGAATTGCTGTACTGAATGACTGTTCTTCAAGTCGAGAATGTTTCATTTATTAATATTTTGTTATTTAAAGATGATGGTCTTTATGTATTACACAGTGTAACTGACAGGAACAACTTGTCAGTGTCATAAAATGCCTATACGTCTATCTACTGATCGATTTATAAGAGGTATTTAGAAAAGTTTTCTTTTTTTTTCCCATTATTTTAGGGAATTTCCTAAACAGTTGTCAGCTGCTATTTATGTTTCCCATTTTTCGTTGTAGTGCTTCTTTGGGATTATTTACCATTGCAGTGTACTGCATGTTAATGAATGCTTGTTCAGTTTGTCATTCTGTCTGACTCTTTGTGATCTCATGGACAGTAGCCTGCTAAGCTCCTTATCTACGGAATTGTTTTCAGGCACAGATGGTTCAGTGACTGCCATTTCCTCCTCAGGGGATCTCCCCCACCTAGGGACTGAAGCTCCCTATCCTATGTCTCCTGCATTGGCAGGCTAATTCTTTACTACCAAGTCACCTATGTAGCCCTATCTGTTCTTTACCATTTACTTATGTATAAGTATGCATAAAGTGTGTACAGTATACCATATTTTCTCCTCAATTAGGAGACAACAGTGTGTTTACTACCAAGTAGAATGAGTTTAGAAGTCATGGTGCAAAAATACCCTTTTCTTTAAGAACTGACATGAGTTTGGAAAAAATTAATATGCTCTAAATGTATCTTTGAAGCTAGGTACCCTAAAATTAATTTGGATTACATGTGATTACTCTTTGATTTTTAAAGAGTTCTATTGGTTTAGTGTTTGAAACATTTTTAAGATCATCATTGGGAAGATGCCTAATTCTGTTCAGCATGGATATGCCTTTTGGTATAATACCATGTATTCAGCATGAAACTATTTATGAATTGTAATTGATAGAATGCATATGGTGTTTATATTTTGTAGATTGTCTCAATACATATGATCAAGAAATTACAGGCAAAAGGAGACAGTGGTAAAGAAGAAATTTTTCAAAGAGTGATGTTTGGAAGAGCTGAAAGCCATGAAATTGAAGATTATTTCCTCAGAAAGATACAGAAAAATATGCATGATTTTGAGTCTCTGTGGACAGATGATGAAAGAAATGACAGAGAAACCTCTCTATCCCATAACAAAAATCTCACCGATAGAAGAGATCATGATGGTAGAAGTGATGCAGGAAATAAGCCTGTTGAAAGGCATGGATCAAGCTTTCAGGATCAGTTGCAGATACTTGAATCTGAAGGGACAGTTTCTGAATGTAGTCAGGTTGTGGTGAATATCAACAGTAGCACCTCAGGTTTACCACCTCAGAGAACTCATAGTGTTTGTAAAGGCAATTCTCACAAACAAGAGAGTGCTGTTATACATCCCTCAGAACTGGTACGAGACCAGGAAGCACAGAAGAAAAATACTTAGAGTTGTAATGAGTGTAACATAACTTTTCTTCAGGACTCAGAATTCACTCGGAGAAGGCAATGGCACCCCACTCCAGTACTCTTGCCTAGAAAATCCCATGGATGGAGGAGCCTGGTAGGCTGCAGTCCATGGGGTCGCTGAGAGTTTGACATGACTCGGTGACTTCACTTTCACTTTTCACTTTCATGCATTGGAGAAGGAAATGGCAACCCACTCTCGTGTTCTTGCTTGGAGAATCCCAGGGATGGTGGAGCCTGGTGGGCTGCCTTCTATGGGGTCATGCAGAGTCAGACACGACTGAAGAAACTTAGCAGCAGCAGCAGCAGCAGAACTCACTAGACATCAAGGAATCCATACAGGAAGAAAAGCACATAAATGTAACATATGTTGTAAGTCTTTTAATGATAAATCAACCCTTATTGTTCATCGGAGAAATCATACTGGAGAAAAGCCATATAAATGTGCTGTATGTGGCCACTGCTTTAAACAGCATACACAGCTGCAACATCATCGGTGAGTTCATACTGGAGAGAAACCATGTAAATGTGATCTGTGTGGAAAGGCCTTTAGGCAAAAAGCGAGGCCCTTCATACTGGAGAGAAACCGTATACATGTGAAGTATGTGGCCATGGCTTTACTCGAAAGTCGTACCTTGGAATTCATTAAAGAGTTCATACTGGAGAGAAACCATATAAATGTGATGTGTGTGGCAAGGCCTTTAGTATAAATTTAAGGCTTGTAGTTCATTGGAGAGTACTACTGGAGAGAAACCGTATACATGTGAAGTATGTGGCTGTGGCTATACTCAAAAGTCAATATTTTTAATTCATCAGAGAATTCATACCGAAGGAAAACCATATAAATGTGATGTATGTGGCAAGGCCTTTAGTGTAAGTTCAAGGCGTTTAGTTCATTGGAGAGCATATACCAGAGAGAAAGCATGTAAATGTGATGTGTGTGGAAAGGCCTTTAGTCAAAAAGCAAGGTGTATAGTTCATCAGACCCTTCATACTGGAGTGAAACCACATACATGTGAAGTATGTGGCTGTGGCTATACTCGAAAGTCAATACTTGTAATTCATTGGAGAATGCATACTGGAGAGAAACCATATAAATGTGATCTATGTGGCAAGGCCTTTAATGTAAATGCAAGGCTTGTAGTTCATCGGAGAGTTCATACTGGAGAGAATCCATATACATGTGAAGTATGTGGCTGTGGCTATACTTGAAAGTCAATACTTGTAATTCACTGGAGAATGCATACCGGAGAGAAACCATATAAATGTGATGTATGTGGCAAGGCCTTTAGTGTAAATTCAAGGCTTGTGGTTCATCCGAGAGTACATACTGGAGAGAAACCATATAAATGTGGTGTGTGTGGAAAGGCCTTTAGTCGAAAAGCAAGGTGTACAGTTCATCAGACCCCTCATACTGGAGCGAAACATATACATGTGAAGTATGTGGCCGTGGCTGTACTCGAAAGTCAATACTTGTAATTCACTGGAGAAGGCATACTGGAGAGAAACCATATAAATGTGATCTATGTGGCAAGGCCTTTAGTGTAAATGCAAGGCTTCTAGCTCACTGGAGAATTCATACTGGAGAGAAATTATATAAACGTGATATGTGTGGAAAGGCCTTTAGTCGAAATTCAGGCCTTGTAGTTCATACTGGAGAGAAACCGTGTAAATGTGATGTATGTGGGCAGGCCTTCATCGAAATTCAATCCTTGTAATTCATCGTAGAATTCATACTAGAGAAAAACCTTACAAATATAACCATTGGGACAAACATTTTAGTGTACAGTCATGCTTAAATAGCCATTAATTTATGTGGCAATAAGTAATAATTTTAAAAATATAACTGATTCAGTTTTCTCTGTGCCTGATACTAACAAAGCATTGTGAACCTACTCCTTTCAAATTGTAATAAAAGCGCAAAGACGAGACGGAGTGACGTGGATTTATACTGTGGGGTGAGGTGTGTCTGGCTGTAGGGTACTACTGGGTCCCAAGAGGATTCATATCTTTTAAGGGATCGGGATAAATGACAGTCGGGGGACTCAGCCACACATATGCATGTATCCATTCTCCCCCAAACCCCTGTCCCATCCAGGCTGCCACATAACATGGAGCAGAGCTCCCTATGCTATACAATCGGATGTTTCTGTTTTGTAAATGAATTCATTGGTATCTTTTTTCAGATTCCAAATATAAGTGCTGTCTAATCTTTGTGTTTCTCTGACTTCTGTTGAGTCCAGTCGCTCAGTTGTGTCCGACTCTTTGTGACCCCATGAATCATAGCACACCAGGCCTCACTGTCCATCACCAGCTCCCAAAGTCTACTCAAACTCATGTCCATCGAGTCGGTGATGCCATCCAGCCATCTCATCCTCTGTCGTCCTCTTTTCTGACTTATTCACTTAGTATTGAAAGGTGGCTGCTGAGCTGTGAAAGACTCCGGGATTCTTGGCATCCAGGGGAGAGGAATTCAGTCCGGGGCCAGTGATGAGGTTTGAGCATTCAGAGCTTTTGTGTAATACAGTTTTATTAAAGTATAAAAGAGACAAAGTTTCTGACATAGACATCAGAAGGGAACAGAAAGAGTGCCCCCCTGCTAGTCTTTAGCGGAATGTTATATAGCTACTAGCAGGCTGCTAATTGGAGAAAGGAAATGTCTCAAAACTCAGAGATTGGCACCAGGCCCCTCACCCACAACATGCATTTTGAGATAATATTGGCACAAGGTGAGTTTTCCTGGGCCATAAAACGATTGACTTGAATCTTGAAGAAAGGCAGGTTTCCAAACAAATAAATAGTTTCATTACCATAGATTAGGAGAATAATTGTATGAGTAAAACATACTGATTTGTTGAGCCACTATCGGTTCTGAGTCTCTTTAGCAAACGGACTTGAAGAGTCTAGGGTAAATACATAGTTCATTAACATAGCTTAATAAAAACATTTCCATAAGAAAAACGCATTGGTTAGCTCAAGGTTTGAGAAAAGTTAAGTTCAGGTGGAACCAGGTGTCATCATAGCAACACGGTATTTTAAGAGAAACCTCGTTTACAAAATTAAAATTTTGAATAGAAAAGGGGGAAATACCTGACACTTGCAGTTTGTTTCCTCCTGCCACATAGAGAAAAATAAAAAACATTGACACTTGCAGCCTGTATCCTCCATTTGGGGACCCCTGACCTTCCTGCGTGTTACCCTCTCGGTATGATCATTTCCAGGCCCATTCACTTTGGTGTTTAATTTTGTTTTCCCAACAATGTTGAGTATTTCTTGGATAATTCAGTTCAGTTTGTATTTACAACTTCATATGTGCTAAATCCTCAGTACATCTACTCTTGAAATTTCATGAAGACTTTCCCCCAGGTGTCTGGGCCAAACCGTTTTAAGGTAACACCACATCTGTCCACATCCATGTGTGCTGTCTGCATCTGGAACACGGACAGTTCACACGCAGCTTGCTTTCTCAGGGCACAGAAAATATCTGACTGCTTTTTCACTTTATTAATGAAGAAAGACTTATTCTCAGCAGCTGTTTCTTCACCAGAGCACAGCTGGTAAAAGAGGAGATAAGGGGATAATTTAGTTACATCAGTATGATAGTTCATTACTGTCTAATCATACACATAATATCCAGGGTGCTGTGCAAAGACTTTTTTTTCCGTGATCACCAGAGAAATGGCAAAATGGAAAATATTTTTCCTAGTGTTGAGGCTGCAGAGCAGGGGCCTGTGGGGCTCCCAGGCACAAAGGTCTTTTTGGTTCGCATTTCTCATAGACAGGACTGCAGCCTCCATGACCTTCTGTGAGTTCCAAAGGGCAGAACAGTTGCTGATCAAAGAAGGGTGCTGACACGGGATCAATCGTTCCAACTCTTTTGACCCAATGGACACAAAATGGGTTGCCATTTCTTCCTCTAGGGGATCTTCCCGACCCAGGAATCGAACCTACGTCTCTTGTACTTGCAGGTGCATTCTTTACCACTGCACTGATTATGAAACCAGACCACCTAAGACCCTGCACAAAACTTCATCTTGTCACCAACCCCATCCTTTTACAACTTTGCAGAGGAAACAAGAATACAAGACTGTTACTGCCTTGATCCTTAGCATATATCCCTAGCGGACGATATAACCTCTCCCTACTCACCAAGGAGGGGGCCTAAAGTGTTCTCTTTTATCCTCACACATATGGAAAGCCACTTTTACTCCTCCATAACTCTGTGTTTGTATTTCAAGTATTTCAGTTTGGCATTTGTTCAGAGAGAGCCAGGATTTTGGCGTCAATATAACCTCTGGGTTCTGGTTCAACCCAGACCCCTGACTTGTTGATTGAGAGGAACGTCTTTCAACACATACTGATGTCTCTAAGATGTGACAGGACCAGACACAACACAGCCCAAAGGAACACCCAAGGCTCCTCACTGATGTTCTGATGTACATACACTGAGGTTCTCAGGCCTTTGTTGTTGTTTTATTATTATTGGGTTAATATTCCTAAGGTTCCATTTTTAACTATTACATGTATATTTATCTTCTTTGACTTTTCTTGGTATTATAGCAACACCGAAATCAGATTGATTATATTCTATGCAGGCAAAGATGGAGAAGCTCTATACAGTCAACAAAAACAAGACCAGGAGCTGACTGTGGCTCAGATCATGAACTCCTTACTACCAAATTCAGACTTAAATTGAAGAAAGTAGGGAAAACTGCTAGACCATTCAGGTATGACCTAAATCAAATCCCTTATGATTATACAGTGGAAGTGAGAAATAGATTTAAGGGCCTAGATTTGCTAGATAGAGTGCCTGATGAACTATGGAATGAGGTTCATGACATTGTACAGGAGACAGGGATTAAGACCATCCCCATGGAAAAGAAATGCAAAAAGCAAAATGGTTGTCTGGAGAGGCCTTACAAATACATGTGAAAAGAAGAGAGGCGAAAAGCAAAGGAGGAAAGGAAAGATATAAGCATCTGAATGTAGAGTTCCAAAGAATAGCAAGAAGAGATAAGAAAGCCTTCTTCAGTGATTAATGCAAAGAAATCGAGGAAAACAGCAGAATGGGAAAGACTAGAGATCTCTGCAAGAAAATTAGAGATACCAAGGGAACATTTCATGCAAAGCTGGGCTCGATAAAGGACAGAAATGGTATGGACCTAAAAGAAGCAGAAGATATTAAGAAGAGGTGGTAAGAATACACAGAAAAACTGTAAAATAAGGATCTTCACGACCCAGATAATCATGATGATGTGATCACTAATCTAGAGCCAGAAATCCTGGAATGTGAAGTCAAGTGGGCCTTAGAAAGCATCACTATGAACAAAGCTATTGGAGGTGATGGAATTCCAGTTGAGCTGTTTCAAATCCTGAAAGATGATGCTGTGAAAGTGCTGCACTCAATATGCCAGCAAATTTGGAAAACTCAGCAGTGGCCACAGGACTGGAAAAGGTCAGTTTTCATTCCAATCCCAAAGAAAAGCATTGCCAAAGAATGCTCAAACTACCACACAATTGCACTCATCTCACATGCTAGTAAAGTAATGCTCAAAATTCTCCAAGCCAGGCTTCAGCAATACGTGAACCGTGAACTCCCTGATGTTCAAGCTGGTGTTAGAAAAGGCAGAGGAACCAGAGATCAAATAGCCAACATCCTCTGGATCATGGAAAAAGCAAGAGAGGTCCAGAAGAACATCTATTTCTGCTTTATTGACTATGCCAAAGCATTTGACTGTGTGGATCACAATAAACGGTGGAAAATTCTTCAAGAGATGGGAATACCTGACCACCTAACCTGCCTCTTGAGAAATCTGTATGCAGGCCAGGAAGCATCAGTTAGAACCAGAAATGGAACAACAGACTGGTTCCAAATAGGAAAAGGAGTACGTCAAGGCTGTATATTGTCACCCTGCTTATTAACTTCTGTGCAGAGTACATCATGAGAAACGCTGGACTGGAAGAAACACAAGCTGGAATCAAGAATGCCGGGAGAAATATCAATAACCTCAGATATGCAGATGACACCACCCATATGGCAGAAAGTGAAGAGGAGCTAAAAAGCTTCTTGATGAAAGTGAAAGAGGAGAGCGAAAATGTTGGCTTAAAGCTCAACATTCAGAAAACGAAGATCATGGCATCCGGTCCCATCACTTCATGGGAAATAGATGGGGAAACAGTGGAAACAGTGTCAGACTTTATTTTTTTGGGCTCCAAAATCACTGCTGTTGATGACTGCAGCCATGAAATTAAAAGACGCTGACTCCTTCGAAGGAAAGTTATGACCAACCTAGATCACGTATTCAAACGCAGAGACACTTTGCTGACTAAGGTCCGTCCAGTCAAGGCTATGGTTTTTCCAGTGGTCATGTATGGATGTGAGAGTTGGACTGTGAAGAAGGCTGAGTGCCGAAAAATTGATATTATTGAACTGTGGTGTTGGAGAAGACTCTTGAGAGTCCCTTGGACTGCAAGGAGATCCAACCAGTCCATTCTGAAGGAGATCAGCCCTGGGATTTCTTTGGAAGGAATGATGCTAAAGCTGTAACTCCAGTCCTTTGGCCACCTGATGCGAAAAGTTGACTCATTGGAAAAGACTTTGATGCTGGGAGCGCTTAGGGGCAGGAGAAGAAGGGGATGACAGAGGATGAGATGGCTGGATGGCATTACGGATTCGATGCACGTGAGTCTGAGTGAACCCCGGAAGATGTTGATAAACAGGGAGGCCTGGCATGCTGCGATTCATGGGGTCACAAAGAGTTGGGCACGACTGAGCGACTGGACTGGACTGAACTGATAGCTTCTGATGACAGAGTTGAAGCTTAATTCGGATCCTGTAATTATGGAAAAGAGCAAAGATTAAAAAATTCTCCCACTTCACTTCCAGGAAAAGGCTTTATTGCCCAAAGCCACCCTTCCTCATTATCGCTGATTAAGGAACCCCACTCGGCCCCCTGTTTCCCTGGAAAAAAACCAGACACACGCTCCACAAATTTCCAGTCTATGCTCTATCAGTGGTGTGTTGTTGCTGTTTAGTCGCTCAGTCATGACTGACTCATTGCAACCTCGTGGACTGCAGCACGCCAGGCTTCCCTGTCTTTCACCATCTCCTGGAGTTTGCTCAAACTGATGTCCATTGAGTTGGTGATGCCAGCTAACCTTGTCATCTTCTATCATTCCATTCTTCTGCCTTCAATCTTTCCCAGCCTCAGGGTCTTTTCCAGTGAGTCCAATATTTGCATCATGTGGCCAAAGTATTGGAGCCTCAGCTTCAGCATCAGTCCTTCCAATGAATATCCACGGTTGGTCTCCTTTCAGATTGACCCAAGACTGATCTCCAGCACCACATACCAAAAGCATCAGTTTTTCTATGGTCAGCCTTCTTTATGGACCAATTCTCAAATCCCTTTTTTAATCACATCCCTAACTGACTACTGGAAAAACCATAGTTTGTCTATAGGGAGCTTTGTTGGCAACGTGATTCTTTTGCTTTTTAATAAACCATGTAGTTCTATTGTAACTTTTTTTCCAAGGAGCAGTCCCCTGGCTGCAGTTCCCTTTAGCAGTGACTACAGTATTAAATTACAGTTTCCTCCGCCAGCTGCAACCCATACATCATATATTTTAGTTTGAGATACTTGTTTTGAAAACAAAACAAGACCCCAAATGGACGGGAATGTATCAAAAGTGTGAACAGACATGAGATCTCAGGGCAGAGAGGAAAGCACAACGTTAATAGTGGTTGGAAATGTCTTGTAATGGTACATAGAAATGATAGCTTATGGTGAACAACATTGGATTCATGATCTCCAAAGAAGAAGATATAGCTTTGGAACCAGGGACCAGGCTTGATCACTCAAGAGCTTTTTTGTAGCAGAGTTTTATTAAAGTATGAAATGGGACAGAGAAAGCTTCTGACATACACATCAGAAGGGGGATGGAGAATGCCCCTCCTCACTGTTCTTAGCAAGGGAGCTATATAGTTTCTCAACTGCTTATTACAGTAAGTCAAAAGAATGTCTCAAGGTTGTAAAGCTCTTACCAGACCCATGCCCAGAATTTACATTTCAAGATGACAGGATTAGTCAGAAGGTTCTCAAGGAGAAACCTGTCCTCAAGCAGGATACATTTTTGTTATATTATTTCAGTTTAGTTCAGTCGTTCAGTCGTGTCCAACTCTTTGTGACCCCATGAACTGCAGCACAGCAGGCCTCCCTGTCCATCACCAACTCCCGGAATTCACTCAAACTCATGTCCATTGAGTTAGTGATGCCATCCAGCCATGTCATCCTCTGTCGTCCCCTTCTCCTCCTGCCCTCAATCCCTCCCAGCATCAGAGTGTTTTCCAATGAGTCAACTCTTCACATGAGGTGGCCAAAGTATTGGAGTTTCAGCTTTAAAATCTGACATAGATTCTGTTCCAAAGAACACCCAGGACTGATCTCCTCTAGAATGGACTGGTTGGATCTCCTTGCAGTCCAAGGGACTCTCAAGAGTCTTCTCCAACACCACAGTTCAAAAGCATCAGTTCTTTGGTGCTCAGCTTTCTTCACAGTCCAACTCTCACATCCATATGGAACACTGGAAAAACCACAGCCTTGACTAGACGGACCTTTGTTGGCAAAGTAATGTCTCTGCTTAGTACAGAGTTTTAAGCGGAGTTGTTTTGTTGTGTAATCATCAGCTCTGGGCTTAAAGAAAAAAGTTTGTCCTTTTCTCCTCCTTGATAATTCCAGACCACTTTCTATCCTCCTCGAGAGCCCCAGACCCTTTTCTCCTCCTCGGGTACCCCGGACTTCTCAACCTACCTCAGAATTGACTCTCTCAGCTCTTTGGCCAAAGAGAAGTTTCTTTATTAAAGTCCCAGAGGAAGCTTAACCTTTCCCCGAGTCCTCAGCCTGTCCTTCAACATGTATCATGTGTTCTTTCACCCGCCAGTGGTGCTGCAGCTCCATCAGACACAAAGGCACGGTTTGTATCCACAACACTCGCCATCCCCCTGCTGTGAGCTGGTTGTTCTTGAGTGTGAGGAGCATGAGGTGGGCTGCCTTGCCCCCTCTTCTCTCTTTGTGGGCTTGGATCTATTGGCTACTCAATTCTTAGTCCATATAGATCAGAGCTGATGCCCCGAGCGTCTAACCCCTGATCCGGTGCTGCTTTATTCCCAGTTGTCATAGTTGGAAGATAGAATCGGAAAATGGGAAAGTACTGGCTGCTCTTTAATTTTATCTGGCACCTCAGAACCTGTAATGAACTGTCTTAGTCCCTGTCTGCCTCTTGAGATCGCTCAGCCGTTTCTGCTGTTCTCCTTTTGCTGCCATACATGTCAGGGTGTGTGGAATAAGCTGGTGGATTGGATCTTCTGTGCCTGTTACTTGGGAAAACTGTAAGGACAGCAGTCCAACAAAGGGAATACGTGTGAATCTTTCAGACTCTTAGCTTGGCATCTCTGGGTGGACCAAACAGTCCCATCTCAAGGTCTTAGGATATAAGACCCCCATATCTCATAGTTTTCCACTCTTGTACTGGTCTTTTTTTTTTAATTAATTTATTTTTTTTACTTTACTTTACAATACTGTATTGGTTTTGCCATACATTGACATGAATCTGCCATGGGTGTACATGAGTTCTCAGTCCTGGATCCCCCTCCCACCTCCCTCCCCATATCACCTCTCTGGGTCATCCCAGTGCACCAGCCCCAAGCATCCTGTATCCTGTATCAAACCTAGACTGGTGATTCATTTCTGACATGATAGTATACATGTTTCAATGCCATTCTCCCAAATCATCCCACCCTCTCTCTCTCCCGCAGAGTCCAAAAGTCTGTTCTATACATCTGTGTCTCTTTTGCTGTCTCGCATACAGGGTTATCATTATCATCATTCTAAATTACATATATATGTGTTAGTATACTGTATTGGTGTTTTTCTTTCTGGCTTACTTCGCTCTGTATAATCGGCTCCAGGTTCATCCACCTCATTAGAACTGATTCAAATGAATTCTTTTTAATGGCTGAGTAATACTCCATTGTGTATATGTACCACCACACTCTTATCCATTCATCTGCTGATAGACATCTAGGTTGCTTCCATATCCTGGCTATTAAAAACAGTGCTGCGATGAACATTGGGGTACACGTGTCTCTTTCAATTCTGGTTTCCTCGGTGTGTATGCCCAGCAGTGGGATTGCTGGGTCATAAGGCAGTTCAATTTCCAGTTTTTAAAGGAATCTCCGCACTGTTCTCCATAGTGGCTGTACTGGTTTCCATTCCCACCAACAGTGTAAGAGGGTTCCCTTTTCTCCATACCCTCTCCAACATTTATTGCTTGTAGACTTTTGGATCACAGCCATTCTGACTGATGTGAAATGGTACATCATAGTGGTCTTGATTTGCATTTCTCTGATAATGAGTGATGTTGAGCATCGTTTCAAAAATATGGAATGCTTCACGAATTTGTGTGTCATCCTTGCGCAGGGGCCGTGCTAATCTTCTCTGTATCGTTCCAACTTTAGTATATGTGCTGCTGAAGCGAGCACTGTACTGGTCTATCTAGTCTGGGAATGTAGACTCTTCCTGACTTTGCCTTCTCCTTAGTTTGTATAATTTTCCTTTTAAATTTGATTTGGAAGTATGTGGCTCTAGGGTCTGAAGTCATGTCCAGTGTCTTTGCTGTGGTAATCCACCTGTGTTTACAGGGCAGCTCCTCATGGACTCTCTGTGGTGTGGGTTTACTGGGTAAGAGAAAAGTTTTAAAGGAGAATACTTTCCCTTATTGGTTGTAATATTTTCCTGCTGCATACAGAATTACCACTTGAAGCTACTTAGTATAGAGGTCAGCGTGTTCTGTGATATGAAAAAGTATCTGAAGACCTTGACCTGTACATCTTTTTCTGGCTTTGAGTGATGTCAGAGAAGCCTGCATGAAGGGCACTGTGATAGTGTTGTTCACGTGTACTATCACCATGCCCTTTGAGCCTCACCAAGAGGTGTAGGAACTTCTCCTGACAAGCGTACTGTCCAGGTTCACACCCTCATATTTGTGAGGCTGTTGACTAAACTGTTGCTGATGCTGCATGCTTGTCACCTGGGTGCTATTGATCATTCTCCCTCCACACTTAATTTTGTAGCAACTTAATGACAGAGCTTATGTAGTGGAGTGATAACTTCAGTGATGAACCATCATTTGTTTTTTTTCAAGGCATAGCTACTTTCCTTTTTTTTATATTTGTATGCATTATAAATGATTGTCTTTTATTTTTGTCATTAAGTTTCTATTTTATGTTACTCTTTGTATTTTATTTGCAGTATGTGGGATGGTTGATTAAGAAAGCTCCTCTACCCCTATGATGGAATTGGTGATCCCTGCATACGGCCCCTGCATACTTTTTAGAGTTCTTTATGTATTCTTGATGTTAAACTATTATTGAATATATGCTTGGCAATTTTTTTGTATTATAGTGTACATTGTTTTTTCACTGCTGGGGATGGTTTACTGCACAATATTTGATAATTAGGATGTGTGCAATTTACCTCTTTTTATTTTGTTGGCGTGAGGTTTTGGCGTTGTATCTGATAAATCATTGGTGAATCCACTGTCGAGAATCATTTTTAGGTTATCTATACGAAATTATGGATGCTAGGCAAACTTATTGTGATAATCTTTTCACAGTATAGGTATCAGTTAATTTTTTGTCTGTAGCTTAAACTTACACAATGATATTTGTCATTGTAAGAGTTGCTTATACAACCCCCTTTATGTCACTGTTTTAAAGAGTTGGGTTTAGAAAGGGGAAATAATTAAAACACGTTGGATAAAAGAAACAATAACGCAGTTTATAATCATTTAAAGAGTCTTGCTCTTAAAAGGCTGTGCTTAATGACCCAAATGATCACATCCCTTAAGTCCTCCATCTCAGACACCCAGGTACTGACCCTGAGTTTGTTGAACTCAGCCCTATTCTAAGTTTGCTGTTTTGTAGCGTGTAAGTAGGGAATGGCCCATTTCTACCCAGGCAGAGTTTTGTATTTGTAATATAGAGACTAGTCCCATTCTTGTTTCTTAAAACTGCCCAAGTTCCCCGATCCCTGAATTGCTTCAGCCTCACTAGCAAGATCTGAGCACAACATGCTGTGAAAAACAGCTTTTTATTGAGAATAAACCCTTTTAAGAGGAAGTATCTTGGCTTCTGACATAACTTGAAGCTTTTACCTGAGCACTGTTACAGAGGGTAACTTAATGCTGTCAAGGTAACAGGCCCCGCCCCCTCCGCGCCCCGCCCCTCCCACGAACTCTGCGCACAGCGAATGCTCGCCCCGCCCCTGGTCGGAAGCCTGGGCGCTAAAACCAAAAGCCCTTTCACACAGAGCCGGAAGTTGGAGAGCGCGGAGCCGAGGTCCCCGAGCGGCGCCTACGCTTCCTTCTAGAGTAAGTTTGCAGAGCTCGCAACCCTTCCAGTCCCCACCTCTGCGCCCGCTCACTCGTCCTCATGGTGTGGGAATTGCCAGCGACCTGAACACCCTGGCACCCGGTTCTCGGCCCGGAATAAACGCCGCCGCTGCTGCTGCCGTTGCGGCCCAGTTATCTTTTCGTTTGGGTTTTAAGTGTTGCTGAGGCGGTTTCGGCCCTCGGTGCGCGTAGACACCGCCTCTGGCGACATTTTCCTGCTTAAAACGCTTGTTTACCTCTGCCTCGCCAAGTAAAGCCCTCTCTCGCGAGTTGGAGTCGCGCTCGCCGCGTCACCTTCTCGACCGCTGGAGGCAGAGCCCAGATAGGCCGCGCGCCCTCTCCCCGGTCCTGGGATTCCGGAGAGGCCGCCCCGCTCCCGAGCCCCCTCCCTCCCAGCCCCTCTGTCCTCGGGTCTCCCGAGACCGGTCCTTCCGGTCCTTCTGCCTCGCAGCAGCCTCCTTTCCTGTCAGCCCGTCCCCTCACCCCTCATAGGGTAGGTGACCTGGGCCAGCCATGTGACAGCCAGTGCTGTTCCATGCCCAGTTCAACTCGGGGGAAAAGGTGATCTTCCGGTCCGGGGGCGTCTCGTTCTGTCGCCCACTCAGTGAATTCAGGAGGCAGGAGGATCAGGAGAAGCAGAGTCAGAAGGACTGTGAGAAATAACTGAAACTGAGGAGAACAGCATCAGGGAGAACCAATGGGAAAACTGAGACTGGCTGAGGGACTTGCAAAGGGATAGTCAAGTCAAAGAGGTTAAGCCTTGAAAATAGCCAGGTGAGTAAAATAGAGAAGTATTAATAAATTAGAAAGCCAGATCTCCAGGGACTGGGAAACAGCATAGGGAGAACTGCCCTGTCTCAGTGATGGGAGCGGGGAGGCGAGGGCGATGAGGGACGTCAGAGGTGGAGAGTCCCTAACAGGGTTTTGGCCAGGTTTGAGTCCAGACCTCTTGGGTTAGAGTCCCGAGTTGTGTTTTCACCCGGTTGGAGTCCCGCCACAAGGGTTCAAGTCTCAATCTGAGGTGGCCGGTTTTATGGTGCTGGCAGAGAAAGGTAAGGAGCAGAGGAAGAAAGGGCTGGAAGGAAGCATAGCCACATGGCCTGCCAGAGAGTGGGGAGGAAGGGAGAGTCACAGCGAGAGAAGGGGAGTAATCTGGAGCACAGAGAGGGAGCCTAAATGGGGGAGGAAAGAGGCAGACTTAGGTATGGATTTTTGAAAGACTCAGGAAGGTTGGAGAGGGAGAGCATTTCGAGGGGGAACGAATGCAGCCGCCTGGGACAGGACACGTGTGAGGGAGGAAATAGGACAGGAGCAGCAGGAGAGCAGAGGGGGAGAAAAAGAGACACCAGACCCAGATGAAATAGGGAGCTAGGTGAACAGGGGGGTAAGCTCGATCCAGGTGTGGCCAGTTATTTGGATACAGATGATTTTTTTAGTTATACAAAGGAGGATGAGAATTTCAAAACTCCTGTCTATAAGGCTTGTGTCTTTTTTATTAGTTGTGGCAGAAGATGACTTTCATTTGCAAACCCTGTTGAGCCTGGGGCAGTGGCTTGATTCACTGAGTTGTGAGTGACCCCCTTCCCTTGTCCTATCATGAGACAGAGGTCAGGGAAGAAGAGACCTGGGGCAAGAAATGACTGACTCTAGAGTGTCAGTCTGTGGTCGCATTTTTTGTTTTTTTGATGAATTTTTTGGGCTGTATTGTGCCATGGGCTCAAGAGTTGTGGCTCCCAGATTCTAAAGCACAGGCTCAGTAGTTGTGCACAGGCTTAGTTGCTTGTACTTGTGGGATCTCCCTGAACCAGGGATAGAACCCATGTCCCCTGCATTGTCAGGCAGATTCTTATCCACTGTATCATTATTGGATAGCATTTTTAAAGAAACACTTTGTTTTAAAAACGGATTCACAGTTGTTTTCGTTATGTATGGTGCTTTTTGTAGCTTGGAATAGGTCTTAATTCATTCAGTTTCTGTGCTCATTTTTAAGTTCAGAAATAAGCTTTTTTAGTTTCCAGTATACTACTCTTATCATCCTTTTCTAACTATGATTATTCTCCACATTTTTTTTAAACTTTGACACCAGATTTTTAGATTAGAAATATTTCTCAGTTGCTTTTTTTTTTTTTTTTTAATTTTTTCAGATTCATTCCTTGCCTGAGTGCTTTCTTCCCTTCATCTCATACATTTGAAATTTTCTTTGGTAAGTAGTAAATCATCATAGACTATTTTGTGCCATACTTAGCAAAAATGTCACCTCGCTTATCAGTTCTAATGAGGTAGATGAACCTAGAGTCTATTATACAGAATGAAATAAGTCAGAAAGACAAATACTGTATATTAATGCATGTATATGGAATTTAGAAAGATAGTACCAGTGATCCTACATGCAGGGCAACAACGGGAGACACATATGTAAAGAATAGACTTTTGGACTCAGTGGGAGAAGGTGAGGGTGGGATGATTTGAGAGAATAGCACTGAAGCATGTAAATTACCATATGTAAAATAGAATAATCAGTGCAAGTTCAATGTACAAAGCAGGGTACCCAAAGCCAGTGCTCTGCAACAACCCACAGAGATCTGGTGAGGAGGGCTGTGGAAGAGGGTTAAGAATGGAGGGGCTGCTTCTGCTGCTAAGTCGTGTCAGTCGCGTCCGACTCTGTGCAACCCCATAGACGGAAGCCCAACAGGCTCCTCTGTCCCTGGGATTCTCCAGGCAAGAATACTGGCATGGGTTGCCATTTCCTTCTCCAGTGCATGAAAATGAAAAGTGAAAGTGAAGTCGCTCAGTCGTGTCTGACTCTTAGATTCTTAGTGACCCCATGGACTGCAGCCTACCAGATTCCACCATCCATGGGATTTTCCAGGGAAGAGTACTGGAGTGGGTTGCCATTTCCTTCTCCAATACATGAAAGTGAAAGTGATGTTGCTCAGTCGTGGCCGACTCATAGACTCTTAGCAACCCCATGGACTGCAGCCTACCAGGCTCCACCATCCATGGGATTTTCCAGGCAAGAATGCTGGGGTGGGTTGCCATTTCCTTCTCCAATGCATGAAAGTGAAAGTGAAGTTGCTCAGTTGTGTCCGACTCTTAGACTCTTAGCAAACCCATGGACTGCAGCCTACCAGGCTCCACCATCCATGCAAGAGTACTTGCATGGCAAGTACTTTTTGCAGGCAAGAGTACTGGAGTGGGCTGCCATTATAGTCACTAGCAGTCTGTTAATGAAGAAAAGGAAGGTTTTAAAACTCAGAATGGCACCAGGCCTCTCATCCATAAAATGCATTTTGGGATAATCTTGGCACCAGGTGATTCATCCCAGGCCATACAGTGATTAACTTGAATCTTGTAGAAGGGCAGATTACCACACAAATAGTTTTATTTACATAGGTTAGGGGAACAGTATCTGAGTATAACATACTGGTTTGTGAAGTAGGTTCTCAGTCATTAGGCGGAACTGACTTGAAGACAGAGTCTGGGGTAGGTGTATAGTCCACTCACATAGCTTAAGACAAACATTTTCATAAGAAAAATGGATTGGTTAACTCAAGGTTTGAGAACAGTTAACTTCAGGTGAAACCAGGTGTCATTATGGCAACAAGTATGTTAAGAGAAACCTCCTTTTAAATTTGTATAAAGAAGGAAAAAAGTATCACTAGTTTGTTTGCTCCTGCCGCTTAAGAGAGATAAAACTGTCTGACACTTACAGCCTATTTCCTCCATTTGAAGACCCCTGGCCTTCCTGCCTGTTACCCTCTCAGTCCCCCCTTTTCTTTTAGAAGAATTATGTTGCCTAGGAGAAAGGGGCATCGTTCTCATTCCATAACTACTTCCAAGCTGACAAGGGGCGTTGTCCTTAAATTGGTGAGGCAACATATTCTCCTAACCCTCATACCGAAGATGTCTGATCCAGGGCCCCCAAATAGTAGTTGGAAGCAGCTGCAGCAGTAGCAGGAGTTAGAACAACTATTGCAGGAAGGGGGACCCCTTCCAGGCTCTGAAACTGAGCTCTTGTCTAACACTTGGAAATGAATTGTCTGAGGAGACGCATGTGCTGACAAAGCAAGAGATTTTATTGGGAAAGGGCACCTGCGTGGAGAGCAGTAGGGTAAGGGAACCCAGGAGAACTGCTCAGCCATGTGGGTCGGAGTCTTGGGTTTTATGGTGATGAGTTTAGTTTCAGGGTGGTGTTTGGCCAGTCATTCTAATTCGGAGTCTTTCCTGGTGGCACACGCATGGCTCAGCCAAGATGGATGCTAGCCAGAGAGATTCTGGGAAGTGGACAGACACTCTGTGTTTCCTTTCGACCTTTCCCGAACTCTTCAGGTTGGAGGTGGCTCATTAGTTCTGTATTCCTTATCAGGATCTCCTGTCATAAAACAACTCATGCAAATAGTTACTGTGGTGCCTGGCCAGGGTAGGCGGTTTCAATCAGTGTGCTTCCCCTAACACAGCCATTTGTAACTTAAAAGCTTTCATGCAACTAGAAACAAATCCAGTTACACAGTTACAGATGCAGGGAGCAAACGGCAAAAACAAAACAATCAGAATACTGTAAATAAGATAGTTTTCCACCTTGGGGCACTAGTTAACATCTCCCAAAATGAGGCAATTGAGGCTTCAGGAATATCCATAGCCTCAATCATCTTGTTCATGTGTTTAGTCAAATGAATAACATTAGTGCTCATATCAGGTTTATATGTCCAGCATTGGGTATGAATAATGGCACAAGTTCCTGCTTGCACAGCTGTCAGAATATCTAAACCTAATCTATTTTGTAAAACCACCTTTCTAATTTGTGCTTGTTCTGCATTAAGAGCGGAAATAGCTTTTTGAGAATCCTGTAATGCCTGTTGAGTAACATTTGTCAAAGATCCACTCGTAGCATAACATCTGTAGTTCCAAAGGAGGGAACAAAGACTGCAGCCAAATAATGATACCAGTGAAATACAGACCTTGCCCACCGAGTTTTAAGGTGGGGTAAATTAGCAGGCTTTTCTGGAAGCTCTGAAATTATAAAGCTGTGAATAAAGGCTAGACCCAGGGTGCATCTCCCTATCCAACCAAGGGGAAGCCATGCCCATAGGTAAGAGCCACATATCCAATAGGTCCCGTTTGGAGCAAGGCAGCTGACTGAGATATCCAGTCCCAATTAGTGCCTGGCCAGACAAAGGGAGGACTTGAATTGGGGTTGGAAGACATGGAAATGATTACATTGCATACTTCCTGAGGCAAAAATCCCTATTGTTTCCAATCATTGTAATGAAGTTGTTGGCTGACTTTTGGGGATGGCTCTGTTTGTTCCCAGCATATAGGGGCAGTAGATACTAGACATCCTTTTTCAGGAGTTAGCCATGTAACCTCATCTCATATTTGATAAACATCAGGTAAAAAACCATTAGATCCAGACCTATTTGCCTTATGTGTAGTGAAATAGTCATTAAACCGAAACAATGTATAATCAAAAGTCACCTTATGTCCGTAGTTAAAGTACAAAGTGTTGCACCAGTCCATTTTAGGGTTGGTAGATGTCATCAGATGAAGAAGAGGCATCACATATGATTGTTGTCGAAGGTATTCAGAGACTTCGAGAAAGTCTTTCTTGAAGTGGAGATGTCCACCGCAAAAGCCTTTCATGATGAAGAGGGGAGCACTCCGTAGATCCAGCAGTTAGACCAATTGTGGAATGCAGCGTAGGAGTGAGCCCAGGACAGGAAGGCATTGTCTTGAGGATCAAACGGCACACTCAGGATTTTTGGAGTCAGCAGAAGTAGGCTCACATAGATTATCAAGCACATCTGAAAAGTACAAAGTCAGAGCATAGAAAGTAAAGACATAAAATGAAGTCACTTAGTTCTGGTCAGGGTGCCGCCTCTTAACTCAAGTGTGATGTACCCACGAATCAATTCCTGACACTTTGACAGCTGTGGAAGAAGAAAGAATAACCTGGTAAGGGCCTTCCCAGAGGGGCTCGAGGGATGGGCCCCCAGATCTCAGTGTTTTTATGAGGACCTCGGTTCCTGGCTCAAATAAAGGCTTGCTTGACTCAGAGGCTAGGTCAGGAGTCGTCTCCCAGAGTTCTGTTATTGCCTGTTGAAAAGCTGAGAGCTGACTTACATAACTAGTTAATTCCAAGGCTCAGGGTCTATAACGATGTCTGTGCGTAAGAAAGGCCTTCCATAACTACATTCAAAGGGGGACAGTCCCTCCTTTTGGGGGCAGTTCAAGCCCTCATTAAAGCTATGGGTAGGACTTTAATCCAATTTTCCTGGGTCTCTTGAGTTAATTTGCGCAGATGTCTTTTGATAATGTCATTAGATTTTTCAACCTTTCCTGAGGATTGGGGTCTCCAGGAACAGTGTAAGTGATACTCTATTTCTAGAGCTTTAGATACTCCCTGAGTTACAGCAGCTTTAAATGCGGAGCCATTGTCACTCTGAAGGCTCCGTGGCAGCCCAAACCTGGGGATAGTTTCATGGATTAAAATCTTTATAACCTCCTTAGCCTGCTTAATATGACAGGGAAGAGCCTCAATCCATCCAGTAAAAGTATCTAGCCAAACTTGTAAGCAAGAATATCAATTAGCTTTTGGCATATGAGTAAAATCAATTTCCCAGCCCTCTCCAAGATACTTTCCACTTCGCTGTAATCCACATATTGCTAGCTTCTCAGTCTTTGGGTTATGTTTCTGACGAACCTCACACCTTTTGGTAATGTTCTTTAAAGTTTTCATTACATTTTTACCTTCAAACAAACGAGAAGCCATCTGGTAAATACTCTCTGCACCCAAATGAAAACTCTGGTGTAAACCCTTAAGAATTTTCCTTTGAGCACTTTCAGGAATTATTAATCGCCCATCCTCAGACTGTAACCATCCTTTATCTGCAATCTTTGCTCATCTTTTCTCATATCTTTCTAATTCTTCCTCAGTATATTGTGGTTTTTCCTGTTCCACAGGATCTGTCCAGATCAAAGGCATCTACAGTGAAGGGGTTTAATAAAGTGTCAGCTTCTCTGGCTTGACAGTCAGCCAGCTGATTACCTTCAGCTGCTTTACTCCCATCCCTGCTGTGCCCTTTGCAATGCAAAACAGCTACTTCTTTAGGACAATATATAGCAGTTAAACGGAGAAGGCAATGGCACCCCACTCCAGTACTCTTGCCTTGAAAATCAGAGGAGCCTGGTAGGCTGCAGTCCATGGGTCTCTTAAGACTCGGACAGGACTGAGCGACTTCACTTTCGCTTTTCACTTTCATGCATTGGAGAAGGAAATGGCAACCCACTCCAGTGTTCTTGCCTGGAGAATACAGGGACAGTGGAGCCTGGTGGGCTGCCATCTATGGGGTCACATAGAGTCAGACACAACTGAAGCGACTTAGCAGCAGCAGCAGCAGCTTAGCAGTTAAAAGTCTCTCAATCTCTTTGAAATGCTTAATACGTTCTCCTGTTGCTGTTTTAAACTCTTTCTTTCCATACTGCACCATGAGCATGTAAAGTCAAATAAGCATACTTAGAATCCATGTAGATATTTACTCGCTGCCCTTTGCTTAACTCTAGAGCTCGGGGTCAGAGCCACAGGCTCCACTAACTGAGCACTGGTTCCCTGGGGGAGAGATTTTGTTTCTGAAACCTGTTCAGCAGTCACCACGGCGTAACCTGCTTTATGCTTTCCATCCCGAACAAAAGAACTGCCATCTGTAAATACTTCCTGTCAGGATTGTCTAATGGGATT